>NW_024357613.1:13513348-13795486 GCF_014805655.1 Passer montanus | reverse complement strand
CAGCGCGGCCGTCCCGCACCGCCCCGGGCCGGGAGACCCGCGCAGCGCGGCGCAGCCTCCCCTGCTCGGCTCCGGGCAGGCAACAAGTGCAGCCGCGCTCCCTGCCCCGAACGGGCGCGGCCCTCCCGCTCCTGCCGTGCCCACATGCGCGCCCGGGGCACCCAGCTCCGCGCTGCCATTCATTCCCGGGGTTTTTTTCCTCTGCCTTTTTACCCCCCTCCCGCCACTCCCGGTCATCCCAGGCTCAGCCAAACTTCATACCAGAGCGACGGAATTTGGCAAGAGCCCCTCTCCAAGCAGATGCCGAGGATCCCGGGCCGTGTGGTTTGCGCTGCTCGGCTGCTGACCGAGATTTCCAGAGCCGCCTGCGGCAGCCCAGCGGCATCACGCCGTGCCTGCCCGGCCCCGGCCCCGGCCCGGCCCCTTCCCCCGTGCCCGCCCGCCCTCCTCGCCGGCGAGGGGAGGAAAAAGACATCTCGAAGACCACAGAGGAGCCAGTGCTTTCCAGAGGAGCATCCTGCCCATAGAGTACAACTTGGGTAACCGCGGAGCCGTAAAAATGACGTGGAAGACAAGCATATTATATAAACATACCCATATATTCTATTTGCATTTTCTCTTAAATAACGATGAATGTATCTGCTTTTCACCTGTTACGTACATACCCATGCATACACTTATTATTTAAAGTACATATAGATACTATATGCATACCGATACTATTTGAAGACAGATAGTATTTAAAACATATACACACTATTTAAAACAGACTAAGCCACCGCCCCAGTGCGCACCCCGCGGTATAGACGGCGGGTTGCGCGCAAGGATGCAGCGCTGGGGGACACGGGGGGGTCATGGACGGTGTTGCGTCACCGCTCGCAGTTCTGTGACGCGCGGCAGGAGGGGCTAACGGGGGTGCGCCACGACGTGACGCGCGGCTCCCTCAGCCGAGCACTTCGCCGAGAAGGGGGGGGTGGGCGACGCAGCCCCACCGGGTTTACTGTTCACTCCCCCCATTTTCAGCGCGCCCCCATCTTCTCCCGCCGCGGGACGGGGTCGGAGGTGTGGGGCTGCTCGGGAAGCCCCCGAGCCCGGCCCTGCCGCTCCCGCCCCACACGCCGGGCGGGGGTCCCGCCGCGCCGCGCCCGCCCCGTCGGGGCGCTCCCGGCAGGCGCAGCGCGGGGCAAGGGCGCCCCCTGCCGGCTGCCGCGGGGCCGGGGCGGCTCGGGCTTTGATCCATCGCCCGCATTCCCTGCGGCTCCGGCTCCTCCGCTCCTCACGCCGGAGAGACGCGGAGCGGGGCCGACTCCACCCTGTGCCCCGTCATGCGGCACCGCCGCCCCCTCCCCGTGCCGCTCGGGGCGGTAAAAGTGTTTGTATTGCTCTGTGTCAGTGTGTTACAGGGGAAAAAAAAATAAAAGTCATGCGGCACCGCCGCCCCCTCCCCGTGCCGCTCGGGGCGGTAAAAGTGTTTGTCTTGCTCTGTGTCAATGTGTTACAGGGGAAAAAAAAAAAAAAGAAAGTAGAAAGCTTTTAAAATACGAACGTGTACAAGGGACTGCAGCTTAACAGCAGAAGCAGAACGTTGTACGTCAGCCAGCATATTGCGTAGGGTTGGCCAGCTTACTCCTTTATATAAGATAAATATTCAGAGTAGGCGGCCTGCTGAGGGGAGCCTGCAGCTGCTCTGGCTGCTGGGCACAGGCAGCCCCACTCCCCGAGCGCAGGAGCAGCATCTCCTCACTCTGACCATGCATCCCCAGAGGAGACAGGCACTGCTCGTCTCCCCCAGGGCTCCGAGGCCAGCCAGGTGCCAGCCGAGGCTCCCGGGGTCGCACTCGGGAGCCGCCTGCAGCGCGGGGGAGCTCGGAGGGGTTAAAGCATAACCCCATTCCCAGGCTGGCATCGCTCAGGCGAACCGCAGTTCACTAGGGCACATGATTTAATCTTTCGAAAGGGGTAACTACCACCTTATTTATAAGCAAATTATCAGTATCAGTAATCAGCTGGATTACTGATTTCTAGAGCAAGGACAAAGATCAGACTTGGAGTCTCATCCCATATTAAGCAAGGCCAGCTCCAAGAAACTGAGACAATTTCCTGTCTGGGAGTAACCAGCATTTCATTTAACTTGTGTTTCTCAGCATGTTGAAATGAAATTTTAGCAGTGTTTTGAATACTGCAGAATGTACCAGTGCATTCACTACGCTGGTCAGTAGGATTTAATGCTATTTTGTGTGGATCTTGTTTCATTTCCCCATGAAGTGTGACTTTTGACCTCTTTTAAGTTGCTATCGCTTGCCCGCTTAACAAGAAAAATGGGCAGAAGTTCATAGTGGAGAACAGTGATTTACTAAAGGTGAGGTGAATGCATCTCAGAAGGAAGACCTTTACACTGCTGGCTTTTGCTAAAGGAAAAGGGCTAACCAAGCCCTGTCCTCACCTCAACCTCCCTTTCTCGGTGTAAGCACCTGCAAATCACCTCCCACACACTGAAAGAAGGGAGGAAATAATTTCCAATTTCCAGTCAGAATCTCTACATTTACGGTTTTTTTCAGTTCAGAAATGTACAAAGGATGGTAATCATTACATTCTTTGTATATAGATTAGGAATTATTTGCACTGATGTGCATTCCTTTTTACTTCTCCTCCCCTAATTAATGGACACCAGATAAAGGGTATCTTATATATCTATTTTAAATAAATTGTGTAAAAAGAAGATAAATAGAACTCTATCAGTGCAGTACTTTACCTAGGGTATATTTACATTATGGATTTTTTGCTCCTCTGTCCTACTTGAATGTGAAAGCTCACATCGCTTTAAGTCAGTAGGAATCATTAAGAATTGTAGCAAGAAATTGAATTAGGGTGAATTACATTATGAGAAATTCAGAAATATTTGTATGAGTTACAGAGATTATTTAATTATGACTGATACTGTTAACGCTGCTGCTAATAAGAACATTAATTCAGCTCATGAACACACTCTGTCCCTTTAATGACAAACTTACTTTTGGAAGGAAAAAGGTGGGGGTTTTTAAATTGTCAATGTGAGCAGTAATTCTTTGACAGAATTTTGATTGTATTACTCAGGTTGTTTGTGCTGCCCAAGCAATTAGTAGGAACACAAGATGTGTGATGTGAATCATGTCTTTCTGTATGTTCGCACAATATTTTTCAATTAGTCTCTTCATTCTCACCCGTACTCTCAGTCCTTTTCTAGAACAAATGAAAATTAATAGCAGTAAATGTGTTTCTCGTGTATGCATTTGTGTATATTTGCCTAATAAAGTCCTCAGTGTGAGCTCTTCATTCAGCTTGGCCACGTAGCAGAGAGTGTACTCTCCAGGTGAGCTCTGCTGAATTTAGGAATTTAAGTAATTTATTGACTGAACTACATCAACTGCGACTGTAAAGTTGTTCTGCCTCCCTTCTGCCCAAGACGTGGTGCCTAAAACAGGAACATGCTCTTTCTGGCAGGAAAAAAAGAGCCAGAAACTGTGACTCTTCATGTGTGCCTAGTCTAGGAATTGGCTCCCATTGGTGCCCAGCAGGGGCAAAACTTCCAGTTTAGTTTTCTCTAAGAGGAATTGAGTTTGTGTGACAGAGCTGCTCTGCCAGCATGTGTTACCCACAGACAGTCAGGGATTCACTTCTGAGCAGAAACACTACTTCAGTCCAAAAACTAGTGTTAACTCAGACAGAGGTGTTTGTTTTTTGTTCAAAGCCTAACAAACCTCACTGCTGATATCATTACTATGCATTAAAAGCAGCAGCCTGGATTGCTTTGACAGGAACAAAGAAGTCTAGGAATTCCAAAAAACATCCTCAGAAGGAGTTCAGAAAAAAAAAAAGATGCAACTCAATTTTATCACAATTTTGTCATGAAAAGTTTGGTAATGTCATTCCTCCTTTCCATCATTTTTTCCTAATCCTTCTATTAAGAGCAGTTATTCATATTGGAGCGACAAACCGCAGGTACCATCATGATGATTTTTCCTAGGCCCTTTAGACAGTGTTAAAAATGCAAATAGATGTTCAGAACAGTAAAAAAGCAGTAGTCTGCAGCAAGATGGACATTGAGAGCCACAATTTCCAGGTGGCTGAATGTGCAGCATGTCAAGTGTGGATGAGCAGGCTGTGCAAGGGGAGCCCTGGGGCCCCTCGGCAGCCCTGGCTGCAGTGGGAATGCTGGCGGGATACAGCAGCGCTGCGTTCCCACCCAGGCCTGGCACAGCAGCTCTTTCTGTCTCTGCTCAGAGGTGCCTTAGCACAGCTGGCTTGCCCTATCTCATTCAGAAGCCAACGGCAACTAAAACACTAAAAATGAGATCTTGACCTAAATTTTGTTCTCTGTTGAGATGGAAAGACATTGCTGGGCAGCAATCACCGGAAAAGTTCTTTATGTTATTCACTGTGTTGCTACACAATTATCTTGCTGGAAACAGCAGCTATAGGACTGAAGAATATTCATAGTTCTCCACCCAAACAGCACGTGAATGTATCAACTCAGCTCCAGATACAAATTTCTGGAGAATGCTGCTGTACCCTTTTCCCTCTCTCCTCATCACTCCAGGTGCTCCGGGCAGCTGCCGGCTCCATCCTACTCCCCCTCTGCTCGGCTGGGTAATCCACCGGGGTGCTGAGTGTGCCACAGCTCTTCTCTCTGCTTGCTGCCCAGACCAGAGATGGGCAGAGCTCGAGGAGCCATCAGCCAGCAGGACAAAAGTTCAGAGAACTTGGCTTGGGTGGGAAATCCTGGGAACTGGCACAAAGTCATCAGATTCGAACAGAGCCCAGGCTCACCCTTGCACCAGACATACACAAGATGAAAATTAGTTTTATGAAAACAGTAAATGAGCACTTGCTGGAAATACCTTTGAGTACCAAAAGGACTAGTACAATTACTGACAATAGCGCAGAATAAAGTACCTTCAAAATAAACTCTTAAGGTCTTGTCTATACCAGACACACTTGCAATCCATTCCAAATTTTGTTTGATTCATATCTTTCCTCAGAACTGGACAAAGTTTGAGCATGGGTGTGGAAGGAGAGCTCAGTCTGATTTTTCTTGGAGTTTTCTTGTTTCGGAGTGGGTTTTTGTTTTTTGTTTTTTGGGGTTTTTTTGGAGGGGAAGTTTATGGTGGGTTTTTTTTGTTATTGGTGGTGTTGTTTGTTTTTTGGGGGTTTTTTTGGAGGGGAAGTTTATGGTGGTTTTTTTTTTGTTATTGGTGGTGTTGTTGTTTGTTTTTTGGGGGTTTTGTTTTGTTTTGTTTAGTTTTTTGGGGTTTTTTTCCTCACAAAACTATTCAAATCTTATTTAACTTTTTTTTCCAAGGGCTTTGTCATTCTCTTGCATGCATGCACAAAGTAGCCTTCTGATACCTTGATATTCTATAGTTCACAATGATTTATTTTCAACATTTATTTCTGTGTTTGACATTTTGTGATGGAATAATCAATACTAGGAATCAGTACTAGAATTATCAACCGCTGGAGTAGTCAATACAAAGGTTCTTTGAATAAAATGAAAATCAGAGATACTAGAAAATGATCTTTCGAAGATAAATAAAAGAAATCTTTGTGCTTTCAAAGTACTTCTCTTTTATTAGTTTTATTTTCCTTCTGCCAGATTTTACTGGAAAGATGTTTTACTCATCCTGGGAAAAAATTCAATGTTTGGACTAAATACTGTGATGTTTTGAAAAGGTGCAGTTTGAAGAAGGCCAAATTATCAGAATTTTCTGATGGGCCTGCCAGCTGCTTTTTGCAATGCTGCTGAGAGCGTGTTAAATGAAATAGTATTATTAACACATGCATTGCTGCAACAGCCACTGGCCAAATCAAGAGATCAGGGCATCAAAAGGTTCATCTATCAAAAGACCTATTCCTGCCTCATCTAGGAAATTCACAGCCTAAATACACCAGTACATTGCAGTAACTTATATTAGACAAACCCATCAGCATTTGCTCTTGAGTAGGATTTTTCAGAGCTGATGCTGAAACAGAACAGGAAATGGCAAACCTCACATCTCCTCCATGCCAGGCTGGCAGCCATCCCAGCCTGCAAAGCACAGGATGGTGTGGCCCTGTCAAACCCTTTTTCTCTAGGTCACCGGCATAAAAAACAGCCATGCTCTCAGTTCAGTTATGTTTTACACCCAGATATTGTTGTGATTTTGCCCATGTTGGCTTTTGGGATTGCAATGCGATAAAAATGAACTATACAAGGTCTTAGGTATTCCTAGTCATATGGAAGTCAAGAATAAGGCTTTCTTTTTCCTTTTTTTTTCCCTTTCTTTTTTTTAAGAGGCCACATTTTTCATTGGTATGTAGAAGAATTTAAAGCTTCAGTATTTCTATCCCCATAGGAAAGACACCCCTGCAATGTTTCATGACTCATGCTTTCATGCAACCCCATTTGCTTCTGAATTGTGGGATTTTATGCTGATTTTACTTTTTCATGTTCTGTTAACCCTACAATGCATTAAGCTCACGTGGGAATACTCCAGTGGATTTCAGCATACCGCCTTTTATTCGGGGGAGATGAAGAAACTCATCATTTCAGATTTAAACAAGCTGTTCTGCTTTTGGAACAGCAAACTGAAGAGTAAAAATGCTCAACATGAACTAACATTCATTCAGACAGAATTGGTTTCACAGAGTCAAAGCCATAACGTAGTTTACCCACTACAAAACAAATGCTGCTTAACCATGTGCTTTCACTGCTAGGACTATGAGTCCTGATGGAGTCAGGACACCTTTCAGTCTAGATTACAGTCCATAAGTGCTGGAAATTAATAACTGGATTACTGCTGAAAATGTGGTTTATTATCCAATTAACCTCCCTGTTAAAAATGTGCATTATATTCCTAGTCAGAAGTCACTGCTGTACACTGAAAGGACATGCTTATTCCCAGAATGCTATTCTTAGCATCTATAAAAAAGTGAAATATAATCTCCAGATTTGATGCTCCTCCTGTTAAACTGCCTGTTGAAGTAATACTGACAAATACCTGCATAGAGGCACAAAAAGAATTCTTTAGCTGTCATCCCACATGGCTTTACATCTCAACCAATTCTGCTGAAGGTAGCAGGCTGCTTTTCAATAACATTGCCTATCTCTAGCTGTTCCCAGGGAGGCAAAATGGGCTAGTTTAGAGCCAATATATAACCGTTACACATACTAGAGCAGATTTTGGTTATCTAGAGTTCTATAGACGGATTTTTGGCTTGAAGGCAAAGAATCAAAATTCCACGAAGATGAAAGAATGAAAGCCAACATGTTAGGACTGTGCAAGTGGGAACACAACCAAAACTCTGTGTTGCAATGGACCTAAAGGGTGTAAGAGCACTCATCCAAAGAAGCAAAGTGCTGGAGAGTATCACAGTCTGTTTGTGCATCTTACAAGAGATGACTAGGGGAGCTGATGGCTGGAAAAATCACAGTTTGTGTCAGACGTCTTAGCAAGAAATAACTCTGCTGGGGCCCATGGAATGCCACCATGCTGGGCCAGTGAGCACTGTCATTGTACCTGAATCCTGGTCTTGCCTTGGCTTTTCCAGAATTGTGAGAAGTCAGTAGGCATCCATTCTTAATCTTAATAAACATGAAAAGTTGTCCCTTTTCTGGTTTTTTTTCTTTTCTTAACCTTTTCTTCTTTCCCCACCACCAATGATTCTCAGCTCTCTATATGCTCATGATGGCAGCTGGAGCAAGGACCTGGTTTGGAATTGCACTGCTCTCACAAACAAGAATACAGTGATATGCTGTGCCACAGCACCAACTACAGCATCCTTTCTTCTTCCATGTGTCTCCTTTTCTTTCAAGGAAAACCTGCTTCTCCATACCATGCATTGTTTTGGTATCCCTTTGGTTCAAAGAGCAAAATGATGACAGAGACGAGTGTTTAGTCAGAGTACAGAGAAAAAATGAACTAGGCAATTTGTCAAGTACATTTCAAAGCAAAAGCAGGGAATTAAAAACAAACAAACAAAACCAAAACAAAACAACCAATTTTTTTTTCCTAATTACAATGGAAAGCATGTCATGGGTGCCAAAAAAAAAAAAAGGATGTTTTTTCCCATGGAGGATTTTTCCTTCAGGAATGTGAAAATTATACAAATCAGTACCTTAGGCAGCTTATTTTGTAGCAGTATGCCCTGCCACTACCTCAGTAGAAGGGAAGAGAGCCACCTCTGATGAGGAGAAGGCTCCAATCTGTGCTGCCAGTTCTCTTGCTGAGACCCTGCAGGATGCCAAATGGAATGAGCTGCATCAAGGGCCATCGCCCACCACAGCTGCGAGTTATCACCAGTCTTTGTGCAGTGCAAGCCAAGGACCCTGGGGCTCCTTCAGCCCTTCCTGAGCACCACCAGAGCACTGCCAGCACTGTTTACTGCTGGGAGGGATGAGCAGAGGCACAGCAGCAGCTGCAGACCAGTTTTAGCTCAGAGAGAACTACAAACCCTTGCTGTGCAGACAGGAGAGTTGTTGCTTCCCTGAGGAGCAGTTGCCAGAGCACAGAAGTCTTGGCTGAGCTGTGCCACTAAGAGATGGGTCTCACTGCCTTTGAAGATCTCAGAAATCAGCAAGACCCAGGATCCAGGAGCCTTTCCCTGTCTGGGAAATGACCAGACCAGCTCCCATGTCCAGCTCCCACTGAGTCTGGAGATCAGCTGCTGCCCCCTTCCCAAGAGGCAGGAGCAGCCTCTTCTTCAGAGCAGCAGCTCCTCAGTCCTGCTGAGCTCAGCAGTAGCCCAGCTGAGCTCTGAACCGTAAGCTGGCTTTGTATGTAGATAAAAATAGTACGGCACAAATAACATTAACACCGAAATAAGGGCAACTGTCACATTTATGCTCTTTTTTTTTACTGTGAAGCCCTCACAAGGATAAAAGGTCAGAGACTAGAAGTATGACTGCAAAAACTCTCTTAGTTGCAGCACTACAGGGTCCTTTTAGTTCTCTTTTTTTTTTTTTTTTTTTTTCTGTACAGGTTCCTTGGACATGAAAACCTTCAGGTGGGCTCTGCTAAGGAGTTAGGAGGAGCCTCACAGTGTGTAACCTCAGCACAACACTGGGATTGTAAAAAGGCACTGAACTGGGAATGGAACCTTCCTTTCCAGCCCTGATGTTTAAATGTTGCCCATCACAGTGAAAATCCTCTAAGCTTATCTGAGCCAAAATGCAGAGAACAGTTTGTGAAATGTTGTCCTTTTGAAATAGAGCCTGAGCTTGCCTCCTACTCATATCCCAACCTAATCTTATCCTGAGCAACAGCCTCAGCTCCCTTGCAGTCCAGACTCCTCCTCAAGTCTTTTTCCCCAACATTAAGAAATTTCTTGTGATTGTACCACTATGCGTCTGAAAGTGCTGTCTAGTGTTACAGTCCTGCAAGGTGACCTGGTAAATGAAACAGAGTGAGTGGTGTGGGAATATTATAAGTCTATTTCTTGTTCCTCTGCTGAAGAGTAGTCTTTGTTTTCAAAATTAACCCTCAGAGATTCTTATTTATCAGCATAACATTTGTTTCATTTGCCACTGAATTCCAAATATTGCTTTGCCCTGGAGACCTGCTGTACTAATGCAGAGCCTCAGAGAAAGATGTCTATTCCACATGCCAAATATTGCTATGATTCCTGCTAGAATAATAGGGGAAAGATTTTGGCTCTACATACAGATAATTTTATGAAGAGACAATCTGTGCTTTTACACAGAAGACCCCACAAACACTGGATTATTTTTTTGAGGTGGTGCACAGAATTTCTTCTCTATGTGAGAGCGTTGATTCCCCATCAGTGTCTTCCCAACAATCCGAGGACATATTTTTGGTAGGAGTCCTGTGTCTCTTGTGAGCCCACTGATGAGGCAGCTTCATATGAAAAAGCTCCCTGTGGTAGGTGTTGCTCTGCCAGCCATCCAACATCATAATCCACAGCAAGGAAGCAGAGGTGCATTATTACTTTTCTGCTGCTTACATCACACTGTGCGCTCACTTGAGGCAGATGATACATTTTCATCTGTCTGTGATTTTAATATCCACTACATAATTTACAGCTCTTTGTTGCTCTGAGCAATTGCACCTTGATTGCTGTTAAGCAGCAGATGCCAAATAAACACTGGTGTTGCACACATCCTTCCAGCATCTGTCTTAAATCACACCATCTTTATAAGTAAACCAGCAACCTCTTAAAAGTAGGCAATCCCCTGCAGGAAAAGTCACTTGGTGTTCCTGTTAATCAAATTGTGCAGCTTTTCATCGCTCACCACCTTCCACACCTAAATTTCAGTCTTACAGAAGCTCAGTGTTTAATTACTAACCACACTTGCCCTGGTTGTGCCCAGAGGCCAAAGAAGTCCCACGTCATTCCGTGCCAGTCCTGTGAAGAGCCAGGGGCACTGGCACTCCCCATTGCATCTCCTCTGACCTCATGACATGTCAAGGAGAAGCCCAAAGCAGGCAGCAGGGCAGGTGAGCAGGCAGATGGAGGAAGAAGCTCTGAGGCTTAGGAGAGTGGGCTGCTCAAAGAGGTGATCACCAGGAGCAGAGGAAACCCAGACCAAGCTGAGGAAAATACCAATGCCATTTCTGCTTTTGCGGCAGCTGCAACTGCTCCTCCAGCTTTCATCTCTGGCTGCCTCCTCCTACGTTTTCTCTCCCATGGGCGGCGTGCCGGGGACTGGGATGGAAGTGCCAGGAGGCTTCTCCAGTGCTTCCAGCAGCTACTCTACTTAGCGGTCGTTGCCTCCGATTGTTTACATGCTCGTGTACTAAAGGCACAGAATTATCACGTGCCCCTCGAAACACCACACCTGGAGAATGCACAAAACTGGGGATGGGCAAAACTGCTCTCTGCTAACAACTGCATGGGAGCAGTGGGACAAAAACACAGCCTGGAAATGATTTCGCCATTTTGCCTCTCATAAACTGTAATCCTGAGCTGATTTGTTTTTAAGGAGTTCTGGCGTTACTCCAAAGGGCTGCATTTTCCAGAGATGAGCTATCCATTTCCTCTGGTCTTTTTAACATGGCTGCAGCTGAACTTTTAAGCCAGATTATCCCAATTTGCTAGGCATGAGATTATTGCTGGTGTGCAAAATGAGGTGGAGAATTAAAAATAACCGTGCCAGTAAATGTGCAGTCATTTGGTTTAAGGCTTAGAGGTTTATGTGTCTTTTGGAAGTACGTGAGTTCCAGAATAGATTGTTCACTAAGTCTGTGTGGTAGGGAGCCACGCAGAACTGACTCCTTTGATTTTCACAGATCATCTTAGGATATAGAAGCATGAACAAACACCCAGGCACTCACTTTAGAACTGAATAGGTCAGTGCTTTAACTGCACGTGATGAAAGCCAGAATTGTACTTGGGTGTACTTAGCTCATCTTAGCTCAAATTAGTTGTATTGTGCACATGTTAGGCTGTATCATACAGTGCAGCACAGTGAACGTGAGGTCCTCAAAGGCAGAAGGGACTGACTCCAGCCACATAGAAAAGATGCTGATGAAATTTCAAGAGTCTGATTTCCTGTTGGTTAGTTTATTTTTGCAAAAATTGATTTTTTAGATGAGACCATTTCTGAATTCCTACTTTTTACTGCTGCAGAAATGCCCTACATTTAAGTGCAGCTCGTAGACCTTCTGTACCTACTAATGAGGAAAATGTTTGTAGCCCTCAGACACAGCCCAGACAAAGAACACTCACCCAGCAGCCACAGCTTTTCATGTATTTTAAGTCCCTCTTATTCATCATCTCTTTTTCTGGTGTATGTGTTTGTATTCCTATATAAAGAAATTATACTTTCTCTGGTCTTTCAATGCAAATTTAGTGCAGAAGAGATTTACTTCACATATCTCTTGTGCTGTTGAAAAGAGACTCCTTAAACTAGTTTTGGTCACCAGAATACATAAGCAATTCATCACAAAACATGTGTAATTTAATGTATCATTTTGCATTCAGATATTGGTACCTTTTCTTAACATTAAGAGGCATGATACATTATGGTCAGCCTGCTGACAACCCAGGTAAAGAGCTCCTTGTCACCTTTTGGTTTTAATTATGGCTACCTAAGGCCTGGGCTTCGTGTGCTTGGGCACCATGGTCACTCTTGAGCTGGCAGTGGTCGTTTGGAGGAGAAATGAAGAATGTTTAGCTCCTTACAGTTTTTAGTGGAGCTGAAGTCCTAAATTAATCCATTTTCCTAAATAATTGTGCCTTATTGTCCTCCTGCTAGCTAACATACATCTTCTTTTGGTGTCTGAGATGTCCAAAATATTAAAACCAAACTTCCTACTCACCCTGAATAATAGGAATGCAGCAATCACCATTAAACATCTGTCAGTTTCTGCCCTGTTCCCTCTGAAATATCTACCAAGGATTTAATATTCTGATCCTAATCCTAAGAAGGGGCACAAACCATAAGTGTTTGGGTTTGTTGTTATTATCTACCTAAGTGCCCCTAGGAGTGGACCCAGGATTTTATAATCTTGCTGCATGGATTATTTACTTCTAATTATTTAGATTTTATGGGCCTCCCCCAACCCTGGTCCTCCTCATCCTGACCAGAGTCAACACACATCTTTACAACCTCTGCTTGTTCCTGCCAGCATTCTGGGAGTGTCGTCTTCCCAACCTTTGCTCAGAGCTGGGTACTGCAGTCAGGGTGTCCAGGTGCTGCTGGTGCCAGGGCACTGGCAGCTCTGGGCAGTAAAGCCTGCTGGATGGGTGACACAGGATCTGCACAGGTGGGTTATTCTGAGCAGCTCAGGCAAAAATACATCCATTGTTCAGCAGTCCCCAGAGCAGCCAATCTTGCATCCCTCTGCCAATTGCTGTCCTATTAAATGTGTACTTTTCATAGACGTGGTCCCGCAAATTCCATGTGATACTCAAGATCAGTAAAAATAAGGTCATTTATAAACACTGCCTTCTCCTTCTTCCTCACCCTCTCTGCCCCCTCCTAAGATATGCCTGTGGGCAAGGTGAACCCTGCCTGTCACACAGTTCATCCACTTCACCCAAGACCAAACAATAAGGCATGAAAGGCACAATGGTGGTGAAAAGTTAAAGGCAAAAAGAAAAGGGAAAAATCAATAAAAGAGAAGCAGCTGTAAACCTGCTGGTGCATTTACAGCTCACCCAACATAGACTAGAACCACCAAATACATTTCTGCTGCCCTACTCTTTTTGGACTCACATGTATTTTCCACAAGGTCTCGCCTTCCATTTTAGTTAACGTAAACCATTGATTTCGAAATTTGACATAAAAAAGGCTCCACTGGGGCCTCAAAGTTATAGCAATCTGTGCAATCTGAGTATCAGATATTTTGGTAAAGGCTTCCTGACTCACAGTGAGTTTCAATTCTGCCAGGCCACTGCTGTTCTGGGACTGTGTACAGAAATATACCATTGGCTTTGTCTGCCTCTCCCGTCTACAGTCACACCAGCTGGAGACTTGGGCTTCTGACAAGACACCTGGACTCACCTGGCAGGGACTGTGCAATTTCAAAGTGCCATCTGGGTGCTTTAATAATTCTGATCATTCATGTCATAGGGAAGCCCTGAAGAACAAGACAGCATTTGTATGCTGTCCTCTTTTTTTGCTCTTCTACTTTCTGCTTATGTCTTATATTTCAGAGTTGCAAAGGGCTGTCATTCATAACAGTAATCTGGTGCCAATCATGTAAAAATTTCCTTTTAACAGAGATAAGACATTCAGTCTACCAGTTCTTTAACTAAATAGGATTAATTAGCAGGAAGCCAGCTGCTTAATATACCACTGACCTGTAAACCTGATAAGAATGAGGTCACTGGACATAATAGAGCTATTTAGGAGTTTAGGTCAAACTCTAATAACAGAAAACATAGTTTAAAGACCAATCTGATATAATAAAATTCTGGGGTAACAAAATACTGCTTATTAAAGAGAGATCTAGTCTTTAAAATACTGTGCTCAGTATACTCAAAAGTACATTCCTTCCAAAACAAGCAATTGCAACATCTAAGGACAGTCAGTGGACACCAGACTTTGACATTCAAATCCATCAAGCTTTTATATCCTTTTCCCCCAAATTTGTTATATAAAGCTCACTTTTTGCAACCTTAAGATCTCACAGGATCTTCACATTATGAGAGCCTTGTTTCATGTTTCAGTGAGTAGGAACCAGTGCTTCTCTGAGCTTATCTTGATTAAAAGAAGCTTGTCTAAGGATTAGAAAAAATAAATAGTGTGCATGTATTTCTACAGCTCCCCAATTTTCCTCTAACTTCCACCTAAGTTTTCACTATTTTTTTCCAAAAGCAATTGTTTGCAAATCACAATTTCTATCACTAATACACATGTGCATTTGTATAATTTCTGCTAAAATAATGTTCCTGTTTTCCCCCAGAATCCCTGATTGCTTCCCCAAAATTATGTCTTGACTTTTCTCATTGTGTCAGAAATATCAGGCAGGGTTTCAAATGATTTACTAATAGTAAATCATATCATAGTGTGCAAACTACAGTTTGCAAATATAGGAAATTGTAGCGTGGATGAACTTCCAAAGAGCTTGGTCTAGAGCCATGTACAGATCAGAAATACCACCTGAATGCACTTTTGGAAGCTAACTGGACATATTTAAAAACCTTGCAGTCATGTAGAAACCAGACACAACATCTGAGACAAGGAACTCAAAGAAAAAATAAATTGATTTTCATGTATCAGGCCAATTTGTGCTTCTAATCCCAACACAGAGAAAAGGATGGTTACACCTTAGCCACCCATCTGGGAACAAGAAGATTTTCCTCTTTAATTTCCCCCCCCCGCTTTATTATTCCCTCCATCTTCAAAGCCTTCCTGTAGTAACTGGCTAGTGTCCCACCTTTCCTTGGCAAGGAAGTTTAAACATATTTCTTCAGATAGCCAAAAAGGTTGTTATGGTTTGGAAGAAAACATTTCTTCTACCCAGGAGCTCAGCACACCATGTTCCCATTTCTTCAGCCTGCTGCCAATACTGAAAAGTGAGATTGCTTTTCAAGCCCACAGCTCAATAACGAACAGTTTTGTGAGTCTACTACAAAAGATCAGGAAGCCAGGCCCACTTTTTTATTTAATATACAGAGCCAGATTCTCAGCTGGTATAAATCGAAGCAGCTCTACTGGTGTGAAGGAAAATATACTGATTAACACCTGCCAAAGTTCTGCTCTACATATTATGTTTGCAGAGTCAGTGGCATAAATAATGGAAAATGTACTTAGTTTTTCCATTTTGAGACATTCTTCTTCCAGTACACCCTGGGAAAACATTGTACCCTTTAATAAAATGCTAAAGAGTCAATTAAAAAAATGTAGGGCCAAAGTGCTTAAAGAAAACTCAAAAAATATTCTTGTGCTATTCATCACAATTACCTCCACAGCCACAGAGACAATGGAATGAATAGTTCCTCATCCAGAATTTTTCCCTCCTGTCTAGTAGAAATATGCCAGAACTGGATTTGTGAAAAGAGGGATGCACACACACGATACACTCCTTCTTGTTACGCACTGCTGTCATTCTGTCTGGTATACAGGGCTCAGGCTACTGGAATTCCTATTAGTTCAGTCTATTCAAATAGCCAAATGATTCATCCACAGAAAAGGAAAACTTTTAAACTTTGTCTGTCTTTTAGAGAATGTTATTTGTAAAAAGTGTTGCACATAGGAAAAAAACCCCACAAAACGCATGTGCTGCTTTTATTGAATTAATCTGTCTTTCATAATAACAGTGCAGAAACAACATATATGCAACTTTAAACAGGTAATGTCAAAGGTTGTTAGAGCTGAAAACTACCATGTTTTTTTAATCTCATGTAGAAGTTCATCTCTTCAGAATCTGCTACTCATGTAACATTTTGGGGTATGGATGCAACTTTACAATAAGGAATGCTACTTGATGGTATATTATTAATCCTTTGATTCGATTTTTTTTAAAAGTAGACATACAAATCAGTGCAACACTCGCCATGAGTAAACAAATACTCCCACGCTGCCAGAGAAGATAGGGATATGTGCAAGGTGATAGCACAGCTAGTTTACTTTGAACTTCAGATTAAATAAGATTTTTTTTGCCTTTTTGTAGATATCTGAGATGGCAAAATGAGAAGGAAGAAGGAAAGACAAAGCCGGGTAATGGAAATTTTGAGAAAGATTGTGAGTCGTCTTTCCAGTCACTCCTGCCAGCTTGGGATAGGGGAAGAAGGAAGTGAAGACAGAAAGGGATCATCCTCAGTCTGTCCATTTCAACCGTGCTTTGAAATGGATACACTCGCAGGATTTCCAGTTCCTACACACACATCTTTGTCAGCCTAATTACAAAAAACAAACCCAAACAAACCGTCAATGACATGAAGCCTCATTGCCTGAAATCAATCCTCCCCTTCATGCTCCAGTTGCTCAGGCTATAGCTGGGAAAAGTTTAGTAGCCTTTGAGAAAATCCTGGCTATGCCAGATGCAACACCAATCCTAGGAGAGAGCCAGGAATTCAGAAGTGACTGAAGTCTGCTGACTTCAGTGCCTGGTTCCTGCAGTACCTCACATTCAAAATTACTATTTTCCAATTTCCCACTGTTATGAGCAGGACTCAGACAGCTTGGTGAATTTGGGTGAATTTGTTCGTCCCAGCAAGGCCATCCATGATTATCCAGGCCTTGCACACTGAACTTCTTGTCCAGGGCTGCATCATGCCCCAAGCCACAGCCAGGACTGGTAAATTGGATCAACTAATGACGGACCTTGTGCTGGTCTCAGCAACTCCCCAGACCCTTTCCTTTGTGCTCAAGCTGTTGTACAGGCTCCACAAAAGCACAGGTCCCCATTTTCACCCAGGATGGCCCATGGCTCAGAGACACCCTCTCAATGCCCTGAGGAGGGATATCCACCCCAGGCTCCTCCTGAGCACTGTTGGGGTACATATATAGCAATTAAATACTCAGTCCCAGGCCTGATGGGGAGTTTGGACCTCCACAGTGGTTTAGCTTCAGCGATACACACAGCTGTTTGAAAGTCACTGCTCCAGCTCTTTCATATCCAACTCTATTTTTTTTTTCTTCCTTGCTGTCCAGGAGATATTACATTTGTCAGCTCTGTCAGCACCAAGGTTTTATTTTCCCATTTTGTTCTTCCCCCTTGTTACCCGTTCATCTGTTTTCCTCCTGCCGTTTCTCTGCCCTCGTGAACTCAGGAGCCTGGAACTAACACTTATTTCAAAAGTGGTGGTGAAGCCATCAGCTGAAAGCAGACTTTTTTTTCCAAGCCTTGAACATCTGTCAGCAAACATTACGGGGGAGTGCTTGTTACCATAAGAGGTTCTGTGGAAAAACACAGCCATGTCTCTCTCATCTTCCCACAGTCTTCCTTGGATTTGCTAAACATGGACTGTCCTTCATCTAAGGCCTACAGTGGGTAAAAAGAGATCTTCATCAAATCAAAATGAGTAGGCCATACAGCTAAAGAGACTATAGACTAAAAAAACCACCCCTGCCCTGGCTAGTTTAAAGGACAGAAATCATTGCAGCATGCTGCTACTATCAAATCTACAAGACATATCCTCATTTTTTACTCATCATGTTGCCATTTATGAGAAAATGAGTGAAAATAGCAAACAAAATCAGGTTTCAAAAGAGAAGTCCTGAAAACAGGCAAGTGATGTATCCCTTTGGGCACATGCTGGCTTGTAGGATCAGTTCTGGCTCAAAGCCTTGTGTGTGAGAAACCCCAGTGATGAAAGATCATCAGAATATACAAACCCTTCAACACATCTGTTGACCTGTATCAATCTCACATGAGCCTTTTGTTTACTTGCCTTTTTAAATTAGGGATACAAGGTGAAAAACAATAAGCTGCACAAGTTATTATACCCAGGAGAATAACAACAACCCCATCTCATGCACAGGAGCAGCCCTGGGTTTTAACTGTAAGGTATGTGACTAAGTATAGTTTATTTAACCTCAGTGACCTTTCATGAAGGTGCTCTGTGTTCTGCTGCAGCAAAGGAAAAGTAAACATTGTCACTTTATTAAAGCCATTTATCTTAGGGTATAAATCACCAATACCCTCCAGGAATCACTTCTTGCACGCACACTCTGAATTTGCACTTGCACAGCAAGTGTTTTTGTTTAGAAAACATATTTCCCCCAAACCCAGAGCCATGATGGTAGGTCAACAGAGCACTTCACAGAGTACTCTGCTCCTCCCCCCTTACAGGTATGTTACAAAGGACATTGAGACCAGTGTGTGATTTTCCACCCACTCCACTGGGCTTCAGACCAGAATGACTACACCTTTGTCTCTTTGACTCCCCAGTGATTTGGCACTGGTCCTACCCAAATGTGGAAATTGTCTGATAAAGGCTGACTGGAAATTGCATGATCTTGGCTTAGAGCAGCTGGCTTTGCCATGCCGATATTCAACATTTTCTGTATGCTTAGTTTAATGGAGGAGCTTGCTGTTGATAGAGTATTTACTGATAGACATTTGACATCATAATTTTCAAGAACTGGGCTCCTGAGCTATGAAATGTCAGTACAGAGGAGGTCTAGTGGGTATTATTGCTCCTCAAGAGTGCAGCCAAACTTGCGACTGTGGAGACAGCAATGGGGAAGGAAGGTGGCAGGGAAGGAAAGAGAGATGGCAGGGAGGAACAGAATGTTAATAACCATATCAATTTCTCTTCTCATTGCTTTCTGGACAGTTTTATTGTAACTGGGCTTCCATAATACCAGTAAGGTCCACCCACTTGCACTGCTCACTGTGTCCCAGTGCCAGAGAAGAGCTAGCATTAGTAGGTGACATACTTGTTTTGCATTGTGTGTGCCATAAATAACACAGAGACATTGCCATGTTCTGGAACTGCTTTTGTCCAATTGTTGTTCCTCCTGTATGAGGTAAAAAAATTAATAGAACAGTGAAAAATACAGAGGAAGCATGTGACCTTTTCACCCAGGTGCTGTGCCTATATGCTACCTGCTCCCCTTTTCCTGAGCCAGGAAGCAGCAGGCTAGATTTCTGGAGATTGTGCCAGATTAGATCTGTGGCACTACTGCAGGTGTCCAGGCTGTGCTCAGCTTTGGTAAGTGCCACTGCACCCTGGGTGGAGGTCTGAGCACTTCAGCAGCCAACTTCTGGGGCAGCATTAGCACCTTGGTGCTCGTGCCTCTGAGCAGCACGGTGCTGTTGACTTTTGTGCCTCTTCTATTGATTATTCTTAGCCCACATGTGTGGCAGAGCATTCAAATGCAGACTCTATTTCCAGCACAGGTCGTTAATCCATTCCTTCCTTGGCCCAATGAGATGCATACACAATGCTGTTACTCAGTCTGCATTTCTCAAACTGCTTTGGCTTTCCTCTCTATGGTGAGCTCTCCAGCCAAGGTAGCACTTGATTCCCCTTGAACAGCCCTTCAGCCACCAGACAGAGTTGTTCTTAATGGGAACAGTGAGAGTGAGCAAAGCCTTCTTTTTATACCTGTGTTCTCAAACTATCCTCATCAGGCAGAAGAAAAAATGCAACTTTGATTTTTTTTTCCCTCTCACAAAGTCTTAAATGACAACATAAATTCTAGAAAAAGTTAAATTTTAAAGACTCAGAAGAATTGAGGAAACTGCTGCCTCCCATCTTTTCCTTGCCTCCAGATAGGTGAGACTTGAATTTTTACATTGGATGCCAGAAGCAGGTTTTTTCAGCAGAAATCCTTTGAGTGAGTGAAATATGCAAAATCAGACAGTTTTCTGCACGGGAAATAAGTGAATCATTGCTGCCTTTATTGCTCATTCTGTTTATTAAAACTGCTGGGCCAAGATTTATTTTAATGAACTCTGATCAGTCACAGCCAGTGATTTCACAATTCATGTTAGTACTGTAGGCATTTGTTGCACTGCAAACAGCACATTTGCTTATTTTCTGGAAGATTTTTTTTCATCTGAATTGAAATTTGTCGCACAGACTTCTCTGGGATTTTTCAGCCAAAGTATATTTGTTCCCATGGATAGAAGCCATATGTCAGAACCCTTTATTGTCACCAAAGGAAAAAAAAATCTCACCTTTATTTGCTAAGCCTTTTCCTTTTTGTTTCCTTTTTTGTTCTTTATTGTGTCTTGACATCCTGCCTCATTAAACCATAGTTCATCCTCGTGTTTTCTCTAGTATGAATGTGTGTGCATAAGGGAAAATACATAGTTTACAGATGAGAAAAGATCACATATAAATCAAATTGTATGCCAAAACAGGGACAGACATAATGGAAGCTGTAGAATCACGTCTGCATTATATCTTCCATATAATGCATATGGAAGATATAATATACTATCTTCCCATATAATATCTTCCAAATGGAACTGTGAAGTAGAAATCAATGTGCTCAGTCCTTGATCAAAAAGAGCTAAAATTCTGCAAAATTTTGTCAGTAAAACTGGACATTTTGGGCTGGCTTTTAGAATGGCAAGCTGTTGAAAAGCAATGCAGAAGTGCTGCACAGAAGGGCTGGGCTGACAGTGCCTAGCCAGCAGCACTATAGCCAGTTCCTTTTCTTCCTGCCTGTTTTCCCTGGGATCCAGAAGAATGACCCCACTCACTCCAAGGGGATGTTTACTTTGATTTTCTGAAACAATTTTAAAGCAGCTGCTGGAATATGACTAAACAAAGTATTTCAGAAATGGCTTCAGATGAGGTGAGGATCACACTGTGTGGTGCTGGAACCAGATGCCTGTTTGGGACCTTGGCTGCAGGTGCTGATGAAAGTCCCCAGCTGAGGATAGGTGGCCACCTGCAGGGCTTCACTCACAGCTCAGGCAGCACCATCTCACTACCCTAATCCTCTCCCAGAGTACTATCAAAGGGACATCACTCTTTAAAGAAACAAACTCTACTGCAACTCTGAAAAAAAGCACCACTTATAAGAGGATGTTCTTGCCAAACCTCCCTTATTTCTTTTCCCTTTCCTCCTCCTGATATAGTGCAGCCTCATCCTTCATGGGAAACCATGGCAGCTGGATCATTTGATGCAACAACTGCTGTATTTAGTCATTCTCCACACCTTTTTCCCTTTTTTACTCCCTCAGTGTCTGTGCCAAGGTTGCCTGCACAGCTGACAGCAGTGGTATCTAATGGTGTGACAAAGGGGAGCAGGATTGACACAAGGATAACTCATCTCTTTGTCTACTCAGAGACTGAATTGTAGCCAAGATACAATTTTGGAGGATGTTTAAATTCCTCTGTCCCCACTGTAGAGTCAAATACCTGCTTGCATCCCCATAGACTTCAGCATTAATTATGTTTTCTGTGTCATAATGGGTATCCATTAGTAATTTGAGTAAACTCTCAGAGAATGAAGTCCTAGCCTCCCTGCATAAAGCCTGATTTTGCTAGGCCTGGAGTAGTGAATTATCCCCTCTGTATCTAGGAAGATGAACTGGAGTGGTATTCAGAGCAGAGTGGAGTTTCCAGCTTGCCTCCGAACTATGGTCAAGGTATAGACACCTTTTACGTGGAATAGGTTGCATTCTGCCTTCAACATCTGGCTATCATCACCCTGAGATGCACAGAAACATGGGCTCCCCAGGCAAAACCCAAATATCTGGCATTTCTAACTTGTCACTTGGGCTTTGTACTAGTTTACATTTATTTAGGACTACCAAAACAGCCAGTTCTGCAAAATGACTTTGTAAAGAAAATAAAACTTGCAAAATATTTAAATACTTAAAGTCATATGTAACACAAGTGTTTGCACAGAAGAAACTTATTATATAGATAGATCCATCTATTTAAAACACACAGTAATATTTGCTTTTACATTATAGTACTCTAGCACTTTAGAGATTTGGAAAAAATAAAAAAAAAAACATGTTGGCAGAAAAAGGCATGGCCTTGCATGTGCTACAGAAAATAATGCCTCTATTTTCAGACACCAAATCAGAGACAGTCCTCTGTTTTGACTTCTAACATCAGTGCATAAGTTCACTTGACATGGGAATACTCAGATCTGGCTAAAATTCTGATTCATTCTTACTCTGTTTTCACAAAATATCATTAACAGAGTTTTTCAGCCTTCCAAGACATTTCATATTGCCTCTCAAAGGAAACTCCACATTTTTCTCTTTTTAGAGTTCTTTCAGGGAAAGGTTTACTTTTTAAAATGTTAAAATAAACAATATAAACTTCTAGCCTGAGAAGTGCTGTGGGTGCCAGAACTACAGCTGCAGCCACAGGATGACCAGATATCTAGGGACAAAAAAGAGGTCAACTCCTTCTGCTTCCTGGGATTGCAGGACTGACACTACACCAGCACTGCAGCAAAGGGATGTAGGACCAGAGTAAAAACCACTGCCGTTTTAGGCACTCCTTTTCTCCCAGAATAGCCTATTAAGGTCTAATGTGGCTGAGTGGCTGAGAAGGAGTAATGCAAACTGAATTGTTCCTGACACACATGCAGATCATCACTGCCGATTTAAGCGATAGCTCTCCTAAACCTTTCTCACGTGGGTAAGTCCCTCATCCCCTGGGTAATCCCATTAACTTCCTCAAAGATCTAAATTCCCAGATAGTCAAAGAGCTCAGAATGTTTATACCAATGGTTATTTTTCAAGCTGGGAAATAGAGAAAAATCATATGGGTTTTTAGGAAATATGGGTCATCAGGTAGACAACAGCCTCTGTATTGGAAATCTGGACTGTGACAATTCTCTCAAAGTTAATGGTGGCTGTGTTTGACCTGAAATAAGCCCTGTTTGGCAAGTACTGTATCTGACTCAATGAGACAAAGGTCAGAAATGAGGAAACACCTTGTGCTCTGAGAACCTCATCAGCTTTTATTGCAGAGTTCATAGTTCTCTATTGTCTCAGATAGATGTAACTTTTGGCCAAGTCAGAAACGCCAGTTCTCACTTGTATGCTCAGATTTATTTAGACTACAGAAGAAGTTCTCATAAACTTTTCAACACAACCCAACTAAATTTTAAATATGTAACAAACCAGCTGAATTTTGGGTTGTTTGGAAAGTAACAACCTCAAATCTGGAAGTATTTTATATGAAATATGCAGATCTGTTTTAAAACAAACATTGCAATAAATTCAGCATTGAAGTAGTTGGGCAACTTAATAGACCTAACTTCCTGCTTTATTAAATGAACTGCTTACATGGGATAATTAGTCTGAGATTGCAAACAAAACTAAAAGGCCAGAATTGTTTTCTCCTTTCCCTGCTTTTTCTAAGCATTGCTTGTGAGTTTTACAGAAATCCATAGGAACGTACAAAACTGTTCCAATGCTCCCCACTGCCTTTTTGTCTTCACTTCTGCAAATTGATTTGCTGCTTTATTATTTGCCTCTTAATATCACAAGGACATTAATTAAGGCTTTAGGCTTCCCTGCTTGCCAGGTATCAAACAAGTGTAGAGACTAGAAGCTCATTAGCTCAAAGTGACATATTTTACTACTTGGAGCCAAGTTTCAGGCTGATTCATTTGAAAACACTAGCATGAAAAGAGCATTTTTGCATTGGAAATCTTGGTCTTTTTTCTATATACTACACTGATAATTTACTGTCCTGTTCTTTCTCATATTTAGCCTTAACTCTTAATTTTAAAATTATCAGACAAGCACCATATGACTTCAAGGCAACAAACATAATTTATTTGTGGTTTGATCCCACAAACCTCATTCGGTTAAAACTCCTACTGTTCCCCGGGAGATTTTGCCAAACAAGGATTCAGGACAGAGTGTGAGAACCTTCTCAAGGCACAGGGCAGAGCAGTCTTCACAGGGTAAGTGGTGGTCACCAACAGAGCTTGGTGAGAATGAATTCACTGAAGGGTGTCTCATCATAATCCACAAGCCCAAGTTTCAAAACAAAAGGACAGGCACTTATGATCAGAAAAGTGAGCAAAAATTGCCTGGACCAGGATATTAGACTGACACAGGAACCCTGAATTTCAGTAGTGGAGACCATGGGTTCCTGCTGCCCAGCAGGCAGAGAAGACACTTCAGTGTGACTTTATGCAAGCCAAAAACTCTGGTTATTGATAAGTGTTTTCCTTGACAAATCAATTATATTACTTTCACCCTAATGTAAAAAGGGCCTACAGTGTTGCTATGCACTCGAGGCAGCATGTCTTCAGTCCATGATTTAGTTACTTCTTGTGTAAGCAAAGCAGCAAAGAAAACTTTAAGGTGGATCAGCAACTTCTTTTGCAGAGGCCCTTTTGGTGCCTTCAAGGCAGCATTTGTCCAGCATTTTCCTCTTGGCATAACAGTGCTGTTTAGAATCTGCATCAGAAGGGTTGTGTGTCTGAAATTGTTTTAGTTGCAGAAGTATACTGAGAGTGTAAAAATGAGAATTGTGAGATAATTCAGTCTTAGAAAAAAGTCACACATTTCAGTAAGAGCATAAATATTTTGACTGTAGTTGACATAATTTCTTTTGGAACAAGTAGAAACAGTACCAGTGTGCAGGACAGCAGTGACCTCTTACAAGTGATTTTTTTCTGCCATAAATTAACTCCCCTTTTCCTTTCTCCACTACAATATTATCTGGATGATTCTAAAATCCCAACAGTTAATTCCACTTGACAAACAACTCTAAGTCCTGACAAAACTGTAGTAATGTAGCCTTATTGAGTGTCATGACAGTTTAACTGGGATGTTTCTGAATTAGTATTTAAGTGTTTTGGTCAGGAGATGTGCAATAAATGTCCAGAAGAAGCAGTTTCAGCAGGCTATTGATTGCTAGAGCTGGGGGAGTGGGGATGTGGATGTTAGCAAGACAGCAGACTCGAAAGGCCTTTCTGAATAATTGTTCTACATTGATAGATAACCAATGATGGGAATATAAGGCACCAACTCATCTCTGAAATAACACAAAACAGCCTCAAGCTCAAAGGTATTTTACCGCTGCCAAATGAATTTCTTCAGTTCAGCATGCTGTCCTCTAAGCCTGCCTTGTTGTCCTTTGTCAGGTTAGACACTGATGTAAAGTGTGCCACAGAAACAGGCCAGAGAAAATAATCTGAAAATGACCAGCTGCCTTTTCTTGTACACGCAGCCAGTGGCACTCAGGAAGATCCTCAAGAAATGAAAGCACAGAGCAGCAGTCTCCTCTACCCTGGTGTGGGACAGCCCTAGGCAGTTTATCTTTCCACTCCCCAGTTTGCTTTCCGCAGTGGAAAAGCCAGAAGGACTGGAGATTTTTGTCTCATCCTGTACAGAGATATGGACAGAGGATGCCTCTGGTAGAGCTGCCAGTGTGCAAATAGATGACAGGCAAGAAAATGTTGTTCTTTGCTTAGGTTCCCTTTCAATCACACAGAACAGATCTCATTGTCCCTGCTGCCCGCTAAGCATGCACACTCAGATGTAGACAGCAGCAGAATATTATTCAACTTGAAAAACTCTGTGCAGGACCTTCCTAGGTCTTAATTCCTGCCCCTATTTTTGAAGCAGCTCATCCTCTCTCTGTTCCTTTTCTATAATTAATTAGTTTTTCTTGCCCCATCTACGTTAATATTCATTTTATCAAGTATTTCTTTTATTGATCTACATTAAACAATATATCAGACACCTGGAAGGACTGCTACACAAAATTAAACCCAGTAAAATATTTTTTAAGAGTGATTAAAGACCTTCTCTTTCTGCTGAACTTTAGCATTAAAATGAGTGTAATTCACTGTCTTTGCATTCAGAGTCTTCAAAAAAATTTGTGAATAAGTAGATTCCTGTCTCTTTACAATATGATGATGCAGGAAATTGAATTTAGTGGAAATTACTCTGGGAAAGATGGATTATACCCCTTGAAGCTAACTTGGAAGTGTTGTCATCAGATAGTTGTACTAGCATAATTTTGCAGCTGGGCCTGAGCTGCTTCACTAGCTGGAGACAGAATCAAAAACAGGCTTAAAGATCATCATGTTTAATCTATTTCCTAGCATTTAGTATAGATATAAGTTTATAGTATCTGGTCAGTCAATCTCTGAAAATCCTATGGCAATCACTGAATACTTAACATAAGTCACAATTATATTGTCTGAATTCTTTAGTCAGCAGGCAAAACCCGGTTAAAGCTGAAGAACCTGAAAGTATTTGAGGTAGCTTTGAGGAAAGGTAAATGCTCAAGCCTGGGCACAAGTTTAGGAGCTAACTCACAAGCTGCTGTTTCAAACCAGTGTAATAATGATTGGGAGGCAGGAGTTACTTCAGTCAGCAGCAGGAACAGCCACACTCACAGGGAGAGGAAAAAAAGAGCATCTCCTCCGAAAAGAACTGTAGGATATTCAGGTGCGTAATCATCCACTTAATCTTATAGAATAAGTAAGCAAAAAAGGAGGAAATGTGTTTCTTCTTTGAGCTGACAAAATATGTACCTACAGTTGTGTCTGAGAGACACCAGCTAATGAATAACCATGCAGTATGTAAAGCCAAGACAGCCCTAACTTCTGAAGGCCTCTGCTTAATCCCTGCCTGTGTCCTGTGGCAGAGCCCAGAAAAGCCCCCAGCTGGAGGGAAGATCATCTGCCATGATCTTTTAGAAAGTACTAGTGGATGCAGATGCAAAATCTGAGCCCCTTATTGAGGGACTTGGTTCTTGCAGTGCTTCTTGAAATAAAAGTATCTTTCAAGTGCCCCAAGCTGAACACCAAACATGATAAATCAGTTCTAAATTACAATGCAAACATGTGAAACAGACATGCACGCAAATGGCTACATACATGTGGGCATGTGCCTGCAATCCCATCCTGGGAGTTTGTAGTGTGTTCATATGGGAGTGTTAAAATAGGATAATGATTATTTAAATCAAGTGTGAACTACACAAATGCTGTCAACTAATTCTGAACAGCTACAGTATTGGCTAAAATAATTGTTTGAGGATTAGAAGGATTAGTTGTTGAGATTCAGTATAAACAGATCACAGCAACAGTGCAGTTGCTCAGAGAGCTTTGCTTCAACACACATGCTGTGGCTGTAAAACATACACAGAGCATAAGGCATGGAAAATACATGCTGAGGCAATGGCAATCAGTGGCTGCATGCTGGATTTCTCTTCTAACAGAACACTGGTATTCCAAGTAATGGATATTCACATCTTCACATTTATTTCATTCTTTCTCAGGCTGGTGTGGCAGCCCTAGAAGACAGCATGTCAGTGAACCTGTGCCAGAGATATATTCAGCCATACATACTGCACTTAATCCTCATTATCTGCAAGGCTTCAGGCTGGGCACGGAAGGGGAGGCAGCCATGTCCATCTGCAGAGAGCCACGCTGGGCTCACGTCATGTAAACAACAAGCAGGGATTGCCTCGGAGCTGACCTAAGACCTCTCTGGATCTATTCACATACATGTGCTTTTTTGAAACAGAGCTAAATCCTTGGAGACAAAGTGTCTGTGTACAGAAAGGGTCTCTTTCTTGTTTGATCTTACAAGATGTTACTGTTAGCAAATGCAAACAGCCCACACCCCATATTTAGTGTATTTTTTGTTAGCTTTAGCCTGTCTGAAATGCCTGGAGCCCGGTTGTGTTTGGCATAGACCTGTGGTGCAGCATTGCACAGGTGAAGGGCCTGAGTCCAACAGGTCTCATAGGAGTAAATTTCCTCCATGAAGAGCACATACAGCCAAACAGAGAGGATTTGCAGCTACGCACGTGCAAACTTGCCGCGCTCTGAAAGGCCATCTATTCCCAATGAAATAACAATGTTTGTGCTCTCAGTAGGCAGAAAGTAATTCCATTCCTTTTTAGTACTTTGTTACAATTATAGAGAGGCTTTTTGGTTCTGGATTTGCTTTTAAAAGCCATTTGGTCCCCACTGTTTGTGCCTGTCCAGTTAGATTATCTTTTATTGCGTAAGGGTACATAAAAAATGTGAAAAACAAATGGAAATTCAGCTATTAGCACAGTTAGAAAAAAGAAAGTAACACAAACCCTGGATGTGTTAAGCATCTCTTTCATCAGTCCACCCTCTTGTGTTGGACTATGACCAATGAAATAACGTAGAACATCAATCTTTTTCAAAAAACAATGTAATTCTTGCAATGTCTAGATTGCTTCTGGGATTTGAGACTGTTTACTACACTTTCTGAATTGTTCAGACAACGTTTATGTAAATGAAAATATTTATCTAGGTTACTGCTGTTAAGTACCCACTGAGAAACATTTTGCATTTATAGATGACCTTAAGCAACAATAGCAGAAGAAATTACTAGCAGGCAACATTTGGGATAGGCACGAAACCCTACATAAATCTAAAAAACAATAGTCCAGATTCTGCTGTGAGAGACCACCTGGTCCTCTTAGTCACACAGCTTTAATTCCCATTAGAAACATAGAGGGTTTTTTCTGGATTACAATGTCCAACCACAGAAATTTAACTACAGCCTCTTTTCTGACAAGAAGCAATGCTATTTCATGTAATCAGCGACAGGTTTTGTAGAAAGTTACTGTCTGTCCTTTTAGGCAGAGCTGAGGAATTTTTTTTAACATTCCAGTATATCAGAATTATGCAAGGACAGTACAAAAATAAATTAATATCAACTTACCTGCTGTGGACTGCTGTGATATTGTAGGGCTGGATGTCATATGAAATAAAGTCATGACTGCATTTATACCAAGGGATGCAGTTTCATTAGCCTTATAAAAAGATTTGCCTGGATGAAAAGAATAGACAGTTAATCTAACCATTTTAAGTGGGCTAGTAAAACTTTTTTACAACAGTGAGCAGACAGTAATGATGAGAATTAAAGGCAGTCCTCATTAAGTTTAATTCATTTCACTTCCAGCTGAGCTTTCAACAGATGATGAATACGAACTCGTTTCCATTTTGCAAAGTTTAAAGAGAAAGACTGTGTTTGAGATCAAGCTATAGGCAGACAGTGCTTTAGATCCACTTCTTAGATGCATGCTTTCTGGCTGAAACAATGAAAAGACAAGATAAATTATGTATACAGATTTGTTTATCTGACATACATAAAATTGCCATGAGTCTTCTCGGGAAATGGTGATGCTGTTTTGATTGTTCTTCAGTCCAGAATAAATTGTAGTTTCAGGATGGTGATCAGAGGGCTCAAAACAGCTCATGCACAACCAAGAGAAGAGAAGGCATGGAAGCAGCACCTACATGCTCATCTCCATCCTTCCAGCACAGAACAGCTCTCCCAGACCACTGTGCAGGATACCTTTCTCCTTTCCTGATGTACCAGATGGAGATCCAAATGTGCATGCACGTGTGTGCCTGCAGGACACAGTCTTTGCCCCTACCACTTCATGCTTCTCTGTCACCACTGCCAGCACAGCTGCTTGTGCAGCACCCACATGGGCCAGGTGGGCAAACCGTTAATGATAAATCAGACCAAAAAAAAAAAAAAGAGTATATTATTTCTCAGGCCAGTCTGTTCCTCAGTCTGCAGTAGAAAAATCCAAACACATGGTGCTGGCTCTGTTGGCCAGTGGAAGAGAGAAGAAGAGAGAAGAGGAGAGGTGGCAGAAGGTGATAGCAGCTGCGTGGATGGCAGTGCCCAGCATCAGAAGCCTTTTCAGCCCATTGTTATTCTGTTTGTGTCTCAGTGCTTCTATTTATAATCTCTTATGCCACCACACACTTCCAATCTTGGCATGACACCAGAGATGTCTTTATTGGCCATATGCATTTGCAGAAGGTCGTCACACTCACACCTGCAGTTACCATGTGGCTCTTCTATCACAGAATCATAGAATCATTAACGCTGGAAAAAACTTCCGAGATCATCAAGTCCAACCTTTGGTTGAAGACCACATCAACTAAACCATAGCATTTAGCAAATTAAATGCCTCATCCAGCCATTTCTTTAACATTTCCAGGGATGGTGACACCACTGCCCTGGGCAGACTGTTCCAATGCTTAACCATCCTTTCAGTGAAGATATTTTTTCCTCCTGATGACCATCCTGAACTTCCCCTGACACAGCTTGAGGCCATTGCCTCTTGTCCTGTCACTAGTTCCCAGGAGGAAGGCTGACCCCCCAGCTGGAAACAGACTCCTTTTAGGCAGGTGTAGAGAGCAGTAAAGTCTAGCCTGAGTCTCCTTTTCTCCAGTTTAAATAACCTCATCTCCCTCAGATGCTACTCACAGGACTTACACTCTAGACCCTTAATCAGCTCCATTTTCCTTCTCTGGACTTGCTCCAGCACCTCCAATGTTCGTCTTGAAGTGAGGGGCCTAAAACTGAATACAGGATTTGAGGTGTGGCCTCACCAGAGGGAAAATCATTGTCCTGGCCCTTCTGGTGACACTATTTCTGGTACAGGATGCCATGGGCCTTTTTGGTCATCTAGAGTACCTATGAGTACATTCCTTTTGGCTGACATTTTTCCTGACAATGTGATAAATCCCAAAAGCATCTCCCACAGCTCTTATTTGATGTGAGAAAGAAAGAGCCTACCTGCATCTATGGAGCACTGAGCTATCCAGGCTCTGCATCATCGCTTGCCTGCAATGTCCCTTACCCTTCCTGCCCTGTCTTGTCCTGGCAGGTGACACTGGTTGCAGTCTTGGTAGCCTTTGGGTCTGCCCATGGTGCCTTTACTGCCCCGAATAAGCTTTAATGTGTGCTGGCAGACCTGTTGTATGTGTATATATATTTACAGGTATGTAAAAATATATATATATATATATATATATATATATAATGTCAACAACCAAAGCACTTGAATTCACAGTGGTGCCAGACATTCTTATGTGATTTGTTACCGTGGTTTTTACAGTCCTATTTCCAGCTACTTACCACTCCTCTGGTGTCATAAACTGATTTCTTTCCCTACAATAAAGGAAATGTATGCACAATGCCTAGAAGAAAATGGAATTGTAAAGCCATTTAACACTTAGGTTTAGGAAACTTCCACTGGTTAAAACTCTTTAAATAACCTTGCTGTCTGAGACTGTCATTTTCTCAGAAAATACCACACTCTGAAGAAGGCATTTTACAGAAAATTCTCTAGTTAAGAGATACATTTTTCAGTTATTAAACAATCCTGACAACATACTCCTCACCACGAGGGTGGTCAAAGAATGTGGCAGGCTGCCCAGATAGTCTGTGTTGTCTCCATCCCCAAGAGTTTTCAGAACTGGACTCAGCATGGCCCTGAACAATTTCCTGCCTGGAGCAGGAGGCTGGACTACCCCACCTTGCATTTTTTGTACAAGTCTGTGATTTTCAGCTAGTTACCACACGGAGGAAGCATGCAGTTTATGCTGGCCATATGGCAGGCTTTGGGCCTTTAAAAAATGAAGAGCCCTTTCTGCAGCCCTCAGCAGTGACTAGCATATTGTTAAGCTTGCAAAAGATTCTGACAAATTCCTATCCTCATTTGTCATAGAATCCCTTATTGATCCATGGCTAATTTATTATTTCCTGGCTAGCAGCACGCTGAAGTATGAGGACCTGACTGAAGTGGTCCAGACTTTTGTAGCTCTCAGAATCTCACTGAGGCACATGAAATGGGAGTTGGCAACAAGCCCTCGGAAGCAAATTCAGCTACTTCAGGGTGCTGCTCAGGAGCAGAGTCAGGAGCACATGTGCCACTTGCTCCCTGTGCTGGTCTCACAGAGCTCTGGATGGCACTCACAAGGCCTTACTCCCCCCTGCCCAGTCTGACATTACACTTTTTCAACACTGCAGCCAGGGAAACCCATTCCTCAAGATACCCCAAGTCGGGCTGAAGGACTGCAAGGGTCAGTTCTCTGTCAGGGCACCCCAAAGGTCTGGCACCTCAATGTGTCCATCAGGAGGATTTTCAGGGGCCAACGTGCTGCCAAAGTGCTGAATGTTTGTGTGTGGTACATGCTTGGCTACACTTCATGTTTCTGTTGATACTCTCACGTTTTTTATCTCGTACTGTCTTTTTATTTCTGTATTTCCCGTCTTTCATTTTCCACTTGTGCAAATAAACAAAGCACAGTATTAATACTAATTCATTTAGTAAATTGTAGCCATGGCAAAAAGGACCATTTTCAAAGAGAGCTGGCAGCAAAATAAACATGGAAAAGAATAAAAAGGCAGTGCTGCTTTTTTTCCTGTGCTGAAAAAGTTGCCTTGATCTTACTGGAGCTAATTTTTATTCAGAAGACAAAAAGAAGACTCAAATGCAGAGCAATATGTCCAAGTTTACCTAGAATCTCTGTCTTGCAAGAAGGCAACCATATAATTCAAAGTAGGAAAAGTCTGACATTCTTCAGACATTGTGGTATTGAAGGGAGAGAAATTCACAAGAGAAGTAATGTGAAGGAATGAGCAGCCCAACACCAGCCTCTAACCACTATTTGTTCTGCACTTCTTCAACAAGAAATGAAATAGTTTGGTAACAGCCAAGAAAATCCTGGCTTGCATGTCCCCATATAAGCAGGAAATTCCAGTAATGAAAATATAATCCTGCAATAAAGAAACAAGCAGATAAAATAAGAAAAGCATCTTTTCAGTTCTGAGGAAGGAAGGAGAATTATGTAAAATTGAAACACCTTTCTTGCACCTGTTAAATGCAGTAGCAAAATCCTGTAGTTTATTACTTTCTTCCCCTGAAGGGACTAATACACTTTAACTTTCTCTTATTGACAGTGACTGTTATAATAATCCCCTTGTTCACATCCTCCTAACATTCTGGAAAACAACTCACCATGGGGACTAGAAATTCTTTAAATCTGGTCCCAGCCCGGAGACACTTCTAAAAAATTGAACGAGATCCTGTGAATTGTTTCTGAATTATGTGTCGATGTCTGTCAAAATATATATTTCTTTAAGGTTTTCTTTCTTTTTTTCCTCATTCACAATTTACAAGGCAATTTTTTAGCATAAAATTTCTCTTTTATTTCTATATGCTTTCATGGACCAAAAAATAATCTCTTTGTGAGTGATTTGAAAATTATTTTTGTTTATGTGTAGCAGAACAGTATGTTCAAAATATCAAAAACTAAAAATGGCTATGATTGCCCAATGAAGTTAGAAATTGTAGAAGTTGTCTGTGTCAAAAAGTTCACTTTTCTAGATCAGAGGGGCCACAGTGAACACTTGTATCGAAATTAAAGTTTCTTTAAGGAGCTTGTGAATACTGGAGATCCTTTCCTTCCTGGAGAACTAGAAATTTTAGTGGTTATGAGTACACAATGTACATCTGCACAGAAATAGCCTTTTTTCACTAATGGAATCAAATTCACAAGGCCCATGCTCAGTGGAGCACCCCCAGACTGGCTCCATTCTCTGCTTGCTGTGTCTGTAAGGCTGCAGTGTGGGGCAGAGGCAGCCTGGAGAGCCCTGACACAAGGGGTCTCCCAAAAGAGCCCCAAAATGCTTTTATTCCCAGTGAAATGTGACCATGATGCTGGAGCTGGAACCCTGCTCTTACTGTAAGTGCCCTGTGATTTCAGTGACCACAAGTGATGAAGATCTTAGCTTTAAATTTCATCTATAAGCTGGGACAGGTTCACCAAGATCAAAAAGAAGGAGGAGGGAGAGGGCCATGGATGTCTGGGAAAACTAGTCCTTAAAGAAGAAAAGAGCTGAAATTCCCCAAGGACTGTCTAGCTTTGTGTTTTGAATGCTGTTCACTTAAATTGGTCTCCTGGTGTAGCTGTATCTGCTATAATTGCAGCAGATTGCAGTTGCTGAAGCATCTCCTGTATGTGTACCCTTTCATTATGGCATATAAGCAGAACATTTCCAGTAATTTAGAGGCAGCTAAAATCTCCTGTTCCTTGGAAGCTGCTTTCCCTATAGTAGTTCACACAGCATAAGGGGAGCAGTACAAACTGGAGAGAAGTACAGTAGTTACTGTGTTAGAAGTTGATGTCACTAGTTAGAAGCTCCTAGTTGGCATTAAAAAAATCCCCCAAACTCTGTTAAAATTCAAAAAAGTAATACACAGAACAGTACGAAAAATTCAATTAGAAACAAACAAACAAACAAACAAAACATTGGTTTTCTTTCTGTCATTAAACTCCAGTGTCAATTCAACAGTTTGTGTCTAGCCCACTGAAAACTTGTGATACATAGTTTTTCTTAGCATCCTTTGAAGCACTTACTCATTTTTTTAAGGTTCTTTGCCATCATATGCTTTCCTAACAATTTGAAAGGTGGTATGACTTATGACAAAAAAAGGTCTAGAGTCAGCAGCTTGAAGCAACCAGATCATAGTGACCTCTTTATCATTAATTTTTCTGATTTCAATGTTTTGAAGAATCACCCTCTACTGAAAGTGTCCTTCATTAAAATGAGGTAAATTGCCAGCTTTTCAGTTTTGAAAGAACACTTGAGAGTCTGAAGTGACTTCAGAAACATTAAAGCAATTAAAAAAGAAAAAAAATATTTTGATTCTCATGAAATCTTAAAGCGATCCCATAATTTCTTAGGATATGCTTCATGAGTTTTGTTCTGACACAGCTGGCAATACAGTACTCTTTTCCTAACTATGTTGTGGCTCATTTTCTCCTTATTTAAATGAAATTTTTCATGCTTCAATAAAGAGAAAGCCTTTTGAGTTATGCAATTATAAGAAAAAATGTTCCATCCCTCTTTCCTCTCTCCAACACTGCAGAAAAAATCTTGAAAACAGAAAGCTTAAAAATTAGGGTATGAACACAAAAAAATCCCAAACCAACACCAAATAATTTGCTGCTATTTTTCTTTTTAAATAGTTTCTCAATGCTTGTAATTTAGTCTTGTGAAAAGCCAGCTTATGGTTGACACATGAGGTGAGTACCACTTCCAGTTAGCACCCAAAAGAGAAGTTACATTGCATTTTTTCTTTTGTAGTGCTTGAAAATGGAAAGCACTGTTTTCCAACAGTGCCATATATTATTTATACTTTTATATCCCTTTATTTTTTGTGTTACTGTAGAATCAGGAACCCTGTACTAATCAGAAGTCCATTAATTACTACGCACAGCACAAGCAAGCCTCTTCCCTAAAGACCCCAGTTAAAATAGAATGCCATGGTCAACTTGTTCAAACAGAGGGATTTTTATTTCACCTATTCTTGGTAGTTTATGGATACCAATTTTGTTTTATTCAAAAATGGCCCAGGAGGCTCAGAGGGGGCATGACTTCAAGCAGGTAAAGGGAGACAGCACTCATCCCTCTCTGGAAGAGGTTCTCAAGAGTGACTGAATTCTTATTCCAGGTGGAGCTGCCAGCAAGCAGGGAAGAACAGAGGGCTCTGCTGACTGCTGGGGCCCAGCAAAGCACAGCAGCATGTACAGGTGCTTTATGGACTCCCTGGCTGTGCTTTATGCCATTCTCCAGGGACTAGATACACATACATACAGCATAACCTAGAACAGAGCCGAGATACCACAGCATCCACCTGCTGTTGAGGGAGTACCTTGGGCTTCCCACAGACTGTGGGGCTTCTCTGTTGGCTTGGATAGGGGCATTCATGGCAGAACAAACACAGCATACAGCCTTTGTGTCCCAAGCAGAACAGTTGTGCCCTCTTTCTTCTGCTATCTAAAACTAAATATAACTCAGGAAGTTTAGATAACAGGAAATTAAAAAATACCCCCAGTGACATACTAACCAGAATAAGAACCAGCAGTGTAATAAAGTTGTTGATTTTCAGTCTGATCCTAGTTAGGTTTTGCAAGACCTTGCAGATGCCAGCCATTCACAGGCTTCTCAAAGCAGCTCCAAGCCATGCCCAGATGAAGAGCTAAAGACTAGAGAGCTGTTAGCACAGGAGCTACTGGTAGGGACTGTCATCTGCCCAGCAAGGAAGATATTTATTTATAGAAAAGCCTTTGAAGCAGACCACTACATTTTAACGTAGTAATAACCAGTTACACTGGACTCAGAGAGCGGTAGGGTGTAACACAGCCCTGCATTTTATACCTCATTGTAAATGGGCTCAGAGGGAAAGCCTGTAATTTAGGGAGGCTTGAATGGCAAAACCTGGGTCATTGTAACAGATACTTTTTTTAGTTATTTTTATGGAAAGGGTGAAAAAGAAATACTGGCCTGAAGAAGTCAGGCAGTGTGTGTTTTCATTCAACCTAGCTATGAAACCTCCCAGAGCCCAATCCCCCCTTGCCCAAATATTTGTTTTAAGATTAATTGTTCACACAGGAACTAAACAGCAACTTGCTGAATGCGAACTTTTTACAGAAGATTTCTTTTCCTCCTCAGGACATTTTTCTCATGTGTTGCTGGCTCTTTCATGTGTTCTGTCACCTTTGGGGAGTAGGATTTGTGCAGAGCCAAGGAAATGGCTTTTCTGTTTGTTTGTGTGTTTTTAAAGTTTATCCACATATGAACTGGTTTTAGGATTAATTTTACTGGGGAGCCTCAGGGCTCTGTTCAAAGGTCCTTGTTGTTTTAGATCATTTCACTGCAAGCACTCAATAGGCAGCCACCACACCCCAGAGCACAAGGAGAGAAAAAGTCAGCAAGTGCTGTCCCCACAGTGCAGCACCACCTCATGTAGGTGCCCTGGTCAGGTTGAAAACCACTGGCAAGAAAAGAAAAAAACATGTGCAGAGGGAAACAGAAGCTCAGGCTGGCTGCCTGGAAGACAGTGGTCTGGACCAACTTCTGTAGAACCAGATTTTTGACCAGGGCATGTCACCTAACTGGGGTGGAGAGCATGGAGAAAAGCTTGCCCTTGCTCCCTGTACAGCCCATGGTTTCTAAAGACAACTCTTTCAAAAGTCAGCTGCACTTTAAATCCAAGCTCCTTGAACCATATGGTCAGTTTGGAGCAAGGTGTTCTTTGCCTTTTCTGGCCAGATGTACACATTCCCTGCCTCATTCTAGTCCTTGTACTCGCACCTTAAAGTTTTTGGGCGGTTCATTTTTCATTCCCTCTCTTCTCTATGCAGAGGATATGTATCACAGGCAATTTTCCTTGTTTTGTCTGATGCTGTAAATACATATTCCTCAATAAGTAGTGTCATCAACAGGTGAAGGTTACTGTCCAAGAACCCTGCTGTGGGTAGGCTTTGGTGTATGGCTCTAGAAACATTGGCATAAATGTTCCTTCACAAATATTAGAGTTTAAAAGTGAGAAAAAACAACCAAAAAATCTAAATATTAGAAACCAAGATATCTGAAAGGAAGATTTCAGTAATGCCATAGAGTTCTTCCAGGGTATTATTGCAAATTAGGAAATTAGGTGTGAGCACATGTAGTACAACTCTGCTTCTTTGTCACTAGAAATTAATTATCTTCAAAGGAATTTAAGATCTCATAATCTCCACCTGCATCTTATTTAATGATACACTAATCAGAAAAGGTCTGAATTTTATCTGCATTATTAATTTCAGCTCTCTCATGCTAACTTCTTGGTGATACAGAATAATCACAACTATAAACTGAAACTTTTGTGTGAGAACATGAATTTTGTCTGTTTTTCATGGATTATGTTTATAGACTGAATAAATTAGAAAAATAAAAGGAAATATTGACTCAACCACCACTTTTATTTACCCTTCTATTGTACGAGAATTCTTCAAAGCCCTTGTTCTCTTGCTTCCAACAAGCACTTGATTTCCAGCCAAACATTCAAAATCAGCATTAAAATATTGGGTTTTATTATTTGACCCTCAAAGTACTGAAAAAAATCACACTCATTAAAAAAACTACAGAACAAGATGTTGCCATGCTTTGTAGTTCAAATCAACATTTTTCACATCATATCCAGTGGAATACTTGAAAATTACAATCTTATTTTTTTTAATTTCTTTCCTTTTTCTGGGAAACATGCAAAATGATAGAACTATGCTGAATATCAGCAGAACCATAAGCTGAGGAACCCAGTAGTCACCTACCTATGACACCAGCTGAAAGGGAAAATGTCTTTTGCAGTCAAGTGTTTTAAAGTAAGACAATACAAGGCATATGCTATGGTGAGTCTGACTCTCATTAACTATAAATCACAGCTTTATTACTCGGCAAAGGAACCCACCTGAAAGTGAATAGTAGCATGAAATGAGAACTGGGCTCTTGCTTATTGAAACTGAAGCCAAAACCAACCAACCAAACAGAATCCAGACATCATTGAATACATAGGACATTGTTTCAGATAATACCCAGAAAGCAATAATTAGCTGCTCTTCCTAGAATGCCCTGAACACCTGCTGTGCAGCCTGTTGGTATTAGCATTTTCTTTTGCGGTAAAAAAACTATTTGGATCTAGTAATTGAGTTAAAGGAAAAAAACACTGATTCAATTTCACATTCACTAACACCAATTAAATGAGAAACATGACAAAGTACTGCTACAGCAGTGTGGCTGTAGGTTGGAAAAGGATGAGCAAACTCTAAGTGGCAATCAGCATCTCTGTGGGTTCTACTGGCAGAGCGTGACTTCTGATGTGAAACACATCTTCATGACTCAAGTCCAGAGTATGAGGTCTGCCACATTGTATGGCTTGATTTGGTTTGATGAGCATGCTTAAATATTTTTTTTAGGATCTAAATTAGTAATATTACCATCATGCAGTAATGTCTGGAGCGTTTCTAACATTCACATGGAAAGCACAGTCGGGTTTCTGCTCAGCATGAGGTAAAGACCTTTGCAAATGGAGACTCTGGCACAGTTTCACATGCAGATCCCTGCTAATGTCTCCCCTATCTAGCAGTCCAATTTAACAACACACCAAATACACTATTCATACTGTTCTAATACAAACAATTCAATTCGCACTAACAGTCACTCAGCAACAATTGTTTTCTACCTAATCGCATGTTAATATTGATATTATATAAATACACTAAGTGATCAGAAATTGCTAACAGCCAGTGCCCTGCAGATGACAATAACAGTTATTAACAAGAAAAGTTCAAAATACATTTCTTTTCTCCTACACTCTTCTGAGATTAAAAAAAAAAGCAGAGAAAAACTGTGAATGCAAAGTGACTTGAATTTGGCATAGCTAGAGATTGAGATCTGCTGTGTGAAATATGGGTTTTATTTTAAATAGGTCATTAGTGCAACTGTTGAAAGTGTTTAAATCTAATTGCTACTAAGCTATGTTTTCAGAAGACAGTATTTTGTGGGTATCAGTCTGATCATGGAGCTGTAATGTGGAGATAAATATTATTTAAAATATTTATTTTACACTCCAGAGGCACAACAAATACATCTAAATCAGACACAGCTCCTGGCAAAGATGATGACTGGAATAGATCCAAGTACAAAAACAAGTGCAGCTAAAACCATGCAGCTATTTTCTGGATTTGTGAGTGAATATGTCAGCCTTTTTATTTTATATGCTCCTAACATTCAAGGGTCTTTCCATACTTCCTTGCCTTTTTGCAGACAAAGCAAGCAGGGAACATAAATTGTCAATAGAAACAGTAGCTCCAGCCCTGGTGCAGGGGGAAGTTTGGCTCATGCACAGGAGAACGCTTGGAATGGCATGAAAAGGAAGGCTAATCATGTCTAACCAGCTGCACTCATCTGCCCCACTGCAGCACAAAAAATCCTGGAAAACCCGGTGCTTCTGAAAATGAGACCGTTCAGGGCAGTGAAACCTGTGCCTGTGCCTGAGTCAGGAATCGAAACCAGCAACGTCTTGTTTCTCTTTGTTATCTACACAGGGAGACCTGCACAGCTAGGTTGGATTTAGACAGTTAATTTTTAACTTCTGAAGTTAGGTGTGATGAAGCCAGTCTGAAGTCAGCACAGGTTAAAAAAAACTTGCAATCTGCATCATCCAGTTCTGGGCTGCATTAAGGTGAGGGTGTAGCTGCAATAGCACTCACTGGGAGCAGCCAACCGAACCACTGGTTTCAACATGTGACTTCTGCATCATAGTCCTTCTCCTGCATACATAGTGTTACATAAGTTTTGGCCCTGCTCAGGAGAGAAAAGTACACACTTCTACAGGTCTCAGACTGTACTGCCACAGTGCTGCTCTGAGTAGCACAGCTCTAACCATCTGAATCATACTTCCACCACTGCTTAGGCTTCAAAGTCTTTCTACACCAGCACTCCCAGTTCCACTAGTACAGAGAAGCATAAAATACCACATAATGCAGGGCAAAATGTTCTTTAAATGATGGCATTTAACTCTGAAGTAAAATTAAAAGACCTAAATGCTAGAAGCTGGAGGAGGCTGTTTTTGTTGTGGGTTGGTTTTAAAACTCTCTTGAAAATCATATTCAAGTAACACTGGAAAATTTTAAATTGATCCGTCCTATAAGCTAAGAAAATTCCAGACAATTCATTGAGGGGAGACTATAAAGACATTGTTAATCCTCCAGTGAGCCTTGTTATTCTGTAATAAGTTGATTAGTCATCTGGCAGCCCCTGGATTTGATCTAATCATCTGCAGAACACAAGTGGCAGAAGAGCCAAAACACATCTCCTGTGTATGGCAATTTCTCAAGTCTGAAACTTGGTTCCAAAATGACAAGAAAAAAAAATTAGACATACGTAGTACCAACACCAAGATGAAGCAGGGGGCAGGGGGGAAGAGGAAAGGTGGCTAAAGATCCATTGCACATGATTTTTGAACATCTTTACACTGGTACTGAGGTTACTCAATGTTCAGCCTTTGTGGGTCCTCATGGGAAGGTGGATGCCATGAACAAGCAGCTGCCTGGGTGTTTATTATGAGGACATGTCTCAGATGAGGCAATTCTGACAAGAAAATTCAAGTTAAGCCATCAAAGTGGGTGCCAGAGAAGAATAGTGCAGTGCAGTAGCTATATATGGAGAGTAAGGCATGGGAACAGGGCATTCCACTCTGCTGCATATGCTTCACTGCTTCTCTGACAGCTAAAAATAGGATGTCACGCATGGGCATCAGTAGAAGCAAGGTTTATTAAGAGAGAGGAAAAATAATCTTTTTTCCTAGTTTTCTTTCTCAGCTTGACTGCATTAAAATCTAGCTGAAATTTCCATTCAAAGACCATTTGAAAAATACAGATTTTTTCTCCTATTATATTTAATTAAATTCATCCATAAATTTTCTGTAAATCCATGTGATGCTATTTTTATATTATACCCTAGTTTTATATTATACCTAGTTGATTCCAATATTTCCATTTTTTGCAGCTTAAAAAATAGTCTAAAATGCCAAATTGCATTAACCGCAATATTTCCACTTATGAAATCAAATCTTAAGTCTAATCTCCAGATTTAAAATATATTGTTATCCAGAGAACCATTTCTTGGGAAAGGGTAGATTTGGTTTGGATCTGATTTAATGGGAACTGCTTACAAGCAAAACAAACAACTTCAAAATTTATTTTTTAAAATATCTGCTATGTATGAACTAAATACATCCCGGAAATTATATGATAATATTTCCCCAAAATAAGCATGAAATATTTTCACCAAAATGAACATAATAATTTAGCATTATTTGATCAAATAAATCTGCTGTTTCTGAATCACCTCTAGGGCAAGACATGAGATATTGTTAATTTAGGCTTTGAAATATATACTATGCATGAACATATCCACAATAAATATTGTGTATGTATGTAATACCTGTTATTAAATGAAATAGAAAAAGTCTGTTTTGAGAAAAAGCCTTTAGGCAGAACTATGTCACTTCTGCAGTAAGAAGAAACTTCTTTTTGCAAGATATATTTTTTACTTTGCCTTTATAGGCATTTTGTACTTTTACCTTCCTGGCTACCCTATTTTGCCACCAATATTGGTGCATATGGCCCAGCTTGACTTCTCTCTAGAATCCTTGGAAGGCTGATGCAATTTGTTCTGATGCTAATCCAAGCTGATAAAAATCTGGTAATTCCCTAAGTGAACCTCACGACTGGCCAGGATGAAGCTGGGTATGAGCGAGTACCAGAGTTTCAAAAATTCAGGGATGAGATCTCAACAGGGAAAAACCTGGTTCATCTCTTTGGGTCTCCAGAGAAGAAAAGCAAATGGACAATCAACATCAACTCTGGACAAATTCAGTCCAACTCAGCATGCTTCACTTAGTACTGGTAGTGATTTAGACACTCAAAACAAGCCCTATTCTGAGCCTGAAAGTTCTAGACATTTACATAACTTTACATGTAAACATCGTGCCAGCAAGTGACCTGATGATGTCATCAGGGCTATGTGCTGTGGGGAAGTTGCAGCTTAGGCCAGTGTTGTAACCTTTAGCTGAAATCCACTCAGGGATGGGACTGCAATTTTACTAGACAGGCCCTGATCACTGGCTGAGGCTATGGGGCTTCTTCCATGATCCATTTCCACACAGAAATGCTACTCCATAGGAGTAATGTTATGCTTATGCATAATGGCACAAGGCAGAAAGTCTGAAGGACTGTCTAACAAAAATCACGTTCAAATTACTTAGGATTCTCTCTCACCTTAATTATTAAGAATTAAAGTGTGGACATGTGATTGAGGTGAACAAAAAGGCAAGACAATGGTGGTATAAAAACAACACCTTTAAAAATTAGATGCAGTCATCTAAATGTAATGGCCGTGACCCTGACTAACTTACATTTTCTCTGTAACTATGCTCTCACAGCTCTCATGTGGAATTTTGAGTTATGATTTTTAAAAAAATCTATTAAAAAGCCTTGTCATGGGGAAAAATACTGGTAATTATGTGTGTTCTCAGTAAGCACCCAAAACATGCAGTAAAATTCTGAAAAAACAATGTTTTCCTGTAAGCACTTAGTTGCTAGCTAATGAGTCTGGTTTTATAAATGACTGTTCCATAGGATCCTCTCTCATGGCAGCTACAGCATTTTATTGAAATTATTAAGTGTCAGACGTAGAGGAATAAATTTTCATACTTTTCTATTTAAAACTTGGATTGCAGGAAAACAAAGGATACAACACTTTGCCTGGGATTAGACCTGTATTTCTGAAACAAAAGTTACTTCATATTTGTTTTGTACAAAAATGTGATCCTTTTTATTCTAGAAATGGAGAGTTTCTGTTAGCCAATCCATTTTATTGCTATACTTATTTTATGTGATACTAGTCCTCATGACATTTCACACATCAGATAAAATTTTGCTTTTCTCATTTCTCATGTTGTTCCTGCCATCATAAATTATAACACCATCACTCAAGGCACAAGGAGGAGTTGCTTATCATCCCTCAACTGACTCACACCCTCAGCTTCTGGGTTTCAGGCACTTAAGCTCTCTCAGATAAATGCCATAGAGTATTTTAAATTCATTTCTTTCATTCTCATATACACTTCGCATACACTGAAACCCAGAGAAAGATTTCAGCTGGTTTTGCCAGGCTTTCAGTCAAACCCAAATCACTTTCAATGTCAAACCAGAAGCACACCAGGAGATTCTCAGTTAAATAAGCCAGCTCCAAAGCCAGTGTGCTCCTACATTAGCATCCCAGATTAATCACAGCTGTTCATCATGCTGCAATTCTGCCTTTAGCAGATGCAGACAGCAATTACTGTGTGAGAGCTGAAGTGCCACAGCAGACACACACCTGACTCGGGATTCTAGAAAACCTCAGCAGCAGCCCAGGAAGGAAAGCAGGATAGGTCACAGCAAGAGTGTAGCTGCCCTGAGCCAGCTGAGGAAGCAGCCTTGCTCACTTGGCTGTGCTGTGAAATGCCTGGATAGAGCACAAACGCCCTGGTGTGACCTCCCTTTCTGCAGGCCTACTGTGCTCCCTTATATGATCACCATACTTATGTAACGTGTTCTGCAACTGAAGGAGGAAAGGAAGCTGTAGATTTTTTTTTTCCAGGCTTTCTTTGGCTCTTCAGAATTCTGTAACTGAACTGCTGAGAGATGGGGTCAAATCTGTAGATACAACTACCCCTCTTCATCCCTCAGATCTGCTTTTAGGGGCCAGGAAGTCTACAGGCTTATGGGACCCAGTGAAACTTCTCCCAACACCATTATCATCAGGCTTCAAAATATTAGAGACTTGCAAACACCTTCTTCACCTCTCTGTTGCTTCAGTTTCCCAGTCTAAGTCCTATCTTTCAAGTTTATAGCAGGGCTCATAAAGGGCTTTCACATCCAGAAATATCAATGTTAAAAATATCAAATTAATGAACCTTCAGAGTTATACTCAAGTACATCCCTGTAAATGTTCAAAGCAAGGTTGGATTGAGGTCTGAACAATCTGGTCTAATGAAAAGTGTCCCTGCTTATGACAAGGTGTTGGAATTAGATTTTTAAGGTCCCTTCCAACCCAATCTATCCTACATCAAAAAAATGAGAAAGTGCATAAGGAAGCGAGAATCAGTTCAGACAACCAAGCATTTAAAGCATCAGTACAAAATTACGCTAAATCCTTGGTAATTAAAAATACTCATGAAACACTTGAATTGTATCTACAATTTGCATGAAGCTGAAACAAGGTTACATTTTCCTCAAGAATACCAACTATATTCCTTCTTCCAGCTTGCTCTATAAAGAGGAATGATTTGGCAGGTCTCTTGAGGAAAGGAGACCAAACAACTCCTTTGTTGCATTGCCATGGAAATACAAATACAAACAGAGCACCTCCTGCTTCCACAGGCTCCAGTCATTCACAGCTCAAAAGCACCATAGAGCACGAGATGTAGCAGACCCAGGTAACAGCAGAACTCAGTGGCTTCCCCCTTTCTGAAACTTTTCCTGAAGTGTAGATCATGTATGTGAGATTCAGCATGCCCTTGCTGCAATGCTGTCATTATTCTGAATTTGTTTGTGACTCTGCTTTTCTTTGTTTCAGCTGGGAATAGAAGCAGGAATACTGAAATGCCATATGAAAAGCTATGTATGTTTCCCTTCTTTTGATGAGAAATAGAAAATACCAGAAACTTCTTGAGTTTTTGTAAGGTTCTTAGCCTGGTTTTTTTTGATAATAAAGTAACTCTTTCCTTCATTAAACCACCAAGTATTTTGAGGGGTGACCAATGATCCACAACACTCAACCTTCAAGTTTTCTTCCTATTTTTACTTCTGAAGTTTTGTGGAACCATTCCAGCCTGTTTTAGCAGGCACCCTAATACCTCCTCCCTATCTGTATGCCATGAGGAGGAACTGAACCAAGTATTACATGGAAAAGTTATCAATGAGATCAAAGAGGCAAGCAGGTGAAAATCATTGTCCTAGAAATTAATTGGAATGGGACATGTTAGAAATTGTTAAAGTAAAATAAAATTGAGGAAAAAAGTGCTTTGTTAAATGCTTTCACTGAAACTACCTGCTGCTGTTTTTTAGAGACAGAAGCTCTAAACTGCCTATAACTACTCTTTATCTATATTTTTATTTTTGTAGAAGGAGGAGGAGCTGTAGTGTCACCCTACAACTAGGCAATTGGCATTCTTTTTCATATAATTTTTGCTATATATCAAACTACTGATCTTGTTCAGTCTTCAGACGTGTCCAATGCTTCAGATTAGTTGCACTCTCCCCCAGAACAGGATTATGAGTGTTCACTGTGGAAATATTAAATATTTTACATACAATGTTGCCCCCTACACAGCTGCAATCAACAGACTGTAGCTTTCTAAGAGGCTCTCCTGGGCTTTGCCTTTTTTAAACAGGCAGTTTATCTTCTGATAAGAAACAGAAAGACTTCTTTTACAGTTGTTTAATGCTATTAGAGCCTATGCACGTAGTTTCCATAACAAGCTAGGAAAAACAAGCCAAGTCTTGGCGTGGGATTTTTGTGATCTCCAGGATATAGGAACACACCTATGGTATCTTGGTGTATGAGTCATTGGGTTGCTGATGTCATGCAGTATGTACTCTTAGCTCGAGTAAGCGATAGAGAGTTCACTACAGGACAATAGCTTCTGGTACTCTGACGTATCACTTGCCTTTTGCAAAGTCATAGCCAGGTATAAAGTTACTTTAAACATATAAAAAATAACATTTAGAGACAGAAGAGGAACATTCTATTTTCCATCTGTAATGGCCTGTGACTGTAGAGCTCAGCGCAGAAAACCAAAATCCGCACTGCCATTCCTCCGTCCCTCTACCTCACTGTTGCTGGGCTTCCTGGGCACCCTGCAAACCTGCAAAGCTGTGGCGGGGTTGCCAATTTTCCTTGCTCCTCAAGGTTTTGGAAAGTGCTTTTAAATATGGCTCAGCAAACAAAGCAAAAGCCACACTCCTTAAGGGTTCACAGCATTTAAATAAGAGTCTCACGTTACTATCCAAACATGCAATGGTGTGGGTGTTGTCAGAATGTACACTCACACATCCTGACACACACAGGGTGAGGAGACAAAGCAGTTTATTTCAAGAGAAAAGGCACCAAGACATTTCTGAGCCCTTGGACAAGTGAAAATGAGCCTGTGCGGGGGTCCCCATCACAGGTGGGAACACATGCAGGGTTCCAATGGTTTGCAAGGACAGCTTTGACTGCAGCAAAGGAAGCAAAAATAAATGCAGCTGGCTACTGCTGTGAAGAGGAATTGTTTGCCTACAAACCTGTTGGACATCCTAGAACATCCATCAGCCAGCTATTCTGTGTGCATATACCATGACACATCTTTTTGAGACCAAGTCTAGTAAAATACAGTGACAATTCAGTGTCAAAGTCAGGTTTTTTCCCCTTACTTCCAATATTGTCTCTTAAACTCTCCGTCACAAGATGCAGGCCCTGCTCCCTGGGATTTCCAAAGTGATTTTTTTCTTAACCACTTCTCTCTTATCCTATGGAAAAGCAGCTTCAGCCACTCCCTTCTGGCTCATGAGGTGAATCCATTCCTGTGTCTTCTAGGTTCCCATTTTTTTCTGCAAATAATTCTTTTACCCCATTCTTTATGCTTTCACCTTCCAAAGAATTGCCACCACAGCAAGCAACCAAATTCTCATTTTCTTAATTCACTTTTTCCTTAGAAATCAGGACTAGTAGGAAGTAGTTAGAAAGAAGCCATGCACTCAGCCACATCCTAACCTGCATTCTAAGTAAAAAAAAAAAGTTATGTCATAAGAATAATCATCCTTTTCTGGATGATTTGCAAAGAAGGGGGAAATGACTAAGACTAACAAATATTCACTATAAATAATTTATCCTTGGCCATTAGATGCATGGATGGTTTGATGGAGGAGCAGAATATGTTCTTTAGAGGATCTCCAGATAACTCCTTGAATATTTATGGTTTCACAGTCTGCATAGGCCCTTTTTACTGATAGGAGATATAAAGATATTAAGAAAAATTTCTTCACCAAAAGAGTAGTCAAGCATTGAAACAATCTGCCCACTAAAATGGTGGAGACTATCCCTGGATGTATTTAAAAGATGTGCAGATATGGTATTTGGGTTTTGGCAGTGCTGGGCTGAGTGTTCAATCTTAAATGTCTTTTCCAAGCTAAACAATTCTAAGATAAATTACACAAACTGGGGATGCATTGTCAGGAAAGGATCTGAACAGATTCCCTACAGAAGAAATTAGATTTCTTGTTTTGAAAGAGAAAATAATTTAAGCAGAAAGAAACAAAGAACAAATTATACCCTGAAATGAATGGTGAGAAAGAATACATTGCTTGATCTCAGGGTAGATTTGTGGTGTTGATTTTAGATAATTGTGAAAAACAACATTAAAAACCCACACCAACAAAACAAACAAAAAGGCCCCCAACCAAACAAAAAAAAAAAAAAAAAACAACTACCAAATACAACCCCAGAATTAAAGAAAATAATCATTTTCATCACTGAATGGCTAATAATATTCTTTAGATTCTCATCTGAAATACCCTGATTATGAAAAGAAGAATACCAGCTGGGGTAGATGCAGAGAAGGCTACTGAGATGTCTGAAAAGTGAAGAGTCAATCCAAAGGGTGAAGGCCATAGAAATTATTGTACCTGTTTTCAGCAGGTTGACTAGCAAGATAAGGACTGCTGTCTGACAGTGCCAGAAGGTAAACAGGGCAGTCACAGAAGTAATCCCAGCTCATCAAAACTAGCTGTGAAGGAAGCATTGTAAGGAATCAGACAAAAATTTTTACCTAAAGGTTTATACTCTATAAAAATAATAGTAGCAGAAAACCAATTTTGTTTCAGTCTTGAGCCATTAATCAGCCAGGTGCAAATGTGTTTATTGTGATAGCAGAAAACAGACCTTGAAAATTCAGAAGTTCTCCTCTAGTTATCTTAATATTTGTTGAACTACATTTGCAAAACTGAAAAGAACATTAGCAGGATACAGAGAAAATAAAGGAATCACACTAATGCAGTTCATGTGACTTAGACAAGTGTTTAAATACAGCCAGTTGGACCCATACTGGAAGCCAGGGTTGCTCTGAGACTTGTGTGATCCTGGAATAGCTCCTTGTTGTTCGTGGATGCCTGCTGGTTCTGCTGAGCAGGTAACTCTGAGATGTGTCTCTGCTGGTGGTCACATGCAGACACCATTCTTCCACCTTCAGCCCCTTCCACCACCATAACCTTAGGCTGCTTCCCAGCAGGAGCAAGCCATCCTCCAGCAACCACAGGGTGCTTGACTCCTTTAAACTGCAGATTAATTCAGGGATTTGTTAATACTGATTTATGGTTGAGAACAAAGTGTTCGCAATTAAGTTGGCGAACACACCCATGTTCATTTTATTAGCAAAGATGGTAAGAATGCTGCAAGGCTGCATGGTTTTAAGTGCTTGAAAAAATTAGGACCACTAAATTTCAAATGTTGTAAGTAAAAACCAGAATTTTACCCACACACCATCTTTTAACTCTTTCATAATCAATTTTCTTTGGCTAATGCTTAATTAACTATTAATACACATTTCAGAGCTATAATTCTGAAACATAACCAGATATATAGATATCAGGACACATTCAGGGATCTTACTAAATCAGCTGGAGGATTCAGAAAACATATGGGAACTGCTGGTGACAACTTTCCAACAATTATTCAATACGCTCTTTTTGCACTTCTGCCAAGATCCTGATGAGTTCAAACACAAAGCCCAGGTTACATAGTAATCTATAAACCATGCAACTAGTGAATGAAAAACCATAGTGGAGTGAAATCCAGAAAAAAATAACAGTGAAATATATAACAGTGAAATACTTAGCATTAATGGGTCCTGCAGTATGACTGCAGATTCTGCAGTTAGAGAAGACCTGGAGAAAGATGACAGAAAATAGTCAGTGGAATAGCAAAACTATTAAACCTGGAAGACCTACAAAGCGTGGAACCATATGCCTTTGAAAAGCTTCAGAGAAATTATGTTTCTATTCCTTGCCAGAAGAATAAGAGCAACAAGACATTTACCTGTATCAGGAAATCCCTGATATAAATCTTGTTATGCAATTTGATCTTGGAATTTATTTCTCCAGGATGCCAGTGATGCCAGATATCTAGGTAAACTGAAATAGTAAATATATTTTTGGAAAGAGAAAAATATCCGGTGTTGTAGCAATCAATGTTAGTATTACAAAAGTATACAAAAGGGTATGAAATAATTTTTCATAGTTTATTCCCATCATCCACATTTCCTAGGGAAAAAAGTAATTCCCATCAATCAGATGAGGTTATTGCATCTTTTAAATTTTGATATTTTCTTTTCTTTATCTGGTTCTACCCATCATCAGAAAAGGCAAAGAAAGCTTTTCTCTTATACTGACAATTTCAACAGTAAAATTTCCACAGAGAGTAAGAGGAGGCAACACAGAAATATGTCAGCAGAGGAGAAGATGAATAGTATTTTTAAAGCCTATTAATTCTTCTTGCTCCACTGAAGACAAGAAAATCCTTACTATGCACTCTGCTGAGAAATAGTCCCAAGCTTTTGCTGTGTTCCAACATTACAGAATAATGAGGATATGATACACACAGCTATGAGCATTTCCCTATTAACCTTGCAGGTTTACCAAGACAGTTAATACATCAGACTCGATGGCAGTACTTGGTGATAGTAGGTCAGGCTTTTTGCCAGCATTTACCCACTAAATGCATTTTAAAAGAGTAAGAAAAGTAAGAGAAATGGCTGTCAGGTTAAAATGGATATAAATTAGAGGCACAAGTGTCTTTAAATAAAAAATCACTGGAAGAACAGTCCTCAAAGATTTTCCAGAAGACATGTATTTTAATCTATTCACTCCTTCTCTCCAATCTCAAAAAGTTATGAAGTAAGCTTGCTTGGGGCAGGACGGGTATGTTGACTGGCCGTAGGTGTGGAGTGTCCCGAGATGTCATTTGAGCTAGTGGATATTACACAGAACCCATGGAAGAAAAGTAGACACCCATCTGCAAGGGCAGTCAGAGGTCAGGCAGGGTCCTTGAGGGCATCTCACATGGCACCAGATGTGTTTGGGTGACTTAATCTGGATCCCAGGACATACAGAGTCACTGGTTTCATAGAAAAACATTAATTTATGATGTCTGAAAGTGTAGCTGAAAGTATGATCCAAAACTATGGCACAGCATAATTAAAACTCATCTGTTACCAAAAAAACAGGTAGAGAAGTATGAACACCAGTCTTGTACACTTTGCTAATGCCATACTGAGATGAGACTTTAAAACTTTAGCCTTGGTTCTGCATTAATATCTTATGCTGTTTATCAGCATAAGGATACTTCCAGTTCTTTGAAGCCTTACAGAGGAGGAGAGGAAAACAAGAATTATGGTCATGTTATTAACCTTCAGAAACCTCTATAAAAGAAATTTGTATGTATTTCCTGACAAAGAATACGTAATTCTAAAAATACAGGTTAAAGCTAAATTATACTCTCATGGAGATGTTTGTTAAAGTCCAATCAGTCAAACCTGTTATGTCCAAAGGAGATTTTTTTTAATACCTATGCCTTTTGATAGCCAGCTTAATACTTACTGAATTGATGCCCAAAAATGTTGGTCCAGGAAGGCACAAGCATCATGGATTGCAACGATATTCATCTTAAAATTCAGTACCTTTCATCTAGGAAAATATGTATCTGGGAAAGACATTATATGACCTTCCATTGACATGATTTTGCATATTCTTTTTCTCTAATAACAAAAACTGAAATCACAATCTATAGAAAACAAAGTGTTACTAAAATCTAGTTTAGGGCCAAACAATTTAATGTACAACACCTATCTCTGTATCATGTAGTCTTTGTGGCTTAGTAATCATATTCTTATCTCCCTGTTATAAAAGATACTTTCTTCTTGCTGCTATGATAAAAACCAGTACAAACAAGGAATGGAACATCCAGGGAAAATAATAAACCAACTGTACAAGGCACTAGAGCATCATGAGGCAAAAGCAAGAGAGAGGAAAAAAAAAGCGGAAATATGTATTCACTGCTGTTTTGTAAGTGTGTGTGGTTAATTGTGACAGAGGAAAGCAATTTTTTTGACAGGATTGAAGAATATTTTGAAAAGGAAAATATCTCACAAGCACAAGATAAAGAATTCCAATAGTGCAGATCAGGAGGGTCTTCAACATGAAGCTTTTTCTTGTAAAATGAGATTTCATTTTAGTTGTTTATAAGAAGTCCCATCAGTTCCATGATGCTACCAGTGTGCAGGAAATTAGTGTATAAAGACAGATAGCTAAATCTATAATCAAATACTGTGTGTGTGTGTGTGTGTGTGTGTGTGTGTGTGTGTGTGCTCACATGATGACAACACTGAAGGAATCATGAGGACTCCTGATGACAAAATTGAATAAAAGCCCATATAAAATACTGGTAACAGATGTCATCTCCTGTGAGCATCCTGATATTTTACCCTTTTCCTCACTTGACATTATAATTTTCTACAGCAGAACATAAAGCTCTCCAAATTCTAAACATATGCACTAAGAAGCAGAAGCAGCCAAGAACCAAGTCCCTATCAATAAGTAAACTTTGAGCAGAAAAGCACACTTCTCCCTGTTTTCAACCTTTCAACATGCTTATCTGGAAATGGACTTTCCCCCCTCCCTGTTTGCTAGTCTCCCCCTTCCTCCCCACCCAAGAGCTGGAAGAGTCCCTCTGATACCTGGGTACTGCTTTTTCTCGTTCAGAGCTACAAAGCTGATCTCCCATCCTACAATAATCAGCTGCACAGCAAGGAAACCAAGAAGGCCCAGTTAACCCAAGTGCACAGGGAGCATAACAAAGCACCCTGTGGCTCCTGTGGGTCTCTGCTGTCCCTCCTCTCAGGCAAGGGTAAGTTTGTTTGCCTTCACTAGCTCACCAGCCAGCATATAGCTACACTGCTGTCCTGAGGGCATTAGCCAAGAGGACGATGGCACTGTACAAAGCAACATAAAGAACTTCCCTCTCTGACTCCTGTTATTTCCAATGGAAAAGGTCAAAATATTTTTTTTTTCTTAATTTCCTCTATGAAATTTTGCCTACATGTGAGAAGACAGGAGCAGCAGGTTAGGGCTCTCCTGTCTTCTCACACTCTTCTGAGCACTGACCTTCCACCTGTCTAACAGAGCAAAGCTGCTGAATTTTTTTTTCTTAATTTCCTCTATGAAATTTTGCCTACATGTGAGAAGACAGGAGCAGCAGGTTAGGGCTCCCTGTTCTGAGCATTGATCTTCCACCTGTCTAACAGACAAAGCTGCTGAGTTCTAAGCTTGCTGAAAAGTTGCAGCTTACCTCTAAGGCTTCTGACATTACGTTCACAACCCCATACTTAATGGCACACCCTTGAAAGAACGGAACATCCTAAGCATAAATTAATCCACTTGAGGATTTCAGAAACATCGGGATAAACTCTGAGCTCAGGTTTGCTGCTCTAATCAAGGTAGTCAGACTTACCAATCATGATGTCATTATCAAAAAGCTAGATAGGCCAACAGCCAATTTACTAGAACCTCATGCTAGAAGAATAAATCTTACTTGGATACCATGAAGCTGTATAGCATTTTCCTTGCCAAAACAGCTTATGTTCACAAAACTTAAATGCTAATTACTTAAATATTAATACCTGAAAATATGTTTAGGACTTGGGAATTGCTAAGTATGCATCAAATCTCCAACAAGAAATCTTCCAACCTCCTGCAAGAAATCTTCCCTTGCCAAGTACAGGCAGATGCCTGGAATTAAAGACTCAAGGTTTCCAGTCCCACCTTCACAATGGCCTCTGTGCCTCATCTTGAGCAAACCCCATGTCCACTCACTTGTTTCTTTTGCTTGCAGTAGGTAAATTCTGTCCCAAGATTCACGGTCTTGAGGGGAATCATTTATTTGCCTCTGGCAGTGTTTTGTATGCTGGCATAAGAATCAAAAAAGAGATTTAAATAAGGCTGCTGTGATTTAGGAATAGTATTCCTCATTTTAGTGTTCGCACTAAAGCACTCCGAGCCACGCACCCCTCGCTCACTCACTCCCCCCTTTCAGTCCCCCTGCAGCAGGATGGAGAAGAGAATTGGAGGCACAAAGGGTAAAGATCACAGATTGAGATAAGAACAATTTACTGGAAAGAGCAATGGAATACGACAAACAAACAGTAACAGCAGTAATATCAGTAACAGAGGGAGCTGGCACTACCCGACCTCTCTCTTCATGCCACACTTACTCAACCAGATGGGATCCCATCCCCAGAAAATGACATGAGCTGGCTCAGAATAACCTCCAGGTCCTGGCCATGTCCCCTCCTGGCTACTGCAAAAACTAACCTTGTCCTGATACGAACAGATATGACAGACCTGATACAAACAGACCTGATAGGAACAGATATGAACCTCTAACATATGCACCCAGGACAAAGAGGATGACAAAACCAGCCCTCCTCACCTCAACACATCTGGGTAATAAAAGAGTTGACTCCTGCTCCCAGTCAGCAAAATTATGTAACATAGCTGTCCTTTAGTCAATGCAGTTTTAGATTACCCCCTCTGGTTGGCAATATTATTGCATTTATCTTTCCACTTATCAACCAAATATCTAATCTTCAAACAGCATATCCTTTCTAGTTGAGTAACAGAATAAACAGCATAATTATTTGAAGGCAATTAAGCAAACATTGCACAACATCACCACCTGAGGCTGTCAGTCTACCAGATTCCTCATACTGTCCCAGCTAACCTAACTGACACTTGAAATAATTAGGAAATATAATGAAAGTGACTCCTGAGCTGTGGACAGGAACAAGTAAGAAGCAGCACTAGATGGGTGCATGAGATGGACAGTGACTGTGAACGTTGTGGGTCCATGTCAGTGATAGATGGAAGAGGCTAGGAGAGGATGTCACACAGGCAGGGAGCACATCATTGCTGCCAAGTCTTCCTGTGATTTTGGCAAGGGCAACCTTTGGGTTAGGTTTTCTGGTTTAAAAAATTGCCCAGTGAGCAATATTCATTTGACCTTCCTATGTTCCATCCTTATACAGGCAAAAATTTTTGAGCCTTGAGCAAAAAAAGAATCAAATTATATGTTATTGTATCTTTTGAAGCAAAATGTTTAGGAAGATTGTTGAGGAAACTAATTCTTGGTTTTATGTCAGTCAGAGCTAGGCTGTCATAAAGCACTGAGAAAAAACTGAAGTACAAGAAGGGAGAGATTACAGAACAGGCAGAATGAAAGACAAAGAACACTTTTGTATACGAAAAGACAGTAGAAAATGGTGTTTTATTTATCAAAGAGATAGGCAGATGTTCTCTTAACAGGAACAGAGGTGATATAGAATAAGATAGAAATACTCATCCCAAAGGAGTGCCATACACAACTGAGAGTCAAGCATTAACTAGGGCTGAATTTCAACATGGGGAGACAAACAAAAAAAGGCCGACTGTACTATATATAAAGGAACAGAATTTACATAAATGAATGCACAAAAATGAATTTACATAAATGAATGCACAGAAACCTAACTGATTCCTTAATCAAATACATATATCAAGCATGTCTAAAATAGTTTGATTTGTTTCCCGTTCTTTGCCTACCCATACATTCTGGTTTTCAATTTTGCTGAGTATTACTCTGAATGCAATAGAGTAAAGGGTTTTCCATTTATTTCTATTGAATGTCTTGTGATCGGAACAGAGTTTCTCTATATCAGCCAGCTTAAATATTCTTCTTTGTTACATTTGTCCTTGCCAACAGAACAGGTCAAAATGGAATGATTTTTCATCTCTTCCTTTCCCCATATTGTAATTCTGAAAATATTCAGGCAGTCGCAATTCCTAATTATTTCCTTTTATCTCCTTAGATTACTCATCTGGTACTCTTGCAATCCATTTCCTTCAAATGCCATAAGTAATTAGGTGTCCCTATGGAGTTATTTACCTGTGATTTGTGTCATTTTTTACCAAACCATATCCATTACAACTGCATTGCCCTCTCCAGGTTTTCTGCAAATTTTCTTGCTAAGGAAATGCCTAGAAGCAGCATTCCAGGAACAATAGAGTGTGAGCTGGCATAGTAACACCACACTTTTCTAGGTCCCACTCAGCTCCCCAAGCTCACACCAAAAAGGCACACGCAGTGTATCTCCCAGTGGTGCCTCTCTGCACTCTCCTGCATTGCATCTTCTCAGCCAATGCCCTTCAACTCTGATGCAAGGAAAACTTAGACCATAAATAGGTCTAAATTGGGATAAATTGATCTACTTGGGATAATTTAACACAATTGTAGACAAAAGCCTTTTCAGCAGGCTTGGTGTCAAAGCAGTGATAGTTTTACATTTGCTGTTACGCTGCAGATCTCACAGCATGTGGTTTCTCCTCCAGAAATTTGGACCTGCCTGGGTGCCAAGTTCCAGTCTCTGAGATGGATGGATGTTGCTCTTCCTCCCCAGCTGGGGTCAGCTCCCTGTGGCAGGATTTACCCCCACGCTCCCAGGTGTACATGGGGTGTGACAGCACAGCTGTCTCCCCAGTACGTCCAAGGAATGAGTTTATCATCTTCAGTCATCCCTGTGGGCTCCCACCGCGCCCTTCTGCCACCACCAGCAGCTCCCCAGCCACAGCTCATTCCATGCTGCCTTTTCTGGAAGGCACTCCCTGCCTTCTGCCAGTCTAGGAATGTCTTTTGATTCACATCTTTCAATCAATCTGGGTAAGCGTGGCTGGCGTAAGGTTGCTACTGCTCACAAACCCAAGACTTTTAACGTGTACCAAATGTTCCTGCAATATGGCTGGCCCACTCCACATTAGCATAAAAAATGCACACTGAAAACACATCCAACTGCTTTTAACATCAAAAGGAAGTTTTCCACTGATTTTTGTAAGGTCTGAACTGGGGTCTTGTGACCTTGCTACAGTGAAGTATTTACACATATGCCAGACCCTAAGTATGTGAAGAAGCCCCGTGAATTCAATATGCTTCTCAGATGCTTAAACACTTCAGTCAAGGCCTCAATGTTTATTTTAAGCTGCTGTAACAGTGCCACTGTTATATAAAATAAAATCCATATGAGAATTCCTTTGTTCCTATGAAAGAAGGAATAGGCCTTTACATTAGTATAGATACATACTTATAATGTGCCTGTTAATATACATATGTACACCTATTTACATACATATATTAGCATCTTTTCTGCTCTTCATATTCCTAAAAGTAAAGGGTTTATCTCATTCATAAAATTAATTGCAAAATGCAGCATTTGAGTCCAGATTTTTACAGTGGAAAAAAAAAATAATTTCAAATGCCCTTGTCCCAGTGCTGATGGATGCTTTCCAACCCAGGAAACTGTCACATAATAGACAAATCAAAAGCCTTAACCTGAGAAGTAGAAATATTTGCCTTGGAAACATATATACAAAAACTCACAACAACAAAAGGAAGAGAGTTGGGCAACATGGTGAAAGATTTACCTCAGAGACCATCAAAAGGAAGAATAATTTCCTTTCCTGCTTAAGGGCAATGTTTATTTAGATTAAATGTAAAAGGTGCAGTGGAAATAAACATCCTCATTATTGTCTATAGAACCTTCAAATAGACCTTCAGCTTATAATGGCATTCAGGAGACATTCTAGGTCTTCTCTCTTCATTCTTTTTCCCTCCTTTGTCTCCTTCCATTTTTTTTTTCATTTTGCTTTGATTTGGTTTTTTAATATATAATATGCAGGGTTCAGTCTAAAAATTCCCTGCTGAAATTGAGTGAATTCATGCATATACATGCTGAGCAGCTGCAATCACATGTGACTCAGACAGGGGCAATGCAGCGTTTCAACTGCAAAGTCTCCAAAAATTAAATGAGAAAAATGAGACTTTACCTTGGGGTAAAGGCTGGCAGACTAACACCGGAAGGGACAGAAACAGTGTGTCCTCAGTTCTTCTGTCTCTGATGGAAAAGACTAAATTCTTGCATTGCTTCACAGAAGAACAGATTCCTCCAGATTCACTGTAAGTTGCTTAGAGCAGTATAGAAACAGATGGTTAGGTAAATACAATTTTATCTTTACTAGCAAGTTGTTTCTGCTCTATTATAATTTTATTCTTTACAATTCATAAATAAAATTAAATCAATAACATCTGTGAACATCACTGTCCTTCCGCTCCTCTGAAATACCCCATAATCTTCCATAGCTTTCTTTATTGCTATTGAGCCTCATGTCAGGCTCTCTTGAAACTCCTAGCCCAACAGGAAATAATGTCTGGATTATAAACACTTGGGGGTTTTTACAGTGGCAGGCAGGCAGGGAGAGGACATAACACTGAAATTCAGGAGTATTAGGATTATGATAACTGTTGGACTTTGAGGAGTTTTTTGGAGTATTATTTCTCCTTCAAGTGCAAAACACCTGGGAAGACAGCCAGCCAGCAGACACAGGCTCTGGAAAGTTCAAATCATCAGAGAAGAGCAGCAATCTACCCTGCCACATCCTCTGTTAAAAACTGCCCAGGGATTTACTTCCCGTGCAAGTGGTCTGTGGATAATGCAAAGTGAAGAGCAGCTGGTGTCAGGACCTGAGAGGTTCATCAGTGGCAAAGCCAGTTCAGTACCCTCTGTCACTGGAGATGTAATCACCACAGCAGTCCAAGACCTAGCCCAGTGTTCCATCTGTGCTGTGCCATGTGTCATCTGGAACTAAGGAAGCACGAAAGCATTTCCAGAAGGTGAAATGTTGGCAGAGGCAAAGGCTGATAGGGAGATTCTGCTGTGGTTGGTGAGGTCTTGTAGTGTGGCTTAACAGGCACATTATGTTACAGCATTGCACTCATGGCTCTGCTGGGACTGTGACTTCTTAAGAGACAATTACAATTTTTTCTCTCTTCTCCATCTAGTCTCTGAAATGAGAGAGATGTGGTTAGTGTTCTGAATGCCCTGGCTCCAGCAAGAGGACATCTTTGATGGTGATGAGGTTTGGGGATAAAAGTGGAAGATGGATTAGGACAAAGGAAGCTAACTTTGTTGCAATTTCACTCATATCAGTGGTTGGGATCAGTGTCCATGGTGGAACGTGACATCAGCCATGTTTAGGTGCTGTCTAGGAGAGAGGTGGTTGGGCCTGTCAGAAAACAAATTAACAGCGAACTGATGATCTAGGATCTAGTTCTTGAGCTCATTCCTTGGCTCTTCCTGGACATACAATATTCCCTCTCTCCACTGAAGGAAAAAGCTTACTGCTTTTCCTTACTGCTATTTGTTTTCATGCTTTTAAATACCAGGTATTTATTTACAGATCAAAAATCATTTGTGGAGTAGATGTGGTAATGAAATGGATCTACAGTCTGCTTTCTGGATGATATAAAAATGTATAATGCTAATGGTCATATTTCTTCCCAAAGTTTGCTTATTGCTCCATGAGAGATCACATGGAGCCTTTTACATCCATTTACACACATAATCTCTTTTCCCTGGGTAAGTAGCTTCTGACTTTTCACAGGAGAATCAACAGCCATAAATCAAACCCTTCCTACACAGTTACATACATCCATCTCTGAATCTGAGCATGGAACTAAACACACAAAAAAGTCATAGGCAAGTCAATTTGCATGCAATCCTGATAGATAGTTGAATCTGTTCAAGCTTCCCAGACCTATGTTTGAACATCCTGTAGCTGTGGTAAATCAGACACAAGCATGCACACAAAGGTCAGAGAGTTTGCATTAAGGGATTGTGCTCTCCACTGTAATTTCTGAGCAAGACAAAATGGCTGAAGAATAAACACAGACAGTGACCACCAGGGCAAAGGCAAGCCCAGCACTGAGGGCAATTTAGAATAAGCTCTGCTTCTTTGTCCTCAGTCCACTTGAAGCACAGATGTGTTAAGTTCTATTATGCGAGACTGATGAAGTAGCTCCCCAGGCTTCAGTCCTCATTTCCCAGCTGAAAACCAGTATTTGTAAAGCCTGCACTAGTCAGGCTTTGTGAATGTTAACATACAAAAGATGGGTGTATTCCAGACATTTTTCTTCTCTTGAATGACTTCAGGATCCAGTGCTCTGTGTGTAACACTGCAGCCATATCTGTTTTCAGCAGCCTTTTCCAAACTCACAAGTTACTACTCTTTGTCCTTTCAAAAGTGCTTGTGCTTTATGTATTAGCCCCCTCCTATATTGTAAGGAAGGTTGAACACTTAATTACACTGATCTAAATTGGCTAAAGAAGTTCACAAATGCTCTTATTTATATTCCCAGTGCTCTGTGTGTAACACTGCAGCCATATCTATTTTCAGCAGCCTTTTCCAAACGCACAAGTTACTACTCTTTGTCCTTTCAAAAGTGCTTGTGCTTTATGTATTAGCCCCCTCCTATATTGTAAGGAAGGTTGAACACTTAATTACACTGATCTAAATTGGCTAAAGTTCACAAATGCTCTTATTTATATTTATCTGTGCAGTTTCTGTTTGTCTAATGATTTTGAGCATATGCTTTAGAGATGCTCTGGGGCCGAACTCTCCAGATCCATGAAACATGATCCAGAAAAATCTAGTCTATTTTCAGCAAGATTAAATCAGTTTTGGTAGAGATTTCTAGTGGATAGAAAATGAAAGAAGGTAAAACAAATTATTGTCTCTGCTAAAATTATTGATTTTACTTGATAATTATCATGAACAAATGCTGTATTTAGTTATCTATATTCTGTATTGTGTTAATCCTTGTTTTTCTAGCCCTTTGTTTTTTTCACCAAACACATAGACATTCTTTCTGAAACAAGAAAAGACATCATATCTCTAAAATCTCAGTTTTGTTGGAAAGTTCAGAAAATAGATAAATAACCTGAAGCCATGGGCTTATTTCTTCTAAACAAAAGGTTATCACAGAATGCCAAGACTATTTTTTATGCCCCTCTTCTTTCTTACTTGCATACTACCTCCCACACCCAGCTCCTGGCAAGTCAACAAGCTCTGAGCAGTCAGTCCCCACTTTCGTGACTCAGACTCAGAGCATTAAAGCCTTAAGCTTGGCAGGTGTCCAGGATGAAGAAATATTAACAAATCTCCCACAAAGAGCACTCTAATCATAGCAAGCACTGAAGCCTTGAACATAATATTTCCTCCACGTATAAGATTTCCAATTTGCTTAATGGTCTCTCAAACTTGCATTATGATATTGCAAATGTTCTTTTACAAACTCTAAGTCCTCCCCAAACACATAACCAGCATGTAGATTACATTATAAAAAAAATATCATTTACTCTTCACTTTTGGCTTCTGCTGAGAAATCTTCTTCCAAGCCATCATTTATTGGAAAATAAAAAAGAAATACCATGTTCAAGTTATCATTCAAAGATGCCTCAGTTTGTAATTCCCATTGCAACAACAGAGGCACATACTTCCATGAAACATTGTTGTTTATCTCTTTTTGGATGACCTCATTGAAGGTTAGTTGGAAGAAGATGGAAATGCAGACTGATTTATTGGTAGCTGGAGTGCAAATTTCACACAAAAGTTCAAATGGCAGATTTTATAACTACAGCTAAAGGGTCTCAGTTTTGTGAGTTGTGAGTAATTTCCACAATTCTTTCTGTTGTCTGCCCCACATAACACACTTAGCTCTCCTGCTTTCTTTTGGGATATGAGCTGACACTTTTTCTGTATAGCTACATTCAGAGCAAGGATTTTTACAAAAAAATGCAACTGCACCCAATTTTCTTCATACCTACAGGGTGTGAACAACATTCAGCTAAATCCAATTTTACTGCATTATCTATATTTAGGCTGTGGTTAGAATTGTAGCAAATACTATGAGTATTGTTTATCTAAGGCCTTTAAATTTATTTCTATGAATAATTACAATTTAGTTACCAGGGAAACGCATATTATAGCAATCATTCTCCGTATTCATTGGCAGAGTTATGTCTACCACTTTACAGACAAAATGTATCCGAGTGTAGAACTGCATTAAACAGTAATTTCAGAGGACTTTTCAACAGATATTTTTCCTAAAAAAAATATTTTTCTAAAACTTTTTTCTTAAAAAAACTGAGACTCATAAATTGTTCTCTGATTTGGGGCATTTTTTTGTTCTTGGAGCATTTTTCTTTAGTAGAAATCTACTCTGTTCTGTGAATAAGAATTTTGTGACATGAGTGTGGTTAGTCTTCCAGAAAAGACAGAATATTGAAGGCAGAAGTGTCAGAAGAAATACAAAGGTACAAGAAGAAAGCAAAGCATTGCAATATTTTATGCAGTGTATAAATTCAAGTCACTACAAAAGAGTACAGTTCTCCTTCTCATAAGGACACATGCTAGTGGAAAAGCACACATCAACCCTACCCAGCTGGGTTTATTTTAAGCAAGCAAGGACTATGGCAGCTCTGGAAGAGCATGAGAGAATTCAAGCCCTTTGAGTAAGGAGGACTTCTGCACATTCAAACCATGTGAAGTGGGGAACACCTGCTATTTCAGCTAGTGTTAATGGAGAGAGAAACACCTATGCTTCAGTTACTTATGTGCTATAAAATGTCCCAGTTGTGTTCTTTAAAGCTGCTTAATTACATGAAAAGACAGTCCTTCCCACACTCCCTAGCTCAGGCAAACACATCCACTTCTCAGCAATTCCATGCTGTGCCTGACGTTCTGCAGTCCCAGGCTAAATGTGAGCTACTGCAATTCACCTTTGAGCTGGCTAAGCTTGACTCTTTAACTAAAGTCAAAACACAGCTCTGTATCTTAAATTGCTCTTCACATTTCCACAAATTGCTCATGCTAAATATATGCTGTGCCTGACGTTCTGCAGTCCCAGGCTAAATGTGAGCTACTGCAATTCACCTTCGAGCTGGCTAAGCTTGACTCTTTAACTGAAGTCAACACAGCTCTGTATCTTATATTGCTTTTCACATTTCCTAAATGTGCGAAATATCTGTTTTTTCTTGTGCCATTTTTTTTTTACATCAGTGAACAAAAATGCCTTTTTTAATTTTTACCATTTTAAGCATGGAAAAATAGTGTCTAGAACACTTCATGCAGACATCTCCCTGAAATCTGACACAGTCATTAAAAAAGGATACAATGCACAATTCAGTAAATGTGGGAATAAAAAGTTTTGGTGAGTCTTGAGTCATCAGTAACAAAATTCATGAATGAGAAGTTTAAAACCCACAATTTCCAAGTTCAAAACTGATGAGCAAATACTTCCCTTAAATGGTTCTGACTGGTTGCCAGTGGCCAGTTCCCCACATCCTAGACAACAGACATAACTTCAAAATATAAATAACCCTCTTGGTAAAATTGGCATACACACTTCTAGTTGGGTAATAACATTTGGCCATGACCACTGATAAATAGATTTGTTCCTTTCATGTAAAAATGAGGAGTGTTTTAATATGAAAACAAAATTGTTGGTTTGAAAATCCTATATCCAGATTACATCCAAACATATTTAGATAAACACATGTTCTTAGGAAGCAGAGCATGGAACTGGAGAATATGAAAGAACAATTAAAGAGCTACGGAAAATTAAGCCCCTGGGTTATACTAATAAAAGAATGATAGTGATCATCTCCCCATCTAGTCTTAATAGCTGTCTTTCATAAATTGTCCATTAAAATCAAATTAAAGTTTGAGCATTGCCATTTCAATGAAATTCTTTGCAGCTGCGTTTCTCTCAGCCCAGTGTTAATATTAAGCATTTAGTGAATTTCTTTTAGAAGTTAATTCAAAGTGCTTGCCACTATATAGCTACAACCTCATTTTCATTTAATCACCAAGATGTTATGATCTTTCAGGATGAGACAGTTTCAAAAACTATAAAGATTGTTTTTTGAAGTTTAATAATACCCACTTGGCCATGAGCATTAATTTCAATGAATAGTCAATATTTTCTACATCATACTTTCTACATTCTTCATCCTGACATTAAGTACCCAACTATTCATTTGCAAGACACCATAATCTTTTTATTAAGCGCCTTTTGCTGCTTTATGTCTCCCTTTCAAAGTAACATAATTTATTAGCATCTAAGTATGATCTAGTCATAGCATTTAAAATAAAACATATTTCAAAATTGGTCAAATCATTCTTGAATTATATTTTCTGGAAATAATTTAATATGACTAGTTCAATAAAGGGTTGAAATATTAGGGGGGAAAAAACCCTCACTGGTTGATTTAAGGTACTTTTTATGTCAACTCTGTCCATAAATGTTGCAAGATTGATTTTTCTCTTAAGCAGTTCCTTCCAACAATGTGGAAATGGGGACCTAGGTTTCTTTTTGTAACCTGACTATATACAGATGATTTTCTTTATTAAATAATTTAAGAGAACACATGGAGAAATACTACATTTTACAATGTAACTTTTTCTCAGCTACCTTAGTAGTCTCCCCAGTACAGTATTAGATTGTCACTTAGCCAAATGCAGCCCTTCAGAAGCAACAAACCTCATCTCTGTTATGGGAGGTGGTTCTCCTTTCACAGCACCACACTTTTGGAAATCCTGCTGTGGAAAAGAGGCACAGACTACTTTAGGATGGGAGGGACTTGTGGAGGTCATCCGGTCCAGATTGTCAAGGCCCTGCTGTAGGGTGGCTTTGACCTGCAGCCTCCAAATCACCTCTGTAGTCTGTGACCTTTCTGAGCTGCAAGTCCCATTGCCCAGGCCACTGATGAGGAATGCTAAGCAGTGTCAGCCTCAAGTATAACCCCTTAGGAAAATCACCAGTACTCTACAGCCAGCTGGATTTCAAACCACTAATCACAACCTTTGGGTCCAGCAATCCAGGTTTCACCCACCTGTAATTCCCAGGTAATCCTTATCTCACTGGCTGAACTGCAGTGACACTGTGGACAGAGACTGTGTTATTAAAGGCCATCCACTGCTTGTCCCTCCTCCCATAAAAGATCACAATTAGGCCAACCAGAGACATTTTATTCCCTTGATGTATCTGTGTTGGCTGTTCCCTCTCACCATCTTCTTTTTCATGTGCTTGGACATGACTTCTGAGGTCATTTGCTCCCCAATCTCTCAGACACTGAAGTGAGGCTGGTAGTTCCCCTGGTTGTCCTTTTTTCCCTTTTGTTTGGTTTCTTCTGAAGATAAGTGTGATACTTGACTTTTTTAACCTCCCTCAATTGCTCTGACCTTTCAAAGAGGGTAGTTAGCTCCTTCAGCAGTCTCCATGGATTTGTATATGTCCAGTTCCTTTATTTGATCCTGAATGGGATCATTCTCTACTGTAGTCAGTACGTCTTTCCCATAAACTTTGCACAGAGAACTTGGAGGCATGAAAACAGACCTTGCCAGAAAAGAACAAGAGAAACACTGAGCACATCAGAATTTTTAAGCCCTTTTTCATTAGATTGTCTTCCCATTTAATAGGGAAGTGTTTTTATATAAATCTTCAGGAGGACTGGCATCCAAACAGAGACAGAACAAGAATACAAGGCCATGAGAGAGTGTGAGAAATGATTCTTTAAATCCTTTCCTGAGACTTGAAAGCTTAACCTTATAGGCTTTTTTTAAAACATGACAGGACAGCCATTTTAGTTTTGGTTGGGTTTTTTTCTTTAATCAACAAGTCCATGACTAACGTACTAACATAGAATATGAGAACCCTGGGTCCTAGTCTGTGTTCTGTAAAAGGAGTTTAAACCCTCCTCTACTGCCTGGAAAAGTGGCCTCATAGCAGATCTACAGACTAGTTGGGGTTGAAGGAAATGAGGTGGGTTTAGTTCTTTCTACTGGAGGTCTTCCACCTTTGTAAAGAAATTCAATATTTACTAGTCCAGGAATATATCTTTCTAGCCAAACCATTGAGGACACTCTCTGGGAAATAGGAAAACCTGAGCTCCACACTCTTCTGCTCGAGGCTTTTTCTTTACATCAAGCTGTCATTTGATGAAACATATGAAGACTCCAAGGCAAAGTGCAATGCTTGTGTCTCTCTGCAGGTAACTGTGCAGCAAAGTTTTGGTTTTCAGTCAAACTGAAAACATTAGCCTTCAGGCAGAATGTCTCCAGAGACACCCAAAAGCTTCCTTCTGCAACTTTTTTTCTATTTTTTAATCTAGTTTGAGTGATCTGCTCCCATCCAGACAGTCAGATTCCCCTGCACAGCTAATCCATTCTCACTGAGTTGTTCTGTTTAGCCTGCTCTTTCCAGCAGTGACACTAACTAGGGAATTGATAGATTTTCTGGCAGGACATGTGGAATGCACCTGTTACTTTCAAATCACAGAATGTCTAGACTCATATCCAAAAAAAATGCTCTGTTTAGCCTGCTCTTTCCAGCAGTGACACTAACTAGGGAATTGATTTTCTGGCAGGACATGTGGAATACACCTGTTACTTTCAAATCACAGTATGTCTAGACTCATATCCAAAAAAAAATGTGTTACTGCTAAAAATAGGAGCACAGCATTTTTGGAAAAATACATTAAAAAAGAAGTAAAAAACAAAAGATTAAATGTTAGATTTGTGAATTACATAGGATGTGGTAAATTGTCTAGTCAGTGTTTGTCTACATGTGGTCTGGACATTTTTTATGGAGATCCTGGGTTTAAATACATATATTTTTGAATAAAGTTTAAAATCCCAAGAGTTGTGATGCCCATAGCAAATTACAGGGCGTTTTCTTCATCTACAAGATCACTAGCTTTTGTCATTGGTTTTGGGTACTGATTTACCCACAGAAATGAAATGGAAGAGTCACTCTACCAGAGACATATACTGAGTTTTCTGTACAGCTGAGGAAGTTCAAAGAAAAGCACACACAGGCACACTTTCTCTGTTCCCACTGCAGTAAATGCACTTTAAAACTACAGGGTACTTTGTCCAAGGGTGTTTCAGGAATTAAATATTTTTCTGTAGTAGTGGAAGCTTCAGAACCATTCAGCAGTTTTTCATTTTGATTTCTAAGTTTAATCCTGACAATATCCTTTTTCTGAAATGGTAGTGTTATTTATCATTTCGCACTTTCTTACGTAAAAGAAATAACTACTTACATGGGCAAAGCAAGATGCCTTTATTCATATATATTTTAGTCCCCTAAAATGCCTCCTATTAAATTTTATAAGGACTTCTGATGCCCCATTGCCTTAAGTAGGGAAAGGTCGTCTTTGTCTGCTTAAAGAAATGCAGTCTTTCCAGAGAAATGTAGCAAACCCAGAGTTTAAAATATTCCTGGCAGGGTGAGTTGTTCAGGCAGATTTAGGCAGATGCACATAATTCTCAACATTCTTTGGGAATTCCTACCCAGTGAGCATCACTCACAGAATCTGTCCTGTGTTTATTCTTAGTATTGTATCTGTCTTTTCCATCCTGTAAATGTTCAGATTTATATAGTTATAGTTGCAGCACAGGATAATGATACCAAACTCAAAACAAGCCCTGTTAGAATATGAGAAACAGCACAGACAATTCAGTAACCAGGTTTATTTCCAATTCTTTCAAACTATTGGACTTCTTAAAAGTTCACTCAATGTGTACTCTTATACTGGAACATGGAAGGGTGAATAACACACCTGCAATAGAAATTAAAACCATATAAATACTATTTGGGATGCTGCATACTTTTTTTGCCCTACATTTGGGTTGTATTAACATCACCACTAACCTACATCAACAGTAGATCTTCCTTCAGCTTGAAACCAGCTGCTTTAGAGCATATTAATCTAACTTGACTTGGTTAGTCAAACCACTTCTGCTCTCTCAGTGCCACACAATGATTTGTGCATGTAGTGTGTTCATTTTAGAAGTGGGATTTCCTTCCTTTTTTCTTGGATCAGTTTAATTATTTTGAGTGGAGAAAAATGCTACAGACTTACTGAAGAATACTAGTAACTACCACAGGTCTACAACCTCCCACTAATCCTTGCTTTAATGCAGTCCCAAATTGCTCAGCAAGCTATTTCAATAAGTGGTTCAGACACTCTCCCATACTGTGAATATTTTTCAAAAATTTTTAAAAAAAGAGAAACTTTTTTTTTTACTTTTTCTCCAAAATTACTAGAAATTAAATTTTTCTACTAAGGCCTTCTCCATCCAATTTTAACATGTTCCTTGTGACCCATTTTATGACTTGGCTAAGGGTAAATGGGTTCCCAGGCCAGCATGAGTCCAGAGACAGCATTTTCACAAAATATAATGCCTAACACCACCATGACTCAGAAATTGCACACAGGCTGAGGTAAAAAATTTTAATCAGAGAAAATTTCTCAGAAATTGTGAAAAATGCTGACAGGTCACAGGCACTGGGAATGCTGGATCAGACGCAGGAGTTCTGGGGAGCATGCTCTAACTATGGAGGGTCAGAGGAAGGTAGAGGCAGTCCTAACATCCATACCAGACCAGTGCTAGAACACCTTGGAGGCGAAGTAGAAGGCTTTCACTTATGAGGGGTGCTGCTCTGAACCACCACTGAGTTAAACTGTGAGCTCACAGAAATATGGTGCTGGAAATGAAGATCTTTTAGCATCTCTTTGTGCCCTCCTACAGACCTTGCTTCCCCTTCTTGAAAAAGTTTATCCTCACGTCCTAAACCTCTCCATATATTAGAGCATATATAATGAAAGTGAATGGGTAATGCACCCAGGTGGGTGACACATTCAGACCTATTCAGCCAAAAAACTGAAGAGAAAAATTACTTTGAAATAACTAAAAGATAACACAGTGAATTCTTTACTTTTAGCTGCATGTATTTCTGAACACACTGAACAACACCAGGCTATGTACCGAAGTATTATACCCTCAAGACCAGCTATGGGACTTGAGGGGAGAAATATAAAACTAAGTATGACTGATGGAAAGTTTATCCTTGAGAAACGTATTTCAAGGTTAATTAACATTAAGAAAGTATGTACCACACTCAGCACTGTCAACTTTATGAAGGGCATCATCGCATTCCAGTGGTAAGTATCTTTATTTTCCCAAATACATAATCATCTAAGAATGCTACTATTGACTAGAGCATCATGATAAAAGGAGTCAGGGACTTATTTTTGAACAGTGCTCTGCCCTCATATAGTGAGCATTGCACTCAGAACCTGCTGGCAGATCTTTCAGCCTCTTCAAAGGCATATATTTTTATGACTATCATTCACTTTCTACTTTCACAAACAAAACAGGGATATCAAATGGAAATTAATAGATAGTGATTACACGGAATTTGTAAACTACAAAGGCGCACTTACAAAAAGCAAGGACATTCCAACAATTACCAAATGTTCCCCACCTTATCAAAATGAAGGAAGACAAAAAGACAGGTGAGAGAAAATTCAGTACAATTGAACATATAAAGCAGAGGAAACGCAGTTCTGTGTTTGTGGTGCTCCACTGCTGCCATGACTCACTGCAGTGTCCTTGTTCTGCAAGCACCCAGCTGAGAATGAGACGTGATGTTCCACGTCCTTGTGCTAAACCCATGCACAGCAAGACTAAGACACAGAAAAAAAAATAGTTATCCTTGTATTTATTTCTGATAAGTTATTATTTCACACCCCTTTTTTTCAGTTGTATTGTCAGTTTAGCAGGAATTGAATAACTTCATCAGCACTGCCTATACTTACTGTGTTGGTTACACTTTGCTTGTCTGGTTGCTGAAGCTGTATATTACCCTCTTGCTGCAATCCAGTTATATCAATGTGTGTTTTCATATAGCATTCCCTAAATTGTGTCTTAAATTTTTGCTGTTACCTAAGTTGTTTCCTAAGTTACTATTTCTAAGAGCCCAATGGGTAAAAGCCTTCCAGATTAAACTTTGCCACTTCTAAGTGGAAGAAAGTAAAATTCTCATCAGACAAACACTAAAGTAAAAGTTGTCTTCTTTTTTTTTTTTTCAGCAGAATTGGTTACTAAGCTCCAGCTTCATTTTGACTATTTTGTTGTTGCCATTCTGCATTTTTGAATCAAATTTCCTTAATTGCTTAACACAGTACACATCTCACATTTAGACTTCATCTTGCTGATTTCCCATTGCCACCCCAGTTGGTTGCATCCTTCAGGAGGGCTGTGTTATGCCATGCAGATGTTTTGTGCTATCACTAATGACACTACTGTGGCAATATTAGAAATTTTCTTCCCTTGACTTTCTGGCAAAGTCAACATCTTCAGTTTTAAAAGCATCTTCCAGCTACCTTCAAAGTGGGAATGATATGTACATACCAAAGGAGTGCAGAAAAATATTGAATATTAAGTAATAAGGCAAATTAACAAGGCTTTCCTGGACCTTGCGTTACCACACAGCTTTCTACCCATTTTTGCTTATCACAGATGCGTATAATTTCTGAGAAATAGTTGACAGCAAGGAAAAGCTATCAACATATCCAACAGGTACAACTACTACAAGTAGCATTTACTTAGCTAACAATAGTTTCCAAAGTTAAATAATAATAATATTCCTGTGCATGCAAATTAGCCTTACACAGGAAAGATAAAGAGGGAAGTGCAGTCCATGATACGAAGATCTTATATCACTTCATATTAGTAATATTTGCCAACACTGAGAGCCTAGAAATATTCTTTTTAATATCAAAAGTTGTTGAAAAAAAATATATATTTTATAAGAACTGTCTCTTAAAAGAGAACTACAGAAACAGTTTTCCATGGCCAGAACTAACTTTCCTTCTTACACCAGTGTAAGGACAATAGGGTGTGGGAAGTGAGGAACAAGCTTGAAAATGTGATCAGGTGCAGCACAAAATAACACAGATTCACCAGGAGCAGCAAATCTGTCCCCATTTACTCTAGATGAGAAAAAAAAAGAGACAGTATTAAAAATAGTAGTTCATCAGAGTTCACCAGGAGCAGCAAATCTGTCCCCATTTACTCTAGATGAGTAAAAAAAAAAAAAAGAGACAGTAGAAAAATTAGTAGTAGTTCATCAGAAACATTTGGCTGGATTGTAATTTCTCAGTAAAAAACAACAAGGAAATTTCAGTTGAAAGGAAAAGGTAACTGTTAATATGAGCAGATGTATAAATGGCAAATGATACAAACAGAAAGCAATTCTGGGGGAGGAGAGTGGTGAAACAAAGCAGCTTCAATCTGCACTTTGTAGTCTTGGATAGAGATACTCCAAGCTTACAAGTTCCTTGTAGTTCATTTTAGTGCCAGCAGAACTGCCACCTTTGTTTTCTTCTCACTGCCAAAATCAGGAAATCTTCAGGAGATGCTATTGAACAAGTTCTTTTTGCCCCTCAGAAATCTTCAAATCACTTTAATCTGATTCATTTTACAACACAGAAATGTGTGTTCAAGGTTGAGAGAAACAAAACAAATGGTTTCAGAGGCAAAAGAGACAAGGTAGGAGAGAATGGGACCAGCTTTTGATTGACATCCAAGGCAACATGGGGAGGTAGTTCAAAGTTCTGCTGATAGAGACTTGTGTCAGAGAAAAACAAGTAGATAATTATATGTTCTCATAGTTTTAAGTATTTTCATATTTTTCTATTTTAAAAAACACAAGGAAAAAACTGAATGGAGAATTATTTTTTTTTAAAAAAAAACAACTTTGAAGGTTTCCATGAACAGTGATAGAAAGAAAAAAGATGTTCAAATTGTACTAGACCAACACACCAATTACTCCACCATCAGGAAACAAAGTTAGGTTTATCTCTGCATTTCAAGGAAATCAAGCCCACAGAGGTCAAGAAGGTTGCTAAATGGGTGAGGGAGCAAGACAACATTTTACAAAATCATCCTCTAATTTGGAGCCAAGGTCAATGATTTAAACTTTATTGCTCATCTTGAAACCAAATTCACAATGAGCATAGGTGGAACCATCCCAACTAGCAATTACCCAGAGCCAGGCAAACAAGAACTGCAGAATTAACTATAGCTGCAAGAGAATTCATGCTTTCAAAACATGAGATCAGCCCTGCCAATTTGCTAGCCACTGCTCACTTCTGATGGTGATAACTTGTCAAGCCACAGCACTCAGCCACATGCCGAGCATCAAGCTCTATCGGGAAGCTAAATACACAAGTTGTTGTACCACTAAGAAGCTTCAGCTGCAGCCAAGACTTCAACACTCAGCTCTCCTATTCTTCATAGCCTGATCCTCTATGCCATGGTCAAAACCAAATAAAAGATGGCCTGGTTTCTGCTGTCTGTATGAGTTTAGTGCATCTTTACCAAGGAACACACCCAGCTTCAGCCTTGCAAATATGTCAGTGAAGTACTGTGTTTGCAGAGAGAAATGGTCTTGTAGGAAAGAGAAAGAATGCATAACGACTGCATTTCAGCAGCTGTGATGAAACCTTGCTCTCACCATACAGTGAATCCCCTTTCTATGTAATTATATGGTTCACTGATCCTTTCTTTTAGCCCAAATTTAATGCAGCCCACGCAAACTGGTGTCATCTTAGCATTTATTACTGTAAAATATTGACCTCAGCATGCTGAATCATGACACAAAGTTTGTAGAAAAGGTTACAATGTGCTGTATGTTCTGGAGTCCCACACCCAGTCAAGTTTCTGCTATAAACATTTTGTTTCAGGTTTGAAGGGAAACTGAGTGTTTCTGAGTACTGAATTTAGAACTTTCCCATTCAAATGAATAAAATGGTGCCAAATACAGTGAGATTTTATCTATCTAGACAGAAAGTAGGCACATCATTGAAAACACACTTGGAAAAGACGTGTCTTGCAGGGAAATCCCTAAATTAACAACTTGCAACAAAAAATAGAGGCTGAAGTGAGGCTGTAAATATTGGAATTAGCAGGTTTCTAAATGGGCTTGTTAGGAGTGTATCACAGAGTGGTTGCTGTTGGAATGGACCTCTGGAGATCACCTCCACTTTAACTAAACACACAGTGATCTTCCAGGGCTTTTCTTTTTATAAAAAAAATATCTTGTGAGGGAGAAAAAATTGCAGCCCTGTTACAATCAAAGCATGCTGAGGCTATGGCAACAGCAAGAAGAAAGAAGCACCACTTTCTTCCTTCACCTCACCTTCCTGTATTCTACCCACATCAAGAAAAAGCTCAAGGCTGCATTTGGCACTTGAGTTAAAGAAGATGCAGTATAAAATATGAGGCCAGACTTTCCTTTTCTTTTTAGCCCTCCTTATACAAGTTTCACTTTTGGAAGTATTTAGTGGTTTTTATTAGCTGGAGCAATAATAAAAAATTACCTGTTGAATTTGTTCAATTGTAATAAGAACTTAGTCCTATTAAATTCTATTTATATTTTTTTTCCTTCAGTTAACTGTTACTGATAATATATTATCTGAAGTTAAAGTTATGGAGTTTTTTGTGCCAAACACTTTGAAAATTGTACAGGCTTTTGATGGATATTTGCCCTTTCAAAGCTGAATCTGGGTATTAGGAAATTGTGATTTCTTTGAAAAGGTCAACAAGTTTTGTATATAATAGGTAAGAATGCCAGCTTACAGACAGTCCTGTCTTTGAGGCTTCTGGGGGATGTGATGTGACTATCCCATTCTCAGGTAGTGCACATGTAGTAGCTAATTCTTCTGAAAAAATTCTCTGAAAGATACCAAGGTAGCTTTTAAGCCCCCATTATCCATAGCCATGCAGTTCTCCATGAGCCACAGAAATTTCTAAGCTCATAGAGTGCTACATAGAATATCACCATGGCAAGGCTGCTGCTGCTGAGTGGTGTTTTCCTCATGTGCTAAACACGAGGAATTCTCAAAGGGCAGTAACAAACACAGTCTATGAGTGCTACTGACATCCCTCCTGAGAGACCCTCAAGCCATCTCTTGCCTCAGCCATACTCTCCAATTACATATATTTAAATATTAACCATGTTACAGATCAGGCTAATTGATGTTTCCAGAAATAAGACAGCCTGTCAGAGCAGTTAATAGAACTGAACATGCCAAAAAAGGCATTGTCTTGTTCTTCAGTTCAGTTTAGCTCCTTTATGCCTCTGTCATAGAAGAAAAAAACCCTGCACTGTCAGCTTCTAACTTCTCCCATGGAAACCTAGGCACTCTTTGTATGAAACTCACAATTCATTATAGCATTAGAGGGAAGTATTTAATAGACCCTAATGAAATGTTGTGGGAACTACGCTAATTCTGTCACTTTAGCAGAAGAATAATTTCACTAGAGAACTGGGGAAAGTGAAAGCTGCTTGTAAAAAGAAGGAAACAGTAAAATTCACCAACAACTGCTGCCAAATAGAAACACTAATAGAACTTCATCACAATATATTTTAAATAGTGTGGTTTAAAGTATTGTTAAAATAAATTGCATTTGAACCCAAAATACCACTCTCAAGGTCCATGGGAAATTGGGCATGAAAGATGAGTTATACCTTCTATGTGTAAGAAAGAGCCATTTTTGTGGTGCAGTCACTTGTCCAGCTCAATCCCCAAGGCAGGGACCTTGAGAGTATTAAACAGGGTCTGATTCAAGAATGAACATTCAAGAAGAAGCTAAAAACAAAGAGCTGAGGCACAACTGAGGACAAGTGTGATCTTAATCAAAATTGCATCTGATGATTACCCACTCAATTTTCTCAATTCTATGTGAGAAAAGAAACCTCTTGATAATTAAGACTATTACTTTTCTAAACACATCAGAGAAGGAATTTACACACAATGTTTTCTGAAATATAGAGAAAAACATTATTATCTTTTATACAATCTGAACCCCTTTGGCTATGCTGGGCATCCTTTTCTGATACATGATGTTGTTAGAAAGCAGTGCAGATTTCTCCAATGTCTAAACAAGCATATCCTTGTTGGATTTATTGTCAATTTAGGTATAAAAACTGATTTTTCTACCTCATGTAAAAACTGCAATTTCCTACTATGCAGTATGTTTTTTATCATTAAGGGACTTTTTAAAAAATTGGAACAGATCTTTCTTCCTTGGCATAGAGCAAGGAAAAAATAGGGGTGTTTTTTCTAGAAAAAAGAACAAAACAAATTAAATTCAGTACTATGTGCACTTGTTAAACCTCTGGCTCCCACCAGCTTCCTATTTCGAAATAAACCTATATGTAAGAGCAGAAAGCTCTTTGGGATTTTACTGTGTATCCTATATTGACCAAGGCCAGTGCTGATTTCAGAAGGCAATCAATAGGGAATGAAGGAGGCCAAAGTTGAAGGTTTCATGCTTGTCAGCAAAGCAAATAAATGGCAGACAGCCCACACAAAAGGGCATAAAAATATTTAAATCTCACTGTAGGTTAACAAGGTATATTGCTTTCTTAACTCTGAAACCCTTTTCTGATCTAGAACACTGCCAGTAAGGGAGAAAGTGCTGCTGTGAAGGAAGAACTTAGCTGAAAGTGAAATCAGCTTTTGCCCCAAAGCCAGGACCCCATGGTCCCTGACAGTCCTGCCTGTCCCTGCCCATCCCTGTGGCTCCTCTCCCTGCCCAGGCCCCCAGGGCTGTGGCTCCCTGCCCCACTGGCAGCACAGCAGGGACAGTCCCTGGCTCCCCAGCACGACGGGTCCAGCCCAGCTGGCCCCTTCCCCACGGAGATGCCCAAAGCTGGGGTGGCCACGGTGCCCTCCTGGCTGCCCTGCTCCTCTGCTGGGCTGGAGAGAAAGGCCTCGCCTGACAAGGACCAGGCAACCTTTGGAACTGTCCCAGCTCTGGGTCACTGACCCCAGCACACTGGCACTCTGTGACAGGGAAAGACACAGTTAAATTAAGAAAACAGGGCAAGCAAACTGCATCCAGAAGGAACACAGCCACTCTTACAGTTACAACAGTCTTGCCCTAATAGGAGTCTTGGTGTTGAGGGCAGTGATGTGACTAACCTGCTGAGAAGCTGCCAGAGCAGAACAAACAAAAAACATGGCAGAATTCAATTATAGCCATGTAAACTTGAAGGAATGTCATTGTGAGAAATGATATGGAGGTACAAGTTTTAAATATCTTGAAATGACCACTTGTTAAACTTACTACCCAGAAAACCCACAAGTGAAGTAGTTTGACTTTGTCTTAAGCAGATGAAATGTGGTTTGCAATGTTACTTTTGAAAAGTTTCTCTGTAATTATGACTACTATATATTCAAATTTAGCATTTAGAAAAATGAAGTAGATTTAATTTAAAAAAACAAAGAACACCAACAAAAAAAAGAAGAAGCTTGTTAAAAACAAATTAAAAGGAAGACATAGAAGTCAGAACCACTGAACAACAATAAACAAAGGCATTTAAACTTGGAAAGATTTCCTCCAAAAAGCAGAAGCCTTATCTGAAGAAGGGAAACAGAAAAGAAGATAAATTCAGATAAAAAAACAAATAAATCCATAAAAGGCATAGAAAAACAGATTTTGGAGATTAATTTGAGCAAATAAGAACTGCTTTCCTTTCTGGTAGAAAATTTGTACAGTCCGTAGACCTAATAGAACTAAAAAAATGTAAAGCCATAACAAAAAAGTTAGATGAATTCTCTTCATCCATATTTGTTTAAGAAAAGCTTAGAAAGATTCACAGACACTTTATAAGGGTCAAGTTTGGTGAGCCACCAAAAGGTCAGTAGGGAACATTTGTGAACAGACTGATAAAATAAATGCTAAAGAACCACTTGGGTTCCATTGCTTTTAACACCAAGTAGTACAATATTCAAATTATGAGATTACTGAATTTCTGCTGTAGTGGTGACCTACTGACTAACACCTCCTCAGGAGCAGAGAGTATCAGCTGTAAAAAACCTTTTTTAAAGGGGGATTCAGAGAGGGTTCAAGTAATGTGCACCAGAAGTCTGACTTTTGTGCATATGGAGCTGTTAGAAATTATGAATCTGATCAACATTTGATATCCTGGTTATATTGGAGCAGCTTTTGCAGGAGAAAATCAAGTCATAGTTATTATATATACATAGATATTAGAATTCACTGAAGGGGCAGTAGGTATATTGACAATGATGTCTGATTTACAGAATTGCATGAATTTTCAGAAAACTGTTGACAAGGCACCTCTCCATCAAGTTGCAAGAAACAAACCAGTAATGATATAAGGAAGAAAAAAAGGTTTATTGTATGTTTGTAACTAATTAAAAACTGAGAGTGGGCATAATGTAAAGAAATTACCTCAGGAACTATCGAGAAAAAAAAATTGTTCAATAGAGTAATACATGAACAACTGAATAAGTCATGAATTTACAGATGATATAACGTTAGGATAGTAAAAATTCAAGTTGTCTTTACAAAAGCGTTACATCATATGGCACAGCTTTTTGTACTCTTTCTAAGCATTTGTTCTTGATGACTGAGACAGAAATCTGGAATAAAAATGCCTTTTGTCTTGTTGTCCTAACAACTGCTCTGCTGTCCCAAAAAGACTGACACAAAGATAAAAAATTACACACAGATGAGCTAAAGTGCATAGCAACATTTCAAGAAGGGAATGATGGAAAGAGCTAAATATTCTTTTTTCAATATAACCTCTGCTCAACCAGCTTTTATGCATAACTTACTGTCATTTATTTCTGAAACTGCTATATTGAGCATTCAAGGCAGTTACAGAACGTTTCCCCTTTAACAGTTTGCCCCTGCATGACAAAGAATCAGTATAGAAATATTTTTAAATTACAGAAATTTAATACACTCATTTTCCAGCCTTCAAATTTCTAGCAACTGCCAAGCTTTGTCACAAGGCCAGGATTTTTGGATACTCAGCCTTCCCAGTCCCTTTACCCCAGAGAAACTCCAAAAACACCTTCTGAAATAATAATTGGTTAAAACAAAATTAGCTTGTATTGTCACAAAAAAAACCCTGATACATCAATCCTACTGACGATACTGAAAAAATCTCACATGACAGTCAGACAGTCAAAATAAGAAGCAAGATTTTTTTTTTGTGTATGTAAAGACACTTGTTTGTTTCCTTTTGACTTTGCAGTTTCATCCTCAGCAGCAGGTGACAGATGCTCACCATTACTCACTAAAAACATAAAAGAGATTCAAAACTTAAGTCAGTGTTCTATAAATACTCAAGAAAATGAGATTTCCGTTTGCATGGTAAGCAAAACAAAAGGTCAAGGCTAAATGTCTACTTTCATGTCTCAGAACTGCCTGTTCTTGTCAGTGGTCTTTCCCAGCCACTGAATTTCTGTCTATAATGTGCATTGCTGTGTAACAGCTACGTGATGGAAAATAGGTCTAGTTTTTGGTTTGCAGGACAAATGTGTTTCTCATCAGCCTCGCTGGATACTGGAATTCACATCATGCTACCAAATATTATGAAAAATACAAAGGAAATATAGTAAAACGTGTAACTCTACAGCTGTGGTTGAAAACATTTGCATAAGTGATATAAAGAATAACCAAAGAGAAGAGTTCTACTGTCACTGAAAAGTGTCTGCAGTCCATTTTATTTTGCAGGATCACAAGGAGTCAGTCCTCTTGCCAATGCTTTCTTCTGCTGCCCTTGCAGAGGTGTCACGAAAATAAAAGAATCGTGCAGAGGGAAAACCCAAGTGGGTGAAAATGTATGTGACCATAATGTTCTTTAATCTTTCATACTTTGTACAGTCTGCAAAACCCTCAGTGAGAGCAATGACACCCAGGTGATAAGCAGAGAGGAGGGAAACATTCAGTGGTATGGGTGGTTGTGACATTTCCTCACTCTGTGAAGAAACAACCATGACTGGACCTTTTGAATAGACAAAGTGCCCTGAATGCCCTTGCAGGCCCATCTTTCACTTCCAGTGAAATACTGTTGGGCTGCATTCATACCAAATAAGGGTTGCTGACTTAAATTCACCTCCACTCACATTTCAGAAGATATCTTCATCCTGTGGCCTGCATGCAAAATACCCAATATTAAACCTCCAGGTGTCACTTTTAACTAATAGCCTGCAATTAGCGTTTGATGGCCCATCAATGCATTATGCAGTTCCTTCCTCTGGAAGAGTTCTCTCTTTCTTTAAATTGCCAGAATTGAAAGAATTATGTTCTAATCCCCTGACTTCATCCAGTTCATTTTGAAACTTAATGTTTTTCATTTAAATCCCCTATTGGGAACTCATTCACTTCCATGGCACCAGCGCCGCTAGGTTGCCTTGATTAATTACTAGCACTTACCCTTCTACTTCAGTAAATCTCAGTACGATGTCTAATAACTGGAAAGATTTAAACAAATGCTTTATGTCATTTCAAATCTGAAGCTCCAAAGAATTCTACAAAATTGAAGAAAAGCAGGGGGCTATAGAGAGCCTGTGTTTAAGAATTGAGGGTGTGTGAGGTTCAGAACTCATTGGATAGTCCAAGCTACTAAATCAAATCCCTACTGGAAAGCCTGTTCACACATGTTATACAATTCATCAAATAGATAACACAGGTTTAGGAATCAAATTACACTTTCAGTCCTGGAGATGTAACAGAGATGCCAGATTTACAATTTCTAACATACAGTATGTGTATTTTAAATATCCATTGGTTAATATAGGATACGAAGCTCATGAACATGGCAAAGATTAAAGTTTCATTCATGTGAAGTCTACAGGTGGCTAACAGTGGAGAACAGTTATTCTAGGCCAGTTTTAGAAATGGACTTTCACACATGGATAAAAACTTACAAAAAAAACCCCAGCCAAACAAAAAGAAACAAAATCAACCAAAAATGTAACCAGCCCAACAAGGAAAAACTATTCCCAGCTGAAATTCAGCTTGATTATCCTTTACCTACAGGACAATCTAGGTAAAAAGTCTAAGACTAATGAAAGGAAACAATCCAAACACTGGGAATCTTATAAGAAAAATGAAGATATTCTTTCCCCAAAGTTTATACTCATTTTGTTTGCTAATTAGCTGTGATGAGCAGATAAAGACCCCTCGCCAAGACTTTGCTGAAAGTCTGTTTCCATTCAGTGGTTGGCATAGAGATGAAAAGAGTCTTCTCCACAGTGCTCAGACTAAAGCTGCATTTTTGCTCATGCCAGTTAGAGCAGCAAATATTTATTAAGGTATGAAGGTACCTCACACTGTACAATCAAATGGTGAACTATGTTTTTATAAATTTGACTTTCAGCAATTTCTTCTGCAATGAATTAGTTCACTGAATATTTTCTCCATCAATCTCCCCGTTCACTCCTCTCTGTCTCAAGCATACATTTTTTCCATGATGTATCACTGCCACCACCTCAGATGCTCTAAGGAGGGGATCACATACATAACCAACTTTGTGGCCAGCCAGTCCAAAGACAGGTTTGCCCTAACCAGCTCTGAAAGTATAAATTGTACATGTAATTACAATCAGACCTTGATAAAGACATTTTCTGTATGGCCATTATGAGCTACCTAAAGTCTGGACACAGGTACTTCCTGAATTGGAGCCTTCTTGGAAAGCAGAGATAAAATATCCAGGCTAATTTTGCAAATGTGTATTTAAAATGTATATAGTTTCACAGGCAAATAAAATTAAATTGCCTATTTAAAAAATGAAGACTATCCATTTTGTTTTTCCTAAGTGTCCTTGTTAGTTGACTGTTGTGTTATATTTTCCTAAAACTAACCTTTTCAAAAATCTGTAATTATCTTGAAACACATTTCCTGATTTATGATAAGGAATGGATTATATTGAAAATGCTATGATGATTTAATTTATATCCCAGGTCCATTTCACCTTTTAACTGTCTTTGGTTTTGCTTTCTGGATGCTTAGCAAGATAGAATATTTTTCTCATTCTAAGGACATGGTTTAATGATTTATTGAGAGTCCTTAACTCCCACTGAGGTCAAAACTATCACACAAGGCCAGATCCCAGCAAGACCTTAAAGGGAACTGGAAAATTTCTGCCAAGGCATCAGTACATTAGGAACAGGGTTAGAGAAAAAGCGGCTTCCAAAAGTGACTTTTGCTTCCCAAGCAAAACTGCACCTTTCTTGGATTGTGTTTCTCTTAGGTCACTTTTTCGGACAAATGATGCCATTTTATCTTTTTGGAATTCAGATGTACGTCTGTAAAAGTCAAAGTTGGCAGAGCATTTCTTTCAACAAAATTGAGAGAGAGAGAGAGAGAGAGAGAGGGAGAGAGTTTGTCCTGTTGTGCTCCCCTGAGGATCAAAGGAAGGTTTTCAGCTTTCCTGGATGCTACAATGTTTCTGATGTTGTCACACAGCAAAATCATACTCTGATACTATACCACAGAAGTCAAGTACATCCCTGGCCCTGCCCTGTGTCTGCATCAGGAGCACAGGCAGCTTGTTTCTGCCTTGTGGTAGCAGCGGGGTGACACTGCTGACTAACCAGCGACTGCCTTCCTTGCAACACCCGCAAATAGCCCTGCTTTCAAAAACTGTAATTATCTGATTAAGAAAACATCCTCTCTGATGGGCTGATAAACAGGACTGGTTTTGGACAATATGAGAAAAAGGTGGTAGTGCTGGACTGCCAGATGGAGCTCCCACAGGGAGCTTGAGTGTAGGATTCTTCATATGAGAACAGTGCAAACAAAACCCCTGGCATTTGTTATTCTGTACCTCTGCTTTATAGCAAATCCATGGGGTTCTGCTGGGCTTTCCTCATCCCAGTGACAACTCCCACATACTGCTAGGCAACAATTCACAAGATCTTTGTTTTCCTGCTCCAAGGGCAAGTTTCCCACCAATGTCTTCATGCACAGTTGAACTACATAAAATCATTTCCAACCAACTAGCTCAGCTTCATTAACAAAAATTTATTTTCATTGGGTCCTTTTTAATTCTAACTGCTAGACTAGCAGCCAAATAAGTGACAATTACTTATGGGCTGTGGGGTTGGTTATAGATACTCTGTCACCCATGTAGACACATACATAAAGACAGCACAAATTAAAACTACTTAAACCTAAATATCTGCCAGCAAATAAGAATCTCACTTTGAAAAGGCATAATAACATTAATAGGCTCAATCCCAGAAAGATACAGAGTGTGAAATGAATAGATCTGAGCTCAGCAGGAGTGCCTTGTTTTATATCCACTGCTAAGGTGAAAAACTGTTCCTGAAGCATTGTTCCTGTTCTCCTTCCACTCCTGATGTTCTGTGCCCTACCAGCACAAATGCTACTCAGGGAGACATAATACTCCTGTATAATTTGGCTATTCTGCCTCATACCTTAACATCTGGGAAGCTAAAAAAAAAAAAATCACATACACAAAACACAAACAAATGAATAAACACATCAACCAAAAAACACCCCTCAATTCACTTCTATTAAAACCTCAGGATATACATAATTTGGCATAAATAACATAAGAAGTTTACAAACTAATCTGTCTAATTATGAAAAATTTTGAGATAAATAATTATATCAATGAAGCCCCCTGCTGCATATCTCTCCAGGAAAATAACACCACCATCACTATTTAGGTATGCAAAAACCTCCTTTGTACTTAACACTTTTAAAAGATGTTGAGCTACAGATATTAGTTACATCTATATTGGTAAATTAAGCTTGTTAACCACGACTGCATTAACAAATTGTTGAGAAATAATTATTGAAATTAGACAGATCTATGCCAGTGGGGGTTCTAGTAGTTTCACTGAAGAAAAGGTCAGGGTCCAAAAAGAAGCCTGAGTATTCCCAGAAATTCATCTGCAGCAAATCAGCCCAGACTGCAGAATGGGCTGCAATGGCTCTGACAGGCAAGGGGTCTCATCTTGCCTCACAACACTGTATGATGAAAACACACAACCCTTGAAGCTTGGAGGTTAGCCACAGGTTGTGCAGAGCTGTAGCAAGTGGTGTTACAGGGAACGGTCGCACTTGGCTTGCTTCACAGGAGGTGCATGTCTGCAGGGAGAGCTGTCTGCACACTGCTCTTTGCCCAGAAGTAACTTAAACTCGATCACGTGGGTCTAACTCACCACTTCTCACCTTTCTGCACTGTACCAGAGGTGCTGGCAAGCAGTCAGGGGTGACAGATCTTTCTGCCCTCTTTTAAGTCTGTTTAGAAACAGGTGTGCAGCTTCAGATCAAGGAATCCACCTCCATGCCGAAAGGGGTGGTAATGCCAAACTGGCAGTAGTCTCCTTTCTGCCCACCTGACACATACCTCTAGCTCCTTTTGAAAGCTGTCTATTTATTTATTAGAAAGATTTACTTTAGGTAGCTACCAGTGCAATGTAATGACTGGAGTGAGCTTTAGAAAGAACAAGCTACATCAGCTTTGTCCAAGCACCCTCTGAGTGCCAAACAAACATTGAAAACATGGGCATGAAGAAGAGACAGACCTGGCATAAAGGATATATAGTACAACAAACCAGTCTGGGGAAGTTCTGGGCCAAATTCACAATCACCTGCCACTGACAGTTTATGTACCTGTCTGAAATAGTATTTGTGTTGCTTTAATTTCCCCATTTCTACATTTGTCCATTTGTACGTCTCCTTAAGGATCATTCCCACCTTGTACCAAGATTACAAAAACCTAATGATTATCTCCCTTTTTATCACCTCACAGCCCCCAACATCCATGCATCCTGGGCAGCACTTCTGTTATGCTCATCCTTTCAACAACAGATTTCCTCCAGTACTTCTGGCCAAGTCTCAAGCCCCTTCCCTGGTTTTCTTGTTGAAGAATAATTCTGATCATTATCTTATTTGGAGAAAAGAGGAAGCAGAGTCAGAGTATAACAGGGTCTGTTTAGTGACTGAAATGTATCTTATGCTTACAATTATTAACACTTGATTGCATATTATCAAACACCTCCCACTGATGTCAATACAGGACTGCTTGCTACTGCCACAGCCATAGCCAGCATTTTACAGTGGACCTGTCAATCATCAGCAGTTTCCCACCAGCAGCTTATTTTAATTTTTTTTAAATACCTCCACTTATTTTTCTTCTCAGTGAAGCCAGTCAGCTGTGAGTCCTCCCACCACTTAGGGGTTTCACACTGGTTATCAGGGCTGGCAGTACTCAAAGCACAGGAAGTGGGGTGCAGGGACTGTGGATGTCACTATGTACGTGTGGAACATGACGGTTCATGCGATGGTGTGCATGAACCTTAGCTAAAATTATGAAACAGGCTTTTCTAACACCCTTCTCTATTTGTGCACTCTCCCTCTTAGATATGTTAGTTTCAAGCATAATGAGTTTTTGGGAAGCTGCAGTCAGAAAGGCCTTCTTTTGCACTTTTTAAACATATCTGGAGAATCATTCCGGAAAGAAGAGCTTCTGTTTACAATTTTTTTCTTGCTCTTTGTAACTCTAATGATTGAAGTTGGGTTACACTGTAAATAAAATGGTGGGTTTTTTTTCTATTATCTGTCATTATATAATCTTATTGTCCAAATTTATTCTCCTTATTCAGAAAACAAAGGGAAGGGAAGGGAAGGGAAGGGAAGGGAAGGGAAGGGTTCTTTAACTTTTTTAAAGGAGGATCATTTTAGCGAAAATAATTTCTGAATTTTATAAACATAATGAAGTCTCAGAAGTTGAAACTAAATGCAGAAGTAGAAATGCATATATATTGTTTAAAATGTGTGTGTTATTCTTGGTTCAAAACATCACAAATAAAATGTGTCAAGTGACAGTTAGGCTAATCTTTCACAAGAGAACTGCAGAATGCACCAACATAAAACTGAGACTATCCACAAAGCTTAACCACTTGATTTCATAAGTAACTGCCTTCTGTTTTAAAGACTTCAATTTGTTGGACAAGAAGGAAGTGGTAAGCCAAAGAGTGATTGAAATCTATGATCCATCACCACAGACGGTGCTGATGCATGATCAGTGTAAAAATAGAGAGTAGTAAAACAGAAAATGAGATAAACAAGATAGTGTGAGTACAAGATGGTTGCTTATTTGTCTGTGAATCATGAGAAAGTGGTGACTTCATTGCACATGAAATATTGTAAAATGATAATACTTAGGTCTACAGCTTTCGCATGCCCAAAGGACTGTGCAGGCTGTGAAACTGAAATGGTTCTTGGGAAATAACACGATTGCATCTCAACTGCCCACTGGGGCAGTTATTTCTGGTGACCATGGATTGCAGGCATTTAGAGGGTAAAATACACATCTGAAACGATACCTGTGCCATTCTTGGTGGAATGCCTGGTGCCTTCTTTTTACGTAGCAGTGCATACTACAAATACTCAACCAAGAGTTTGTTGAGTATTTGTAGTATGCACTACTACATAAGTAGTAGTATGCACACAGCACACCAGCAAATACTGCTGTATGCCTGCAGTGTGACTCTTGCACATACCCTCAAATGCTCATTATACCAGTCTAATAATATTTTTCCATGGAAACAGAAATAAACACTGTTTAAGGAGATGACAAAGGATATTTTCCTGACAGCTTTTTACAGCAAAAAGGTGTATAAGAAGGAGTCTTGACAGGTTAGATATATTTAGGTCATGAAGCCATTTCTTTTGTCCAGAATTTCTAGAAATGTCTGCATTTTGGCACCTACAGGTGACTTTGACTATGGAAAACTGCCCAAGTTAATATATGCTGTGTTATTCTTGAGAAATGCCAGAAATTTATAAAAAAAGCATTTCCAGGGCACTGCTACCACTCCTGCAGCTGAAGTGGTGGAAATTTGGTAATTTCTGTATATGACATGGAATAGATATTCACGTTCCCTCTGTTATATAGTTGTCTTGAAACCATGTAAATCTTCTTCAGCCAAATAAGTACAGTTGAAGACAGCAATATTTCATTCTGGTGTCTCCAGGACTGTGCAACTGTTTCTGAACTGAAAATCCAGATTCTTATCAAGGTAGCCAGACCTATCCTGCTGCAGTGAAAAATATCTTCTTTTCTTTGAAATTTGGACTTTGTTCTTCATAATTCCCTCTATGAAGCAAGAATAAGTTGAATACTCATGAGCCACACTGAAAAGCTGGGGGTGGGGGGAAACAAAAGACCACTTCTGTTATCAGAAAAAGTATTGATATTATTTTCTTGCTGACAGATAACACACACACACACCACCCGTCACCTTTCCCTGCCAGACAAGTACTGAAAATTTATCTCATATTATTAATACACCTCTTTCTGACATGATGGTTAACTATGTTTTCCTCTTTGTCTAAATCTGTCTGTAGACACTGGTTGGCCTTGTCATGTCTTGATTTGCAGCTGAAGAAGATACTGTCTCCAGGCACCTGCCTTTCCCCCAAGTTGAGACGTCTACCTCAAAAATCAGCTCTCACAGAACATATTGAGATGAACCTGAAAAAAAGACAAAAAATTGTAACACCAAAGGATTTGCCCATTTCCAGTGACATTTTCAATGTCTGAAGTTGAAACAAGCTGCAGTACAGTACTGCAATGTACTTCAGTGGTTCTAATCACAAAGAGCTTCTCTCAAATACATACTCTCTGTGCTCAGTCACTGTTTGCATGCCTATGCCTAAATATTCTCCAAATCTATTGATTAAAAAAAAAAGGCTAATAGGACTAATCATTGCTAATTATAATAATCATTAACATTATTTTTTCCCATCCAGAACAGGTTTTATCCTCTCATTTTCCTTAATTAGAAGGTTTTCCTGAAGTGTTCTTTATTTAATGTGAACAGACCGTGGCAAAGTTTCTTCTTCCACACACATTTGTGATTTTCAAAGGAAAAAAAAGGGAGAAGTAACTTTGTATTTAATCCCAAAGTTTCAAAATGGTAGAAGAGTTTGGACATAAAAGCTTATATATATGATGTACTGCATAACTTAAAAACTAGAGGGATAAAGCAAATCTCAGCTGAGTTTATTGGTACTCTCCAGTGGAACTGGAACAGTTATAACTCAGCAGACACCTTTACAGGCCTGAACATCCATGTGTTTTTCAGCAGATTTAAGCTCTTCAGCATTTAATAATTTTTATTTCTTGAGCCCCTGGTAATCATACAAAACAACAAAGGAATCCAGTGCAGTGATCTCTCATTCTGCTATCCAAGTTTGCTCTGCATCAAAGAAAGTAATTTAGCTCAGAGATTTCACATACAACCTAAAACCTGCAGGATTTTTCAAGAGATTTGGGTCTCGTGTCCACGAACCCAGCACCAAGGGGTATGGTTGTACTTCTCACTAAGAGAGGGCCAGTGTGGGAACCACACAATGGACCCCTCATCAGTTTCCCCATGAAGACATTTCTTACCTCTGGTTTAGACTACTTCAACAAGCATTCTGCTGGGCAGTGCCTGAAGATCACAGGAACTGCTCTCAGTTCATAGTGGTCAAGGGTACATTTGTTTTGGCTCTCTCCCAACAACACAGCCTTGTAACAGCATCCTAGTAGATGCTGCATCTTTGAACACACCACATCCTAAAACATAAAATACACACCTTCTAATTTGTATGCTAAAAACATTCGTCTGGTGGGTTGTAACACAGGCTCTGTATTATTTCAGGCAGTCTGAACAGCAAAGAGACATAAACATGTCTTAAGGCCAGAGGATGCCCAGGAGACCTTAAAGCCAATTTATACTTAGCGCCCTTTTGAGATGGTGCCTTGGACATATGGTCCCAGCATTTGATCTGTGCCTGTGATGTTTTCAGCAATACAGGCATTGCATAATGCCCACTCTGTCTTCCTGGATGCCAAAAAGTTCCAGCCTGGGCTGCCCCTTCCAGCCTGAGGCTGCCCCTTCCAGTCTTTCAGGTTACAGCTTCTTAACATGGAGATGCTCACGTACACACAGTCCAAGCTATCATTTTACAGCACAAGAGGTCCTCCGCATGAGTGCAGGGCATATGCAATCAGGCTGTGTTTATTCGCTCTGGCTCTGAGGCCATCTGGCACTAGTGAAGTCTATTATCATCCAAATAAGGGTGCCCACATCCAAACTACATGTTGGGCATGGTGCCTGGCCCGTGCTAATTCTCAAAACATGCCCAGGAACTGTTTGGAAGAGACCTGGGCTGACTGCCCAGGGACAAAGCATTCCAGGGACTGCTCAAACAGTTTAACAGTGTAGACAATGAAGTTAGTGCCTGTCTTCTGGCACTGTGTAATTTCCAGTATAAGCAGAGCCTGCAAGTGTAATGGAAAAGGCTGATTCCTTCATGGGGCACACTTCTCTCTGAGTGGCATAAAGCACTTCAAATCTACTGCATGTTAAGAGCATCTTCAGAGATGAAAAGATTTCTGGAAGTCAAACTGTATCCTGGAACCTCTGCAGATTGAATACTTGAAAGTATAATAATGAACTGACATAAAAAAAAGATCCATTTGTAATATTTGTCTCTGTATATTCAATACAAGTGGGCAGAGCTCTAAAGGAGTGCAGGCAAGCCAAGGTACCAAGGGGTGTGCAGAGGAACAGGCTTGCATGAGCAAAGACATAAAAAGCATTCAGCTGAGGAATCTACAGCCCAACAGCTTTCAGGATGTTGAAGTATCACATCCATAGTGGTGGGCATGGTTTTCACTCCTCTGATTTTCTCAGCTTTGTGGGGAGACCACTTACAAATAAAGGAAAAGCAAAAAAAACCAGAGAGGCTTTAAAGGTTCCTCATTCAAATATGTACCCTGTAGCCATTTTAAACAAAGTAAGATGGACAAAAAAAAAAAATTATTTTCCTATTTATCCTAGCTTGAATGCTAAGAAACTGAAATAAAAGTTTCTATAAACATGAATTGTTTTTCAGATTCAACATTCATGGAGATACCGGAAGACAAGATGCTTTCAAAACCGCATTTCTTCTTTTTTTCAGTTAGTCCTAGGAAATGGGATCGTGAATAGCTTCTGTAGTAACAAAAGGCATTTTCTGGAATAATCAAAACTATAGTTGGCTTCTTCATTTATCAGCACACATATAAGCCCACAAAAACTTGAGTGTGGAAAGGATTCTCCTGGGCTCAGCTGACTGCGACTGACCATGCCAAATGGTTCCGGATTATGAAGCTCCATCTTCCTAACTAGGCTATTTGCCTCCAAGACAGAGATGTTCCTGAATTTTAACTCTGACTGTCAGAAACCTGAAGTTACTCACAGCAGGTGTACACCATTGCTCCTCATGACATCATTGTCATTGCTGAAATCTCTCTGCTTCCCCCTCTACTGTCCACAGAGACAAGGCCTTCCCACTCTCAGATTTGGGACCAACCAAATCCCTTCACAATATGTTGACACTGTTGATGATAAAGTTCTTTGCACTGTTAATGGCAAACCTTCAACAACTAACACTTATTTTCGACAGGAAGTTATCTCGTTCAGATATCAGAATAGCTTGCCACAGTCATCCTTTGAAAGATAGGTTGCATTTTTATCTTTCACAGCAACAGCTTTCACTCTTTTTTCTAATACTCTCAAACTACTCAAGTCAGACAAATGGACATGAAGTTTTTGATTTCTCTTTCATAGATACAGGTATTACAGCAAGCATGAATATAAGGATAATCTCATGAGCTCACAAAAACAGTGTTAATAAAAATCATAGTTCTTCTTTATCCTTTTCCTTTTTTCTTTTTTTCAGGCTTATTTTTTTATAATAATATTATAATCAGGGTATTTTTTTATGTTTTTTGGTTGGTGGGAAGTTTTTACTTATAATCTGTATAAAAGAAGAGTCAGAAAAAGAAGCTAGTACAACAGTGCAGAAAAACATTGAAAATTTCTTTTTTTAACATTAAGGTCTGCTCTATCTTAAATTACAGAATGAAGATCTCCCAGTTAAAAGATCAGATTTTGTCACTGACATTTTTATGAAGAAAAACATAAAAAATCCAGGGGTTTCTTTGAGAATCAGCAAATCCCACTGAATGAAAATCCACAGGAGTCTCATTGTATTACTGCATTGCAGGTATTAGTCCATTCATTCAATTCACTTGCAAGGCTCAGTATGTGTCCTTCTGCCTCTAAAGCTGAACTGGTCTTAGCAGATCGTAAAAGAAAAGGCACTTTTTTCCCCCATTACTGAAAAATCCTTAAGTAGACTCATGGATTTAATTTAAAGGATCTGACAAAATGAGCATTCAGTGGAGGAAGTTTCAGCTGAAAACAATTTATTTGTGAATGCTATAAACAATTTAAAAAATATTTTTTCGACTGGAAGTTAGACTCTAACCATAACTAGCAGACATTCATCCACCCAGATTTGCTGAGAAATCATCAAGGTAGAGCTGCAGGTAGCCTAGATCCGTGTGTGCTGACCACTACATCACACATCACATGTGGGAATCACGTGAGCCGTATCACGCGTCGGTCATCCGAGCTTCTGACTGGGAGCGCTGCTTTCGAGCAAACCGCAGGCAAAATTGCTGTCACAATTATGCCAGCGCTTAACCTCATTTTGGTTCGTTTATATTTAAGTTTTGCTGTCTTTCCAGAGCTGTGCATTGCTTACGACAGCTACTGTATTTGGATTAAGTTTCTGTATTCCTTCCAAGTTTGCGTAAATCACAAGCTGTGGCTGTCTGGTATCCAAACGGACTTTTGTCGTAAGCGGCTTCTACCACTTCCATCAAACATAGGCCTTCTCTTATTTTTGACACCTATATAACTGCAATGATTTTTTTCTCTCAGTTCATGTATTTTGTTGATTTTCCCTAAATTTTCCTTAATATAATTCTGTGTGTCTTTTACCTTTCTTCTACCATCTGCTTTCCAAGATTACCAGATAATTCTCGCACTTTCCGTTCTTCTGGTGTCCTTTCTTAATATCATTGTCTTGTATAATTTTTAAAAGTACACAAACATAAACGCCAAGCTGCACATACACATAGGCATTTGCATTGCTTTCCAGTGTAACTACATTATCTACCATTACTTTTATCTACCTTTTCTTTCATGTTTTTCTGGTTGTGCTTAGTTCCCTTTGGTTCTTTGTGACCTACCTCCCTCTTCAATGAGCACTCAGATTTATGCAGAAATTCATTCAATATTTCTGTGAAACTGAATATCTGTGATAAACTCTCCAGGGTATGAACTATTTGCTTTTATCACATTTGTCTTTGTTTTGTAGAGTGCTATGCATGCCTAAGTTTAAAATACTAAGCATAAGGGCCAATGCCATTAAGTCCTCAAACCCCAAAGCCTCATGCCAGGTGGATTTTCAGGTGAATATTCTGTGTAAACTCAGTTTCTCTCAGTCTGGGGGACAGGATAGCTCCAGGGACTGGATTCATGCCTCTCTCTTCATTTAAACTTGGTGAGGTATCAAATGTCTGGATGAACGTGGCATATTGTACACATAAATTTTTGCGTGAACCTACTTGAGGGATGCCCAACAAAAGCAATATTTTTAACCTTTTTCATCTTCAAGTGACAAAACTTGTTGTGAACATGGTGTCCAAGTTCACATTACACACACACAAAACTCCCACTGACCCCTGGTGCTGCTCCATAGACTCGACAAGAGAAAAATTGCTTTTGGAAAACTATCTTGGGAGCTGATTTTGTCATCAGCAGAATCACTCGGTTTCTGGTTAATATCTATAGTAATTCAGCGCACAGAAGCAATTTATGTCAATGATACCATACTGTTTCATATCTAATAACCTTTCTCAGAACAACTATACGTCTCTAGAAAAAAAAATCATTACTGCAAGATTAATCCACCAAAAAGACAGAGACCAGAGATGACTTATGAGCTGTGTACAAGGAACATTCTTCTTCCCATTTTGGAGGTGTACTCTGTAACAGTGTTGAGTCCCATCTTGACATACTCACGATTGCTCAGGCCTCCCTTCCCTCACAGCTCTTTCTGTGCCTGTGGTTTGGAAGCTACAGCCTGTAACCTAACCCTGTAACCTAACATGAGACTTGGTGCACGCTTAAGAAGAGCTCTCAGAAGGAGCAGTTGAAGACTCTGGCATGATGGGACCTCCCTGAAAACCCAGCTCTGTGGAAACACTGGCATCCCTCAATCCCATCAGTCACGGACTGAGAGACCCTTCCCTGTGTTGTATCACCCAACCCTTCCACCACAGCAGTTTTCTTCTGTTCTTGACCTACTTTGCACAAATATTCATTTACTACTCCTCACTGACAAAACTACAAATCACAGTTTCCTTTCTCTCCTTGCCTCTCTCTCCTGAATCACTTCTTTGCATGTACATCATCCTTTTCTCTATTTTATTGTTATGTTCTGTCACTTATAAATAGACATCTCTTTGTATCTGACCTTTGGTTTTCAAAGCCTTCTCCGCCCTATGGCAGAGGAGAAGGCCATTTTGGTCTTTCTGGTTTTGCAGTTCTCCCAAGAATGTAATTTCCTTGGGAAAAGGAAGAAGTAAAATTAAAAAAAAAAAGAAAGCAAATCTTCCCCTTCATATCAAAATCCATTCATCCACTTCTAATTTTAGTTTCCCTAAGTGAATGAGACCCTGTAATTAAAACATTGGCAGATGAGAATATTATAGAGCCTTGCAGTTCAAGTGAACATTATTGTTAAACGTAATAATTTTGTTTCTGACAGTCTAGTAAACTGACTGAAAACATGCAGGACCATCCAGATTAAGGCTTGCAAGGACCAGCTTACACTGCATCATTCAGACTCTGTTTCCACAGGTAGTATTTGCAACAGGACTAAAACCAACATCCAGCTGACAGAAGCCAACATACCAGGGCCAATGGTGACCTCTACCAGTAGATGTTTTAGCTTCCTTTTCACGGGGGTGACATATATCTTTCTTGGAAACCTTTCATTCACAGATGTGTTGAATGTCAAGTTACAGGATCTTTGCAGAACCAAGCTGCCAAAATAGTTTCCTTCCCACCACCTAAGCATCCATATTCCACATATCTGTCATTTTCCTAACCTGGCAAGAAGGATTCAAATTACTAAGTGCCATGCTCAACAAAACAAATGCGCAAGAAGGATTCAAATTACTAAGTGCCATTACTAAGTTTTGCTCAACAAAACAAATGTCAGTGTCCATAAGCATTTTTATTAGCAGTTCCACTTACAGGAGACTTCCTACAGCCACTCATTCCTATCCTTACTGCCTTCCATTTCATTAGTCATTCCTTCCATCCCCAACCCCATTTCTGTCCTGACCCTAAATACAGCTGCACCAGCAAAACTCAGGCAGCTGTGAGCAGCACTGCAGAGGTAGGAAGAAGTGTCTGCGGAAGGAGATTTTAATGTGCAGCCTCTCTTAAACATGCTTTATGAAGAGCAGATTGTTTCGAGGAGGAACTATCCCATGGCACAGAAACAATCTGAACATTTTACAGATGACATATACCTGTTACAGAACTAAACAGAGATTTTGCCTTTATTACGTCAGCAAGATGCAAGGGTGCAAATCCTAGTCAGTCTTCTACCCACCTGTTCCAGATATTTTAGTCTAACAACTGAAATAATACAGCAAATACTTTGTCAAGTAGAAAAAAAGGAGCAAGCTCAGGAATATGGGTAAACATCAAAAAGCAGAGCCTAGGAAGTTTTATCAATCCCTAGAAAATAAGCAAGGATGTGAACCCTCAGAGTATAGCATGTTAGCTCTCTACTCTTTCCCCTCATCTACCTTACAATGCAGAAGATATAGCTGCATGCATCATCATTTCATCGTTAAGTTTTCTCTCAGACTGAGTATGAATCAGAATTTCTCACAAAGCAAATCAGCCCTTATAGAAGGTGGAAGGAGAAATGGATCATGTACCTTCATGAGGAAGAGTATCCCTTTCTTATGAGGAGAGACAACAGGAGCTGGGCCTAGATAGGAGATTAGTCTAGATAAGACTGAGAGGCAATCTCGTCAAAACAGACAAACATCTTAAAGGTGTGTACCAAAAGGATGGTGGCAGATTCTTTTCAATGGTGCCCAGTGACAAGATGAGCAGCAATGGCCATAAAATAAAACACAAGCAGTTCCACCTCAACATGAGGAAGAATTTCTTTACATTGAGGGTGTCAGAGCCCTGGAACAGGCTGCCCAGAGAGTTCATGGATCTCCCTCTCTGGAGAATTCCAGACCCACCTGGACAGTTTCCTATGTAACATGTTCTAGGTTACACTGCCTTGGCAGATGAGTGGGACTGGATGATCTCCAGAGATTGCTTCCAACCCTAACAATTTTGTGATTCATGTCACACTGTTTGGAGATAGGAATGCAGGGCTGTGCTTTCTTCTAAAATAAGGAGGGAAATGGAAGACACTGGCTGATTTTTGCTAGGATTTATGCAGTTGAGTAATTCTTTGCTTTGCCATAAACGCAGGGGAAACATTTTTTCACAAAGAAATAAAACGGGCTTATTTAAATGGAAAAACACAGTTGGTTTTTTAAACTTTCCAAACCAGTTTCAAAAAAACTCTACATCTGCACTCCTAAATCCCTATATTGCATTCACATTTTACTGATGCAATGCACTGGAGTAAAACATGAATAAAAGTATTTAAATTGCATTGTTTCAGTTTTTATCTGATATCTCTGTTGGCACCTTAACAGCTCTTTTTGGGGGGAAATTCTGTTGTCACAAAGCTCCTCTAAGGTTTTGCTGGTAAATTTGCTGGGCCTCCCAGTCCCTGTACAAATGATGTGTTGTCCTGCCCATTTTGGTATTAGCTATCCAAAGGTGATGGTATGTTAATTGATGATGGGCTTAGCTTTCAACTATCAATTATAGTTTTCACTTAAAATGTTGCAGGACCAGCCTGTTTAAAGTCTCCTGATTATTAAAATTTGGTGTGCTTTGCCTGTAGTGAGTGAATCTGAGCTACAAGTGAGAGACGTCCAGTATTTCTTGTATCTAGTGATCCACAGAGCAGAAGTTCAGTGGAAGCACCTAGTAGGAAAGTAGGCTCTTTGACATAAATTTGTCTTTCCTCTGCTCTCATCTGCATGTGTTGCATCATGCCAGGAGGCAGACAGTTTTCTCACCCATTCCTCCATCCTTCCCTGGGAGCCTTCAGTGCCTTATATAAACTCATTTCTCATGCCTGGAAATAAAGGGTTGGTCTTCCAGATTCCAGCTGAAATAATGCATTGAGCAGACTATGAAATCCAGCATCTCTCCTGCATGTCCCCTCCTCCTGAGAAGGAGTTCACTGTCTTAATCCCAAGAGATTTTAATGTGCAAACTACATGCCAGAGGAGAATGCTACACACCCATCCAATGTGCACGGAAAGCAGGATGAATCCACTAACTAATATGTTGCTACATGACATGAACTCACTGATTCTTCCCAGGAATATTGCCAGTGAAGGTATTCAAGGTCATCTTGCACAGAAAAGAGACATATCACACACACATAAATGATTGTTCCTTGAACTACAGCTAACTTCACAGAAAGCTGAGTTAATCTTGGCCAAGTTAAAATAAAATATTCCAGAGACTAAAAGTATTGTGCAGGGAAGCTACAGAAGCTGTCCAAATGGATAATTAACAGTACAGGGAATAGTGGACAAAATGTGGAGAATAGCTTAGGCATACAGTTAGAGATAAGAATTTAGTTGTATTCCATCATTTCAAAACCAGGTATCTACAGCACCAGCCTGATACATGTGGGTATCCCTTTTTTTTGCCCTGAAGGATATTCCCCAGCTCATCTAGATACTCCTTGGCTTACTTTTAGTTTAAGTCCATATTAATTTCAGATGTGTATGTGGACATTCTTGTCAGTCATATTGCTAAATTTTTTTAAGAAAAATATAGTTTATTGAAGAAAAATAAAAGTGAGGCTGCCTGAATAAAAGTGTACAAACCATGTTAGAATAAATGGGAGCTTATGTTCAGTTTGATCCAAATACAGTAGTTTATACATCAATAATGCATAGTAAAATAGGTACAACAGATTGCTGTGAAATCTCAGTTTTCAGGTTATGTTCATGAGTTTATAGCTTATCATCTAGGATTCATATCTTTACAGTACAAAATCTTTTCCTCTACACCCAAATTTCCAACCATTAATGTCATTCAGACATCCTGAATTGCTGGTCTATAGAAGTCAAACATTACTAAATTAACTTCTGGATGCATAAAGATTATCACAGTCAGAGCTCTTTGTATTAAATGTCATTCATATTTGACAACTAAGTGGAGGACAGCAATTCCCATTCAGGGGTATATATCTCATGAGACAGTGTTGAATCCCATAAATTTTGTGTGCACTAAATTAATTGTCTTGATTTTTAACATGTAAAACCTGCTCACTACTTGCCATACTGTAGCTACAGTTATAGTTTTTCTAGATGAGTCCCTACCCCGGGCAGAGCAACAGCCACAACATAGATCATTAAAATGGATCTACTGTGGACCTAAGGTATGGATCCACTTCGCAGGAGTGATTTCTTCTGACACCCTTGCCTTCTCTTCCAAGTCTCACCACCTCTTAGAAGCTCTCCTCCCTTACAGGAGGTAGGTCCTTTTTCTGAGGAAATAGCTCATGGTATACGTTTCAAGTAATGAATTCCAAAAGGATGCAAACTTCTTGCCCATAAGTTTTTGGGTATCTGACCTGAATAAATGGGACTGCAAGCCCCTCAAACTGTGTAATAATCTCCCTTGGGCACAAACCAATTCAAAAGAAAAATTTATTCCAATATGATTCACAACTGTTTCATTCATTGTGAGCAAGGAGTTCTCAGAATTTCAGTTCCCGTAGGGAGAGGGAGAAGGGATATTTTAACTATCAACCACAGTTTGGGGTAAAATAAGCACTGAAACACTTCCCCAGAAGTGTTAGGTTGGGGTTTTGTTTTTTCTGGGGTTTTTTTCTCAGCTTGATTTTTCCATCTGTAGGTGAGAAAGAAGGTGAGAAGGCGGCAGTACACAGATATGGTGATGGAAGCTGGAAAAGAAGGAAGAAGGATTGTGTTAGCACTTGCATGCAGTCTCAACTACAGAAAATATAATGAGCTCCTGTGGACTGAAATGCTGCAGATGTGTACAATGCATTCACACAAGCCAAAGAAACCCTTTGCTTGGTTTTTCTTTTTTTTTTTTTTCCTATTATCACCAGAAACATGAGTTTTGCCCCTTGCTAGAGGCCTGAACTCTTCTTGTGCACATTTTAGAGTATGATTCAGACTAAGTTCTTTTTTTGTCACTGGCCCCATTACCTAATGTTTTGCAGTCCTGCCCAATAAAGATTTATTCATCTCATATGTTCCTGGTTGTGACCTTATGTTCAGCCGCAGTTGGACTGCTTTGCACTCCAAGGCTCTTTCCTCAGCATTCCAAACCTGGGAGCTGCTGTGCCTGAGAAGACCAGCCTGCAGAACCTCACTGGACAGTAAATCAGCCCTTGAAGGCCCAAACTTTTTAGATCAAGCATTCAGCCTCATCTGTTTTGTTATTGCACTAATACTACCCTGAGGAAAATCACAAAGAAGAGTCCAATATATTTCAAATATGTTATTTGACTGAAGCATGTTTTCTTAGATTTGGTTTGAATATTGCAATGCTTAACTTTTCTTTGAACACCCCTACGTGCTGCTTATGATGAAAGTATCTGACCCAAATTTTCACTGAAAATAGGAACCCACCATGAGGTTTTACATGACTGAAGTGGGCGCTGTACTGAGTGGGGCAGTCCCCTGACCCAGACTTATTTCACACTGGAGTTTTCTGCAGCAAAATCTCATCCTTTCACAAACTGTGTGCAGCTGTGCAGTTCAGAAAATGTGACTCAAAAGTTTTCTTTTAAAGCATTTCTCTCCTTCACTCTCTCTTGTTGGCCAGAAGTTCATGAGGATCATCCCCACATTTATTTTAATCCCTTCAGCATTTAGTTCCACAATCCAGCTATTTTTCCCTCCTGGTGAAACCGCATGGCAAATCTTGTACTGGCAACTACCAGCAACACTTCTTTCTCTGCTTGGGGAAAATCAATGATTAACACAGGAGAGGCTCAGTGCTGACATATCTTAGGAAAGGTGGTGTTTCAGTATCATGAGATACTCACATTCTAATAGTTATTTGACAATGATCAAAAGATCTGTGATATTAATTGCAGCTAATATCTCCTACTCACCATGCTGAAAGTGAAGTTCAAACTGTGCAGGCTTAATGGCCCTTTGCTACTTATGAGGTTCTTTATGGCTAATTTGTCACCATCCATCAAGCTTAGTTCACTCATGTATTCAACAAAATGAGCAAGGCTTGAACTATCAGGGAAGGTGAGCTAATAAAAAATAATGAAGGCTATTTCTTAGACACTCTGAGGAGCATGGTACTTGAATCTTTCAACTTGCATTTATTTACCTGATCACCATTTAATGCAATCATCCATTTTTCTTTATTCATTTTGCTCAATATGTTGTTTTCCCACATATTTCACTATCTGTAAAAAAAACTGAGACACCAAGAACATAAAAAAATAAGCTGTCATTATTACATCAGTGGTTTTGATAGGAGGAAGTGGGGCTAGTAAAAAAAGTTGCTTAATCTGCACTGCATTCACTGACTCTACAAGGGATCTATCTTTTGCTCTTGACTTAAGTCACAAAAAGTTGTGGTTGACATGCTGCCACTATCTGAAAAGTACTTTTCTGAGAAAGAACATATATGGAGACTGCAATCATTGTGTATTTCCTCAAAAAAAATCATAATATCAAGCCTTTCCTTCAGACTGCCACTGTGAGAGAAAATTCAACAGTGTTTGACCTAGAAACCTCAGACTTAAATAATAATAGTTGCAGAAAAACAGTATTAAACAAGATTGCATTTCACAGCTTCAGAAAAACGTGAATTCACCTCACTTTGTGTGGGTTCTCTAAACAGTGAAATCAAATTCCCTTTGGATGCTTCCCCTCCAAGCAAGGGTGAGACTGAGTCATCCTCCATTTGTCATTTGTTTGTCTTTGATGACAAATATTACTCTCAACTTACAAACAATGTCAGCAAGAAAACAGAGCATCTGGAGCTTGTTCAGTTATGTTTCTACCTTCCAAAATGCTGCATAATAAATATGCATATGGTTAATTTTAAACACTTGAATACCTCCACTGGCTTTAGCTGGGGTGTTTCTAACATTAAAATTTGCTGAATGAAGACCATCATACTTATTGAAGCTGTGCCCCATTTGTGGTAGTAATGTAGCATTCCTGGCAGCAAGACAGACCTTAAAATTCCTCAGGTTACACATACTCTTCTGGGAGCACCATGACATTCAGGATTTCACATAACCACTTATGCTGAAGGTGCCACCTATACCCAGGTGAGTAGGTTTTTGGACAAACCACACTGTTCTCCTGCAGAGAGCACTCCTAAGACTGCCAGTCTTGCCTTTGAAAGCTGCTAATTCTTTTTGTGCACCTGCGAATCCCAAAGGCATGATAGAAAGGTGCATGATAGAAACCTTTTGAAAACATAGCCCATTCTGCAGCAAGCAATGGATCTAGTCTGGAATTTCATGTCTTCTTTCTTCAGTGATTCAATTACAGTACTATCTGAAGCAGTGACGAAAACAGAATGCTGGAACTTCAGCTACTCAATTTAAAGGCAAATAATTCCCCACCAGACTACAAAATGCTGCAACAGAAACTATGAATATTAATGTATTGCAGTTTCAGCATCCAGTCTTTTCTCTTTGCTGTATTTTGCCCTGCTGAGCAATGAAATAGGTGTTCTGTAGCGCCAGGCTCTTTTCACAACAGACAGGATGAAATTGTTTCCTTGGTTAGACAGCTCACCCTTGAGGTATGCTCTAAGCATATCCTTTTTTGCACATCTATACTGCAACTTCCAATTAGGGAGGAATATAAGCAGCAAGAGTCAGCAGGGGAGAGAATAAGATGTTCTTTGTCTCCAGACAGAAAAGTCCTTGTTGAAAAAAGGTTAGGATACAGCATGTCAAAGTTCCTTTGCTTTTACTCATGTGAGAGAATTCACATACATGTGCATGACTGACTTCTTTCCTAGTGCCTGTTGGGACTACAGCTCTCAGAACCTGGACTATTCATAGAGCTGGGAATGTTTGTCTGATCCTCTGCAGTAACACTTTTATAGAGAAAAGCTTTATTCTCCCAAGAATATTTTCATCTGCAAATGCAACACAGCCTCTTCTCCATCTGATAGAGGTTTTCCACTAAATTCAGTCTGGGCACAATAACTAAGCAAATCCTGCTGTTATTCCTATTTGTTGCTGTGTGGTGATCTTTTGTAGTCATTCCTAATGCAATACGAGATTTAAAAAAAAAAAAAAAAGAAAAAAAAAGTATTTTTTAAATAGGAGACAAAAATACAATGCACGGGATTATTTCCAAGTTGGTGCTCACCATCAAAGGTTGAGATGGCTGGACAGTGCTAAGGCAACAACAAGCAATTAACATCTCAGGTTAAATATCCAACAAAGCTGCATCTCAGCTGGGATTCTAAACCATGCCCTTGAGCAAGTCTTTGGGGAAACCACTAGTAACACTCCTATCCTCAAAGTTCATTACTTTTTTTATAAGAGCACAAAATTATCTAATTCTTTTCAAGCTTCACAAATTCTAGTCCTTATTCATGTTTGCAACAGATTGCAATGCCTTAATGATATACCTGTTGTTTACTTGGAAGCAGAAAGGCTAAGCAGGTCCTAGCTCAATCCAGCACAAAATCTGAAGCAGATTTGGGGTGAACTTTGAGCCCTTCATGCCACTTTGCAGTTTCTGAGGTTTTTTTTAACTTTTGGCTTTATAGCCTCAAAGTAACTTCAGTCAAAATATCTAAGCATTGTCAGGTTTCAGGTCAAAAGTATGTCAAAAGTAGAGTTTTACATGAATCTGACCCAACAGTAAATCCCTCCCTGCATTTGATATTCAACATATGCTCCCTTGAAAAGTTTTAGGTTTTGTGGTGAATATTTCTCACAGCTCTAGGTTGAATAAGCTGGAATGTTATACTCCTCTCAGCAGGTTTCATCCAAATCCCAGCTACTCTGACAGACGATCTCCTGACTATGAGGAGAATGGGTCAAGGCAAAGACTTGCTTCGTGTACAGTCAGATTCTTGAGCATTATGCACAGGACAGTGCATAGTTTAACAAGAACAATTAAACAAGACAGCAATGATCACTCTTTTTATTTTCACTTACTAGTTTCAAGTAGCAAATATTGAGGGAAAAGTTCTAGAGGAATGCCTCAGGAAACGCTTATTTTAGACTCATTACTACAATAAACAACATTTTAGAGTGGCAGTGACAAATCTTTTCTGCAGTCTGTTAAAAATAGTCAATTTTTCACCCTCAGAGAGAGTCTCAACTCCCCATTTCAACTGCCATCTACCTTCAAGAATGCCCCAACCCACATCTTTCTTCTGTTTATCCCAAGAAAGGGATAAAAAACCCTGGATGGTTACATTTCTGTAAATAGATACCACACAGCTTTCTTTATCCCAACTACACAGAACACCAGCATAGGAAAATTTTGCACCAGAGGGACCTGAGAGGATAGATTACAGAATCACTGAATGGGTCAGGTTGAAAGGAACCACAGTGGGTCATCTCCAGAGAGGGAGGCTCCACAGCCCCTTTGGGCAATCTGTTCTAGTGCTTGGTCGCCCACAGAGTAAAGAAATTTTTCCTCATATTCAGGTGGAACTACCTGTGTTTCAGTGTCTGCCTGTTGTCTCTTGGCCTACTGCTTGGCACCACTGCGAAGGAAACATCCTCTGGCACCCTCCTTTCAGATACTCAGAGACACTGATGCAGTGCCTCAGTTGTTTCTTCTCAAGGCTGAACAGGCTCAGATCCCTCAGCACTTCCTTGTAAGAGAGATGTTTCAGTCCCTTAATTGTCTTTGTCACCTGCACCAGAAGCAGCTGGATGCACAGTCTTCTAGATTCAAACATGCATAGACCAGCCAACAAAAGACCTGACAAGTTTTTTCCAGAGGTATGATATGACCATGCCCAACCTATGTCAGAGTGCAAGGCGACTCTGGTGGGTCCATCACATGAGTGAAACTGTAAAGACTGTAGATTTGGGTGGCAGGTAGGCCCCAAACCTCAGGAAAGAGATCACAGAATCACTAGGTTGGAAGAAGCCTTCAAGATCATTGAGTCCAACCCATGCCCTAAGACCTCAACTAAACCACAGCACTGAGTGCCACATCCTATCTTTTTTAAACACATCCAGGGATAGTGCCTCCACCACCTCCCTGGGCAGACCCTTCCAGTATTTCAGCACTCTTTTTGTAAAAAACTTTTTCCTGATATCCAACCTATATTTCCCTTGATGCAGCTTGAGACTGTGTCCTCTCATTCTGTCAGTGGTTGCCTGGAGAAAGAGACCAAGCCCCACCTGACCACAGCCACCTTTCAGGGAGTCGTGGAGAGTGATAAGGGCACCCCTGAGTCTCCTTTTCTCCAGGCTGAGCCACCCCAGCTCCCTCAGTCATTCCTCACAGGGCTTGTGGTCCAAGCCTCTCACCAGCCTCATTGCCTCCTCCAGACCTGCTCCAGTGTCTCAATGTCCTTCCCAAACTGGGGGGCCAGAGCTGGACACAGCACTCAAGGTGTGACCTCACCAGAGCTGAGTACAGGGGCAGAATGGCCTCCCTGCTCCTGCTGCCACACTATTCCTGATCCAGGCCAGGATGCCCTCGGCCTTCTTGGCCACCAGGGCACACTGCTGGCTCATGTTCAGCCGCTGTCACCAGTACCCCCAGGTCCCTTTTGGGCACTGTCCAGCCACACCATCCCCAGCCTGTAACGCTGCAGGGGGTTGTTGTGGCCAAAATGCACAGCACTTGGTCTTCTTAAACTTTGACTTCATCCTATTGGACTCTGCCCATGCACCCAACCATTCCAGGTCTCTCTGCAGAGCCTTCCTACCCTTCAACAGATCGACACACAATCCCAGTTAGTGGTGTCCACAAATTTACTGATGAAAGACTCAACACCCTCATCCATGTCATCAATAAAAATATTGAACAGAACTGGCCCCAGCACAGACCCCTGAGGGACACCACTGGCCACCAGCTGGATGCAGCACCACTCACCACCATTTTGTGGGCCCGGCCCTCCAGACAGTTCCTAACCCAGCACAGAGTGCTCCTGTCCAAGCCATGGGCTGCCACCTTTTCCAGGTGTGCTGTGGGTGACAAGCCCAAATAGGAGTTCAAATAGACAACATGCACAGCCTTTCCTGCATCCACCAGGGGGTCACCTGATCATAAAAGGAGACCAGGTTGGTCAAACACAACCTACCCCTCCTAAACCCATGTGGGCTGGGTCTGATACCCTGGCCATCCTGTAAGTGCTGTGTGATGACACTCAAAATAAACTGTTCCATAGCCTTATTGGGTACTGAGCCCAGGCTAACTGGTCTATAATTACCAGGATCCTCCTTCCTACCCTTATTGTGAATGGGTGTCTCATTGGACAGCTTCCAGTCATCTGAGCCAAGGCTGCTGGTAAATGATGGAGAGCAGTTTCACAAGCTCATCTGTCAGTTCCCTCATCACCCTTGGAGGGATCCCATCTGGTCCCATAGATTTATGAACACCCAAGTGACTCAGCAGTTCTCTGACTCCTCCTGGATAACAGGGGACCATTCTGCTCCCTGACACCATCTACCAGCCCAGGAGGACAGCTGTCCTGAGGACAAGCCATCTTCCCAGTAAAGACTGAGGCAAAGAAGGCATTAAGAACCTCCACCTTCTCTCATCTGCAGTTACTAAGTTCTCTCCCACATCTAGTAGAGAAAAAAGGTTGGTCTTACCCTTCCTTTTGCCATTCATATATTTGTAAAAACATTTTTTATTAGCCTTTATGAAAGTTGCCAAATGAGTTCTGGCCTCCCTAATTTTTTTCCTACATGCGCTAGCAATCCCCTTCAATACTTTCTGAGAAACCTGACCCTCCTTCCAAAGGTGATACATTCTCTTTTTACTCCTAAGTTCCTTCAAAACCTCATTGTCCATCCAGGCTGGACATTTGTTTTGTCAACTCATCTTTTGCACACAGGGACAGTCTGTTCCTGTGTCCTCAAGATTTCTGTTTTGAAGTATGCCCACCTTTCCTGGACTTCTTAATTTTAAGAATTGCTGGTAAACTGATGGCAAATCCTTGTCCAAGGAACTCTCTGAATAAGTCTCCTAAACAGGCCAAAGCCTGCCTCATTTGCTGCCTCTCCTGAAGAGCTTGTAGCCATCCAGTGGAGCACTCCAGCCATGTGAGTCGTCCCACCACATTTCCATTATGGTAATTACATCATGGCTTTGCGGTTGCACCATGACCTCCAGCTCTTCTTGTTTGTTATTCATTCTGAGTGCATGTATACATGCACCTCAACTGGGGTACTGATTTCACCCCCAGCTTAGGCTTACCACCCTTGGGCCTGCTTCCAGAGAGCCCAGCTGCTTTCCCTTCCTCCCTCAAACCTAGTTTAAAGCCCTCTCAATGAGTTCTAGCAGTTCATGAGCTAAAATCCTTCTGCACTTAACAGAGAGATGGAGCCCATCCAGTTCCAGCAGGTCAGGTGCTGTAAAAGTTGCCCCTGATGATCAAAGAATCCAAAATTCTGCTGATGACACCAACCCTTGAGCCACTTGTTGATCATGTGGGCTCTCCTACTTCTTTCATTGTTTTTCTCTGCCACCAAAGGGACTGAGCAGAACACCACCTGTGCTCCTGACCTATCAACCACTTGACCCAGTGCCCTGAAGTCCCTTTTAACCTGGCACTCCTCTTTTCAATCTCATCACAGCAGTGGGTAATAATCAGAGGGCTGAATGAGCCCAGGGAGTCTCCTGGTGATATCCCCATACCCAGGCCCCAGGGAGGCAGCAGATCTCCCTTTGGGATGGATCTGGCTGACATGCGGGGCCCTCTGCTCGCCTCAGAAGAGAGTCACCCACCCCATGCCAAACTGTTATTCAGAAGGCAGACTGCCTGCTTCAGACTTGAGCAGCAGTTTTCAGTGTTGGTATCAGCCTTGGAGAGTCCCTGGACACAAACTTCCGAACACATAGGAACATGCCTCCTCACTTTTGTCTCTCATTGTCATGAAGAAGACCCAAAAAAATATTTTTCAACTATTTTCCTTGTCTTTTAATTCATAGCCATTACCTAAAGGCTGTGAAAACCAAAGTACGTCAATATTAGAAGTCATATTCCTTCATTTGAAAATTTTATTGTTGACACTTATCTGTAATGAAAAACATTGTGCAACACTGCTTTTAATTTGTCATGCAGAGTAGATTAAAATATCTAAAGAAATTATATTGAAAACACTGCAAACCAGAAAAAAAAAAACCTTTGCAACAGTCCTGGTTTAAATTATTTCAAACATAACAATTCATATTGCAAGTTCCCTGACATTCTACCTGTGTGTTTGATCACAGGAGGCAAACACTCTCCTTCACAAAAGAGAACATTCAAGGTTTTCCATCACTCAAAGTGTCCTATAGGCTTAAGAATAATAGAGCTGCTGGTAAACTGATGGCAAATTCTTGTCAGGCATGCATTCAGAGGACAACTTCCTGATCTCTATAGGCTTATGAAAAAATACAGCCTGTTTCACCAGTCAACAAATGAGGCCCTGTGGGTCAGTTTTGCAAAACCACAAACAGCACCAAATAGAAAGGATTACTAGCCTCTATTCAAACAGGACTCCCTTGGTAGGTTGTGTTACACAACTTTTCCAAAAGCATTTTAGATATTGGCAGACACTGAGAAATATCATCCAAGTCCTGTTTTCGTTCTCTCTCTCCCTCTTTTTCTTCTTTCTTTAATATACTCTGTCAATTTGGTGTCCTGGAGAGAGAGAAAATGTTCCATGAAGAAATCACTTTGAAGCTTAATTTTTCACTGCCAAAGTACTTGGGACACTTGTTTTTTCCAGTATTTCTCTAACTCTTGTTATCACTACTGCTGACTCATCTCCTGATGCCGAGGGAAAAACAGTTTTATGGGAACACAAAGAGGTCATGACTGAATTATTTTGGCTGTTATAAATGGCTCTGCAATTCATTCTCTGCACTGGTATTAAACAGATTTTCATAAAATCCGGATTAAAGCTAATGTTCCAGAGTAGAAAGATTCCCAGAGAGGTGGAGAAGCATGCAGCCTTACCTCTCAAGCAGAAGCAGCATCTCTCAGCCAGTGGTAGTGAACACTCACTCTCCTGAGTACTGACGAAGCAGTACTCCACAGCAATTCCATTCAGCACTCCCCAGTGGGAAAAGAATGTCTCCAACCTTCCCTGTAAGTTTTGTAAGGTGCAGTAAATCAGGAGTGATACGTCAAGGTTCTTCTGGAAAACATAGAAGTTCTGCTCTTTTTTTCTCTTTTTTCCCGGCCTCCAAAGCCTGCATACAGCTTTTGTTTGTATAGAAACAAAAAAACCCACTGAATTATTTCTCCCTCTTTCATAACATCCCACATTCTCTCTGCATATGCATATAAATATATTCAAAAGCAAACCAAGTAATTGCAATAAATCACTGTTTCAAAGAATTTTACCTGCATTTGCTGTCTATTAACAGAAGTTATTTGTAAATTCCTTTAACAAAAACTTGTTTGTATATTATGCCGTTTGTGACTGGTTCAGTGCACACATTTATAGCAACGTTATGTGCAACTACTTCCCATTAATCAATCAGATGGGTTGTATCTATTTCTTTATCAGAGGCAGAACATTATCTGATGAGAATATGGACATACTATGCAGCTAAATAAAACATTGACCAGGAATCTTTAAGTCTTTCTACTTTTCTCAAGATTTTAATCAAAGTAATAATCAAGAGTATTGATCAGATGACCATGTGTGTGTGTTCATGTGAAGACAGCAGGGATAGATCATGAAGAGACATAAAACTGAAAAGTGCCTTCTATTAAGAACCACTCCTGCATACTTTCCTTACCATGAGCTAGTAGGCTGTTCAGCTAATCCTCATCTGATGAGATTAAAGAGAATTTTATAGTTCACATGCTGAAATGAATGTCTAATTACTTATAGGCAAAGGGACATATTAACAGAGGGGAAGCTTTCTCCTGACCTGAAATTTGTTTGCCTTGCAATTCTCACCCTCATCAGGCAAAATATCTCACAAGCAGACAGAGAAGCACATGGGCTGGACTGCTGCATTAAAGGGACACGGTGGCAGCCTGAGGACAAAGCCCATTGCTGTTGCATGTTGTGCCTGAGCCCATCCTGGGGCAGATGTGCCCTTTTCCCATCACATAATGCAGCCACACCTACAAGCAAGACAGACAGAAGAAAGCTGCTCAAGTTTGGCATCTCCTTAGGTTTTAGGCATGGAATGCTTGCTCCATAAATACTATTAGCACAAAGAAAGTTGTTCTGGACAGGCAAGAAGTCAAATTTTGGCTGCTTAGAAAGTCAAAGACTGGATTGCCAACACAGAGTATACTTGTCCAGCTTCTGCTGCAAGCTGACAGAAGGTCTTGAGGATTGCAGTATCAAAGAGGATCACCTGCATCTCTCATAAATCCTGTCTCAGGTGTCCTCTTCCTTAATAAAGTTCTTGGTGAACTTTGTTCCATCTGTCAATTACTTGGAACTGTCACTGAACTTTGGAATATTTTTCATTAAGGCCTGCTGTGGGAAGTCTGGAATAAGCACAATGAAAGAAAAGCAAGAATAAATCTCCTCAGTACATGTTCAGCTGAGGGCTGATGGCTCAGATTACTTTTGGCATCAGCTTCTCCTGAGCATTTCTAGTCCTGGCATCCATGAGAGTAGTGATAAAATATGGCTAACGTCTGTCAATCCCTATTTCAGCAGTGAACTTCACAGTTGAATAAACATACTTCTGAGCACTACAGTTTGATTTTCTTTTTAAGCACGTAGTTTCCTTATTCCTCCACATAGAAATTACTTTCATAGGAAATTTAAAATAAATAGAAGAAAAAGTTCAGTATAGACATGTGGTGTTCATCAAGGAGAACTTCCAAATCAGCAGGAGCTTTCCTTCACAGAGCTGGAAACCATTGCCATGCCATCATGATCTGCTCATTTGGATCCCACCAGCTACCATGGCTGAAGGCCATTAGCCCCCTCATCTGCCAGTTTCACCAACAGCACTTTCAGCAGTTTAGTCTCCAGAGGCTGATAAAATGGGGGGGGAAAAATAACCTATCGTGATGGGTATTGTCCTATTTTTGTCCCTAGGAATGGGTCCTGTGTCTGTGGGTCCCTGAGCCATGGGTCCTAAGTGAGGTTACTTCTTTAGCTGCTATTAAAATGCCAGAGCACCACTGCAATCACAGTAGAAGTTTTCTTACTATGACACTTAGCATTACTCTTGGCCATGCATCCTACAGAAGCATGGGACACCCTTCTCTCCTTCCATCAGATGAGTGCACATGTGGCCACTTACAGCTTCCAGTGACAAGCAGTCTTTTCTTTTAAGCTTGGATGGCTTATTTTGAATCGGTGCAGGATAAACATTAGATAGTATTTCAACAATTCATCATGTCTCTCCATCCCACAGAATTTTCAATGCCTTAGAAAGAATAAAAAGCATCACTAACTCGTAGTTGTACTCCAGAACAATTTCTAATGAGAAGCAGTAAGTGTCCTTTTGATATATTTATCTATACTTGTATGTTTCTTCTGAAATATTTTCTGGTTTTACCCTGATGTTTCCATTTAATTCACTTATTCTTGCTTTTCTCATGATTGTATCAGGTCCTGTCAGTTTTCAATTAACTTCTTTCAGTGTTCATATCCCTTAACATTTGTAACTGTTTTGTTTCTCCCATTATACTCCCTTCCTGGTTTCCATGTTGCATATATTTACAATCATTCAGTAGAGTCTTTGTAAGTTGTAGTCCTCCACCTGATGTAGGCTGAGGCATAGGATATCTCATATGTCACTACACAAAGGAGAGACATACCATGAAGGAATTTCTTTTGCCAGCATGAGAGATGCTTTCCACAGCCCCCCTCTGTGGGATGAGGCAGGTTTGTCTGTGCCAAGTAAAATCCTGGCTCTGTCAGAAGAACATTTGTCATAGCTACATTTTCTCAATTTTTCTCTCTCACCGCAGCCTTAAACTTGTCTAATCCAGAAGATGCTGAGAAAGTTTTCTAGTCTGATGCCTTCACAGTTGTTTTCCCAGCTTCTATTTCTCTCCCTCTGATATGCTTTGTCCAATAGGAATTATCATTGTGATATTATTTTTAAATTAATTTTTCAGGCTAATGTGATCAAGTGTGGATGTAAGGAAAAGCATTGTTTCCAAAAAAACTGCTACTTCTGGCAAACATATAACGTTCTTCTACAGTTTTTATAATATATAAACAACAATACCTGATTCTTTTGGAAACTAGACTTGAAAGAATCTTTGATATCAATATATTATCTTTACAAATTCTTTGAGTATTTCAACACCTGTGGACATTATGGTAATAGCTTAACTTGATTAAGATCTCAAGCCAGTATGTCAACACCAGAGAAGCTCTCTGGAATAAATAGCACTTCACATAATGCTGAACAAAAGCCATTTTCTTTTTCTCTTTCAAGTTTTGATAGCTAGAGGATACAAGCAAAGTGACTGTGGCACAGCCCCAGGCATGTGAGATCCCCTTGCCTAGCTACCTTGCTAATGAGGTGCATCCAAAATGGCAAAAACCCATCAGTCTGAACTTTTGTTCAAGCAATGTTCAGTCCAGCAGACACAGCGGTTATTCCCCATGTCAGCAGTCACTAGCATCATCCTCTGCAACAAAATTCAAACCATTTGTTCAGCATCTGCACCCAATTAATTCTGCGCTTGAGCTGTGGCAGGGTGCAATGAATAGTCTCTCTACAGTCGTTCATTTGTACTTGTAATAAACTTCATGATTTGTGCACGTTTTCACTTGTCAGTAGGGCACCAAAACACAGATCACAGAAAAGTTATTATAGTCAAGTGGAGCAACAGGTAGACCCTGCAACAAAATCATTTCTGTTCATACAGATCCCAGTTCATTCTTTCTTCACACTGCAAGGCAGAAGGTTCCAACCTGGAAATTTTTTGAGATGTCAAACTTGGGAACTTGGGATCAAAATTAATTTTGAATATCCACCAAGTTTGCAAACTTTTTCTATCTCTCCTCTCTAAGAGAGGACTAATGAGGTTTCAGCACAGTCAGTTAACCCAGATTAGGTCTTGATTTCAGATTTTGCCACTCTGTGATTTTGAGCATATCACTCAAGTTTTCAATATTTTTGCTCTCTTGCTTAAAGTTAAACATTCAGATTGTTCACTTCATAGAAATTTTGTGAAGATTGAATATTTTTCTGTCATGTTCACCCACTGTAGGCAAAAAAGCATCAGAGAATTTTTTAAAAGGAATATTTGCTGTCTTAGAGCTGTAAGTTATATAAAATCAATTCAGTTATCCCCCTTAATAAAGAGTCGACTACAGCATCTCTATGTATAAAGGAACAACATCTTCAAGAAGGAGTTCTGCTGTGTTAGAACTTCTCCCATAATTTGTTGGTTCACTTCCATTAGGAATATTAATGGTCTGCTCCAGAAGTAAAAACTTTCAACATAGTTCAGGTTTTGCACATACACGCCTCTATGAAAACCCTTGAAACCAATATACACAGAGGGCAAAGGTAAAAAAAGTACATGTTGAAAGAAAAAGTACTGGATTATTTCTTTCAAATGATGAATATAATGTTGTACTTCACTGAAAAAAATATCTGCATTTGAATAGTCTCTTATTTCCTTTTTCAGGGCTAGGCATGTTATTTCCTCAGGTACCGAGAGGTTTTGTTTTAATTTTCAGGAGCCATAATCTTTCAATATAAGCTTCCCGCCCAAGCCATACACGCTACACTAAAAGCTTACCTTTCAATTCCATAAAAATATGGAGACTAAAAGCTTCCTGTATGTTTTGGTCTCAGATGTCAAACTGAAGCCACGAGAAAGCAGTAGGGAGAACGTCAGATAAAGAGTATCACTATTAATGGGAATACATGAGTCTGGATTATGTTCTAGTAGTGTGAATCCAGGATACTTCCAGAACAAGATTTCATCAGCTTACTGAAGAAATAGCTTTTGAAAGATTTAGAGCAGAAATGAACCGAGTCATCTGGAAAACTTAGGTCAGTATGGATGCAATTTCCCAGGGGCCTTCTCACCGCAACAGTTTCTTAACAGGAATCAAAGTTCAGTTTAAGTTCAGGTCCTGTTACGCAAAGCACTTCAAGAGATTGGTTTAAGTTATCTGATAAAGGAATTACCTACCTGTCCCAAACCACCTCTGCCATGATGTTGCATTCTCAGCTCAGCAAAAAACTCTTACCAGGGCCACAGACTCAACTTCCACCTTGGGCAGCCTCTTAACTGATGTCTCACATCTAAATGTGGCACCTACTGGACTTGAATTTACTGCACATTCACACTAAAATAAAAGAATATAAAGATGCACCTGAAAACTCACAAAGGTATTTATATCATAGAATGGGGGAAATCAATTAAAATAAAAACCAACTATCTGGAAGATGCTCAAATGCTTCAAATTATTTAAAACCATGCAGATTTTGTGTTAGAATGATCTTCAGATTTCTCTGTAAGATATTTGTCCTCCTGCTCTCTTTTTTCTTATTTCATGGAAATAAGAGAAATGACAGAGTAAAACCAAATTTTTTAAGTAGATATGTTTTAGTGTTCTGATTAACATTCATGTTTGCTGTGAACTAGATCAAACTTACCTGGGAAAGGAACTTACACTGCAGTAACTTCAGGGTGTTTTTACAGATCTTTCCATTTGATAAAATATTTTTTTAAAATAATCTAATATTGCATTAATTAATTTGAATTTCAGGTTTACATATGATCTTTGAGTTGCTTGAAATTCCTATTGTATTCTTAGCAACAGCTTGAGCGTGTCACACCAATTCTTCAGAAAAGCCAGCAGTTCAAGCACACTTTTCCTTCACATCTCACCTTTATATATTCTAGTGTCTTCTTATCTTGTGATTCAGTCCCAGGTAAAATTTGGGTTCAAAAGAATCAAAGGCTACTACAATTTTTTAGGTACTTTGAAGCTACAAATCCTATAGTTTTCTGGCTTCCTAAGTCCTTAATGTGAAGACATGAATCAAGGAGGGTCCTTTGGTTGGAATCCTTCTTTGGTTCTAACTCCCATGTCAGAAAGCCCTCCTGAATTTAGTGCAGCTAATCCTCCAGACTTTACAAATACAAGCACAAAAGCTACTCCTTCTGCTACATAACAAAACTGCTAAAAAAGAGTGGTGTCATTCAGTAAACACTGCTCCCTTTGGAGCTTATGAAACGTGGAATGATTCCAAAAATCTGCTGTAAGTCCATGCAGTGGCGGTGTTTGAAAATGTTGGTCTTAATTTTTGTTTGCATCCATAGCCCTTTCAGATCTGTTCTTTCATCTGCTGGAAGCACAGCATGTAAACTAAATTCTGGCACTTGCTAACTGTGTTGAAGGACAGCAGATCTGCTCTGCCTCAGCCCTGGTCCTTGCTGCGTGTTCCAGAACTGCCTGGCTAACTGTAGACAAATCCAAGGTGGTGATGGAGAATACCTGGGAGCAGATCTCCCTCCAGTGAGAAAGACAAAGGGGACAGGTGAACTCCAGCCCTGCTCATCTTCACTTATTGCAACTTTTGACACAATTTATACTCCAGAAGTGTCAAGAAAGATCACAGCTGCTTTTGATTTCCTAGTGGGAGAGTAGGTCTCAAAGTCCTAGATAGAATCCAAATGGAGGTGGTACAAGCTATTACTAAATTAATGTTCCCTGCTGGAGTGGCAAGTTTATTTAATACACTTTTCTGTACAGAGAAATATTTCTGCAGCACAGACCTTGGAAGACAACATTTGCGATCTAAAAACCAGGAAGGCAGGGCAGAGGGAAGATAGGAATGCATTAGGTATAGACAGGGAGGAGCTGGCAGTGGGGGCTGCAGAAGGTTCCAGCCAGCTCCAGCAGAACCCCTGCAGGGCACAGCTGGTACCTGTTAATTTTATCCAGGTTTGCTCAAATATTGTTGGAGGCAGAAGAATCCTGACTCATCACTACGATTCAGCATGATGTGGTGCATCAAAGATGTAAGGAGTTGTCACAACAGCTGAAAGCTGTTCTCAATGTCACTGAGACAAAACCAATATAAACCCTTCAGCCTATTGATATGGTGAACTTCTGTCTGCTGGGCACCTGATCCTCATCCTGCTCAGTATCTCACAGGATCAGAAACAGAACTAAACTAAAATAGAAGTGGAAACATTGGCTGTGTCCAAATGCTGAATATTTTTGTGGACTGTGCAGTCAGTAATTTACTCTACACACTTAACCAAGGCCTTTGCCAGACAACCAAGAATATTATTTCTGTCCAATTGAGCAAGTATCACTTGCAATTAATTCTTGATTAAAAATATGAACTGAGGATCCCAAACCTGTTTTCATACAAGTTCATGTGAAAAGCATAATCTTCAGTGAGGATTATATTATACAGCCCTGATTTGCACCTGTCAGTTTACATTTCTTTTAATTTAGGGATAACATTGCCTGGAAGTTTGTACCCACATACAAAGTAGAAGAGAGAAAGGCATAAGTGATAATTCATCTTTGTTTCTCAACAAATGTTTTTTTTAAAGCAAACATCATTTTACTTCCTGTAGCTTATAATAGCAAGTAATTCTTTTAAGGAGAAACAATATATTTAATTGGACTTATTCTAGCCACTGGATAATAGATATATTTTCAAGCACAAAAACACCTCCCCGAAAGTGCCCTTAATGTTCATCTGTTTTCCACAAGACTTTCACTAGTAACAAACAGAGGGAAGACGATAGCTTTCCCTAAAAACTTGCCCTCACATTTACTCTGAGGTTTTGTTTAATGTTCAGTATCCTAGTGGACAGTGGCAACCCCACAGCTGCTGCAGAACAAAACCCCTCTTTTCACCTGAGCCCTGCCCATTTTCACCCGCTGAGAATGCATCCCCATGCCCTCTCCCTTAATTTGCACAGTGTAGCAAAGTGCAAACAGAGTGCAAATATTTCTGTATGCTTCATGGGATTTTCTGTTCCACTGAACAAACAAGTCAGTCAAGCCTGTGGCCATACAAACATGAGGAGCAGGCCCTGCAGTTGGAGAGCTGCCCCACACGGTTGCAGGGTGGTGAGCTCCCTGGCTCAGGAGAGAACAGGGCAGCTCTCATCCATTCATCCATATATTTGACAGCTATTTAAGAACATTTGGAATGTAAGGTAATTTGTAATTGAAATTAAAATAGGAAAACAGTTAATAAGATGCTTTATGGAAATGGGCTGTTTAGCCATAAACTACCTCATGCTGAAAAGGCACATGCACATAGGAGTAATTTCCATTCAGATAAAACAGGAGAGTGTTTCTACACCAAACACACAATATTTACTGCAGTCACACATATGCCACAAGCAAGGAAAATAATACAATATTGGAAAATTTGCAAAGTGTTTCAAAATAATAAGAATTTAGCATCTAAAAGGAATTTACTTATTTACACCAGATGTTACAAATTGAATGCAGCCTTACAAAAGAAGATGAATGCTGTTCAAGTATTCAATGTTTTCTGAGGTGTGACAAGAGTATGGAGGTCACAAAAACCTCCCAGCCATTTACTGCACTTTCCTGCACTTCTGCAATAAGGACTTGAAAAACTTGGGATCATAGAATGGTTTGGATTGGAAGAGACCTTTAGAGAACATCTAGTGCTACCTCTCTGCTATAGTGGAGACATCATTCCCCAAGTCATGTTTCTTAAAGTCATATCCAACATGACCTTGAATACTTCCAGTACAACTTCTCTGGGCAAACCTTTGCCAGCCCCTCACCACCTTCATCATAAAAAATATTTCCCTCATGTGCAATCTAATCCCACTCTCTTTCAGTTTAATACCACTGCCCCATGTGCTAGCACTACAGTCCCTTATAACAAGTCTCTGTCTTGCTCAAAAGCTCCCTTGAAGAAGTAGAAGGATGATATAAGTTCTCCCTGGAATCTTCTAGTGCTCCAGCTCCCTGATTGTTTTTGTGGCTCTCCTATGGATTTGCTGTCTTGTAGCACCTCACAGGAGCAGAGTAGGGGTAGGAAAATCCTCTCTCTCAGCCAGCTGGTCATGCCTCTCTTTATGTAGCCCAGGAATAGATTGGCTTTCTGGGCTGCAAGTGCTCAGTGCTGATTAACGTTCAATTTTTCTTCCACCAATATCCCTAAGTGTTTCCCGTCAGGGCTGCTCTCAGTTTGATCACCCCCAGTCTGCACTGATACTGGGGATTACCCAGCCCAGGTGCAGGATCTTGCACTTTGCCCTGTTTACCTTAGTGAAGTTCACACAGCTCCTCCACCTCTGAAGGCTATTGGGTCCCCCTGGATGCCATTCCTTCCCTCCAGCACACTGCACCAGCCAAAGCTCCACCTCTGAAGGCTATTGGGTCCCCCTGGATGCCATCCCTTCCCTCCAGCACACTGCATCAGCCAGCCTGGTGTCAGCTGCAAAATTAGCAGAATGTTTCCCATTTGGCTGTGTCTTGTAAGTGAAAACAGCAAGTTGAACCTCCCAACCTATTCAATTCAACTCATTTTACCATGCTAATAAATATTTCTATAATATTTCTATTAACATTAAACTATATACATGGGCAGGAAATGCTATATAGATAAATATGATCTACTTCAGACCCCCATGATCTGAAACAAACTCCAATTATTCTTAGGCTGGATTCTGCAGGCTACTTTAGTTTGCCACTAATGCCATCAGTCCAGAGCATTTTAAAATAGAAGATAACCCAGAGCACAGTAAAAGCTCTGCTCAATAAGAGCATCTCTCAGCTGACAGCAGCACTACATAGACCCTCCATCAGAAAGAGCTGTTGTCCTGAAATTAGAGATACAAAGGATAAAAGGTAGTGGGATAATAATGAAAAATGTCTCCCTGGTCTTATTTTATTATTTTAGATGTCTGGAGAGAAGTGTAATTATCTGAAAGAATAAAATATTTTCTATCTTGAATATTGCAGACAATTACTAGATCCATGTGTAGCCAGTGTGCTGTGTTCTCCCTTGACAGTTCCAACCAGAAACAATTCAGCATAAGCTCCATTTAGTAGCTGCAGAGAGTATGCTTTCCCTTTCCAGCTAGCAAGAAAATGCAAATTACAATTTTATTCACTGTTCTTCAAGCCATGTGAGTTTTGTCAAAAGTGTAGTGCCTGGTCTAATTCTGCTGGGTCCAATAGAAGTTTTTTCTACTAACTTGCTTTAACATGAATTGGAAAACAGGAATTCATTGGACCTCAGGCACAGCCATCACCTTTTGAATTTGTTAGTTAAGCCTGTGACATACACCCACAGAACCCCAAAATTACATGGGGTAGTAAAAAAAGAATCCTAAAAATGTATTTATTGTAAAATTTAGACTAGCTATATGTTACATTGACTAAGCTGCTGCCCTTGGAAGAGGCTAAACACAAAAGCCTGCAAAGAGATTTAAGGAACTTATCTGTATAGAGAGAGGGCAAAGTCACACCAATAAATGAGAAAAATATAATGAGGTCGTTGCAAAGGTCTCTGTTGTTGACTTAAGTTGTAGTCTGGTGAATGCCAGAAGGGAATATGAATTTTCACTGAAAAAAGCCAACCTCAAAACAAACAAAAAACCTAAAACACCCGCCTGAAAACTAGATCTTTATTTGCCATTAAAACAAGCACAAGATGGTGAAAGTGAACTGAGTCTTATGACTGTAATTTGTTACATAGTCACTAAGCTAATATCTGAGCCTCAGCATCTGCTGACTGCTCACAAAAACATTCTATTTAGCAATAGTTTTGCTGATACTGTATAACAGATTTGCTTTTTCTTCTCCTCCTTTTCCCTTTATTGCAAGGGATATTTATACAGAAATAGAATGCTTGCTTCTGAGGAGTTCATCTGTGCCCTCTGGCGCTTCCACCCCTGTTATCACAAACAGATGATCACGACCTGACATGGAGCACCAGCTGAGAGAGCTGACTAACCCTGCTGAAGCAAAAGGCCTGGCTGGTGATTCAGAACAGAATATTCTCCCAGGAGACCCCACAGACCAAGGCTTCTGGACACTGACCTACATTTGCCAAGGAATTGCTAACTAATCTGCCACCTTAACTTGTGCAGATGTGTTGGTGTACACACACGTATTTTCTAGTTCATACATGTCCTGCATATAACTGTTTTGTTATTATTACTTCTTCTTATCACTAATAAAAAAAATAACAAGGAACTCTTTGACTTATTGATGTTGTCATCAGTCCTGCCATGATATGGGGGAAAAGGCTACTCAGACCTTGCTCAAATTAGTTGCCATGGATTTTCCCATGTCCATTGCATCGAGCACCCATCCAACCACTCATCTTCCACGGGCACATCTTCAACAGCCACATCTGTATTCTTTTGATTTTACCTGATACTGCTAAACACAACTCTGGCAATAAAATAGATTCTATCTCATTCCAAATGCATGCCAGTAGCAATCTCCTAGGATTTTCCACCACTTTAAATTATTACTATTACACTACCATAGTTTGTCATGGTGCAGAAATGCTTACCTGGTTTTAAAAGCTGATGAAGTTACTATCAAAGTAGGTGAACACTCCCTAAACAAATTCAGATACATATTTTAAAATGAAGAGACATGCCTGACTTTGATTTTCACTGGGAAACTGAACCAACAGTGAGGATACCCTCAACACAATGTAAAAACACTCCCAGTAGAAATTCTGCTGTTACACTAAATTCAAGTACAATTGCAAAATTGTCCTATGATATAGGCCCTTGGGAGAGGTTTTACTATTAAAAAATCCTCAGTCCTGGTTCTCAGAGAGCAGAGACTGATTCACTGAACATCCCAGAGCAGTTAGATTAAGGGTAGCATCTGGATTACTGATAAAAAAGTGTCTAATTTTAAATACTTGCCAAAATCAAAAGCTCCCACTGATGTCTCATTTTCTAAAGACTGTAGTGATTCATCATAGATATTTGCCTTTTCAAGTTCAAGTTGTTTCTGCAATCACATCCTTAGGAGGAGAAACAGGTTGCTTAAACCTTAAAGGAAAGGAGGGAGTTGTGAAATTAGTGAAAATATAAAGGCAAATACACCGAATGCCCAAAGGGTAGGTGCCAATTCAACTGAAGTTGAGAAAAAGAAACTGTTTCTTTCTTTACTTTTCTTTTCTTTTTTTTTTTTTCTTTTCCCTTAGAGAATAAAAAAGCTGTTTAGGAAGCAACCTTTCTGTGACGGACTGCAAATCCCATTTGTTATCCTGTTTCATCCAAGGAGCTGAAATCCACTAAATACACTGCAAGCTGAGGAAGAGCATAGCCCAGTGAAAAGAGCTGTGCAAGCAAATCTCTCCCTATGCAACCGCAGTTCAACAATAACTCAGAAGGCTCTTTTCCCCCCAGAGAACAGTGACTCTTTTCCTCTTTTCCAAAGGGAGCTGTAGAGACTCCAGAAGTTCTCATCCCTTCTCATATATCAGAATCCTCTGGAGCTCACAGACTCCAAGTGGGGATCATTTGGGCATGGAGAGTAACACCTGACTCCTCCAGCAGGACACCACAGGCCTTAGAGGAGGCCAGCACATTCTAGCTGAGTAGAAAAGGGTAGGGCACAGGTTAGTCAGGCTTTTCAAATTGCACTGTAGCATTTCTTTCTTCCTTCAGTAAAAATCTGTTATGGTCTTTTTCCTAACAGAGCACTAGTAAAGAGGAAAATTCTGCTTCTGGGAAGTCTAGGCTGTCCGATTTTATAGCAAAGGCTTTGGGATGAAGTAAGTGAACTGAGATAGTTTATGCTTTTTAATTAAACTGGCTGGAAAAACAGAGCTCTGCTGCTGACCCTGCTGCTCAGTGACTCAGAGGGGGTTACAGCTCATCTTATCTTTGCATTTTAACAGCTTTTGCCAATCACCTCTCCTACATCTCAGTAAAGCTGATGGAAATTCACACAACTAAGACACAAAACATTTCAACAGTATAATTCCCAGTATCACATTCTTTCCTCCTGCTGTACTTGTGGGAAAATAATGGAAATCTAGCATGAGATCTAAAGTTACACAAATGTGGAGTGGAGGCATGACTGCTGGGATTCAAACAGGGACGTGACCCTTGCAGAGATCATCACAAGCTTATTCTGAGAAGTGAGGGATGTTGTGGTATAGCTCTGACACATCTGATGACAATTCCGAGCCATCAGAGATTCTGACTCAGTTCTCACCACAACTGTCACGCCTGGATGGCATCCAGCAAAACAGATTAGCACTTGAAAACTAGTTGCTAGAGATGTAGGTGGGTAGCAGATCACAGTTGCCACCTCAGAAGAAACTTCATCTTTGGAAAATAAATAGTAATTTTATAACTATCTCCATTACACCTGCATGTGCCTGAAGTGCAAATAATACTGCATACTGGACCTGCCATATAAAAACTGTGCAACTTCTTTGCTAGCACTCTGGCATGAATGCACCAACACAGTCTAGAATTAAGCAACAAGAGCAGGAGACCGGGGTGTACCAAACAACCAGACCCAGTCTGTCCATCAGCCTAAGACACGATAGCTCTCAGAAGGTCTGACAGTTCAGATTTCCAAGGAAAACATAAGAAAAGGCGTGGGTGACTTAATAACTGTGACTTTTCCTTCTGAGTAATGGTCCAATTCAGTGGTTCTTTCAAAATGAAGAATCTTTCCATTGATGTCAACAGAAGTTGACCATCATGCCCTGAAAGAGAGATGGTGAAACTTCTTGGTCTCTGTGACTGCCTTGGTTTTAAGAAACAGCCCAGTTTCCTTTTAGGCAAGACTTGACTAATAAACTGTTGCTTGTGCTAACAGTTTGCCATGGCTGCTGAGAAGGGGACCAGCCCTCACTGCAGGTCTCTACAAATTTTGTAAACCCGCTGATTGCTGTTCAGTGATGCAGTTACAGCCAAGGACACAGACGCAAACACTGCAGAGCAGTTCAAGGAAAGGAGGTCATAGAAAGAAACTAGAGCTCTAAAAACAATGAAAAAAAATAGTCAAGTGGTTGCAAATAATAGAGCTGATTGATGAAGAAGTCGCTTTAAGTGAAGATGCAGCTAGAAGTCAGACCTGTCCCTTACTAAAGCCAACAAGATATTTTTTCATAAACCTGGTAATCAAAGGCTACAACAAAGCTGGATTTTCTGACCTGGATTTTACACCACACTTTGCATCCCCCTCCCATACCCCATCTGCTTCTCTTTTCTCCTACAAAAGAGTATTCCTGTCCAAATTGTTTATCAGGAATTATCCTGGGCCATAACATGCCTGGATCCTGTCAGAGCACTACTGAGACACATGTTGGTCACTAGTGACCAAAATCATGCCTGAGAGCATGCTGGCAGTCCAATGATCAAAGAACAATGCCCTAACCTCTCATACAGACATATGAGAGGTTACCTTACCTCTCATATAGACACAAGTAGGAAAAATGGGGGGAAAAGCCTTGTGAACCAAATCCTCCTTACTTGTCACGATTAGGTGTTAAACTGTACTGCTGTCTGCTCTTCAGGAGGTTTTCTGTTTCACCTCAACTTTGGATTGAGGCACCAGTTCATTCATTCTGATGTTGTTTTAATGTGGAATGAGATTATTAAAACCAAGTAGTGTGTTCACACCTTTAAAATTTCACTAAATAAAATAATAATCAATTCTCACTTACCCAGTAAAGAAGAACCATGTCAAAAAGGTGCACTTGGCCAAAAGGCCCCTTGGGGACACAGATTAAGGCTGGGCTCCTGCCTCTAAGAAGCTGTGCAGCCAGGAACAGCATGGTTACATCCCCAACTCTAAGCTTGCTAGCCAGAGTCTTTAACCAGCTGTTTGAGATATTTGAGAAAAAACACAGATAGCAGACTTCTAGAAATTACATACATTATCTTATAACAATAAGTTCTGTTTTGAATTTTTAGCTTTGGGTTTTTCTGTGGAATAACAAGGAAAGACAAGCATTGTGAAGACAAAACAGCACTGGAGTTTCTGTTTCCATAGCACGTTATAAAAGCTGTGATTCAATATGGTCACTTTTTAAATAACAAGGAAAGACAAGCATTGTGAAGACAAAACAGTACTGGAGTTTCTGTTTCCATAGCACACATAGAGTGTGATTCAATATGGTCACTTTTTGAAAACAGTTTTAAAGGAAAGGAAAGTTTCCAAAGCAAATGTAGTGGCCATGTTCCAAACAGAGGAAGCAAGGAGATTTCAAGGTACATTTGAAATTTACAACTCTACACTAAACTCTGGCACAACTTAGAGCTGCTTTTTCACTGGAATCATCAGCTTGGAGGTTCCTTGGTTGTTGGCTTGATTTTTCTTTCATGTGATTCTCAAGTCCCCTCTTGACACAGTATTTTACCTTTCTATTCCTTACACAGTATTTTACCTTTCTTTTCCTTGGAATCAGCTCTCAAGGCCGTATGTTCATTATAGAAAATGACAGACCTGAAACTTGACAGTTTTGGGAAAAGAATTAAAGACTAGAGTCAAGATGAAGTGAACATTCAGAACAGAAGGAGTTCCCTGCTACTTTACATGACTTACCATGATCTGCTGCTTCCACATTGTTTGGATGTTGGCATTTGTTCCGCTGAGTTTGATCTCTTATCACAGCTGGCTATCAGCCTGCTGCAGCTGCTCCTTCTTGACCTTTTGCTTGAAGTGTATTTCTGCCCAGAATCTGTTAGGATGCACAGGGCTGGGCAGCACCTCCCTGGGGATGACAAATGTCATTGGCAGGGCCTTCAATACCTGCAAGAAAGGTCCTGCCTAGTATGATGTGCCTTAGGAAGAACAGAGTGCCACACAGCAGAGCAACAGGAATGAAGAGGAAAATATCTACTGTTTCAGGTTGCAGCTGTCTCATCTATAAAACTGAGAAGCAGGCAACTATTGGAGAAACCTCAAAAGCAGACACTAGAAAACTACAAGGGACAAAGATGACACTGACAGGGCCTATGGGAATGCAGTATTTCCCAACAAATAATTAATTAACAACAGCCTGGTATGGTGGAGGGGAGAAAAACTTGGACTGCAATACTACTGAGAAGGTCTCTCTTTTTTCCTTCTCCTCTTTCTGTTTGTCTCTTCCCTTTCTGCATTCTAAGAAGGCTCTTCTCTTCCTAGTGACTGCAGGGTAGCTCACAGATGATGCCTCCAGAAAACAGGGTTTTTTACTATTGAAACATATCATCTCTGGTTCTAATTATGCCTGGAATACAAATCACACATTACAACCAATGGAAATGTCATGATATCTCTCAGGAAGAGGGAGTAGTAATCTGCTCTGTAAAATCCATCCTTACCAATAGCTAAAGTCAAAAATCAAATCAGTCTTCTGAGGGTACCACAATATTTCCCATTTTGATCTCTGAAGGGGAGCTAAAGCAAAAAATACAGTCCTTTCAGTTTCTGGGCTCTTTTTTTTGGAGGGCTCCTAAGGTGACTCAGTGATGTAGCAGCAAGTGAGTAACCCACACATCTTACCACCCAGGATTTGGGATGAGCACCAGAGAACACACTTACCTGCACACACCAGCATTTTGTAACAGAATCTCAGTTAAACAGCGAAAAAATATCAGATGCTAAATAATGCCTCAATTTCAAAAGGAAAAACTGCTGTGAGCAGTTGCAACCTCTTACAGCAGAATTAACCACGTGTTGAAGAGCTCCTCTCCAGGTGGCACAGTCACTGAAGAAAGGAGCCATAGGTCCCAGTCCCATCTCCACCAGGAGGGGCAAGAGCAGATGCACTACAAACTGCAGAGGTAGGATGGGGCTGCAGGGCTCTGCCACAGGCTGTTTGCAGCTATGGGGCTGCAGACCATATCCTGACCAGATATCCTGGTTAGCCAGGGAAATTCAAGAAGTCCAGATGGGGACATGGGTGACACAGACATAGCCATGGCACAGCTTAGGGGAGGATGAGGCTGATAGTCCCAGCAGAAATGCAGCTTCAGTGGAAGCTTCATCTCTCATCACTCCCCAACCCTTTAATGGCACCCACTCAAAGCTTCACAGCTTTTAGGGAAGAATCCTGAATGTTCTCTGTTTGTATTTTTATTGTTAAACATGCTAGATATTCTTCATATGTTTTGAAAAGCTAACACACTGTCTAGCCCAGCCCATCAAGCAACAAAATTAGATGATGTTGAGCTTTGAACTCATGTTAGTGGTGCACCCCTTTGTTTACACTCATAGCTGGGGAGACAGATGCTGTCATACGTGTGTGCTCAAAATGTTTCTTCAGGAAATTTAAATGCAAGCACCACAGTTTGTACCTTTTTTCCCTCCTTTTCTTCGCCTCCTTTTTTCCAAGCACAGTCAGATATCACATTAGGAGAAGAAAATTATTTAATTCTATAAAATTTTATTTCGTTTCAGGGAAGCAAGTCAATCCAGGCAGCAATGTAGATATATTTAACTTCTATTCATCCAGGTATCAGTATTCTGTTTTGCTGTTGAAGCACACCTCTAAATATTAGGTAGCTAATGAACTTGTGCCTCTTTAGTGACATCAACACATTGAGGACTTGTAGATTTGAATTCACTGCCATTTTGCTTTTCTCATATAGCTTTTGAAATTTGCTTAATATTACTCAAAATATTCAGTGAGAGAAGGGGACAGTTTTGGGGGAGGGTAGAGGGTGTAGGGGTGAGTTACATATATTCATCGAGGCCTCATTTCTGAACATTCTGTCTGTAATTCAGTAAGGCAGCTAAGAACATTGCATTGCAGCAATATGAGGGCTCGTGTATGCTTAGAATTAGATGCAGACATAAAAAGCTTCCAGAAGTGGAACACATAGCAAGTGTTCCACTCTAAGTCCATTAAACAATGAAATTCAGGAAGTGAAAATGCATTCTGTAGTTCATGGTTCTTTTTCTGTCAGCATTCCAGGAGCAAAAGCAAAGAATAACTGTGGGAAAGATCAAGTACTTAAAAGCCTCTTCAGAAAGGATATTTAGTCCTCAAAGAAAAATATACATTAAAAAATCCTCATCATTCCAACATATCACAATACACATCTCTTGATAATTTGCATTAAATATAATGTTCTGAAAAGCTCAAAGAATCACATGACTGTGAGACTGGGAGAAAAAGGCATTTATATTGTTATCCAAAAAAAAATTGCAGTTTATTGTATATCTGGGGACCACATCCTTGGCTTTATTCGATTCCAAGCTTTTTAAAGTACAGTGTGTGGAAAAACTAGAGATATTGTTTATCAAAATTCATATTTTTTCACAAGCTTAGAGTTGTAAGAGAACCATAATTCAGAGTAAAGAAAAGAGCTGAAAATGCTGTTTGAAAATTATGCATTTTTTATATCATTCATAGTTATAGTGGAGCCCTAGTTTAATAGAAATATTACCTAAAAAATTTTAAAAACTAAACCAATAAACTTCACCTTAGAAACAGCAAAAGATTTTCCTTAATAATTTATTTGAATACATCCAGCCTGCTACACAAAGTTAAATTTTCAGAGCAGTAAAATCACAGAGAGGGTGTTACTTTAAAGAATTTCTACAGGAAATTCAAAGAAAAATCTGTGTGCCTCTAAGTATACTATGCATTTCCTGGCATTTGCTTGGCTGGTGCCAACAAGAAAGCTTAGGAATGCCACTATTCCAAGAGAATTGGCCAGAAATCATCTCATTTTTCCAAGGCAATAAATCCTCTCCAGCATAGGAGATAAGAGCAGGTCTTTCTCTTGACATGCAGACCTATATGTTCTCATCCAAGTGGTGAGCTGGAAATCTCAAGACATCCGTTTACTCTAGGCCAAGAGTCCATAAAATTCCAAGAAATCTCTCTGGAGCTTACCTCAGAAACAGAATACCAAAGCAGAACAAAGAAAATAATTATGAATTTGCTTTGCCAACAAATACAACATCTCTTTATCCTGCAGCTAATACAACCTCCCTTCCTATTGGCAGCATGCACGGAGTGAGACAATACAAACAATATGAAGGATTAAAGATAAATTTGGATTTTTGTCCTTTGACTAAACAATGCTTGACTCCCTTTCTGAAACCAAACAAATAAGAGCTAGTGGCAATGACCATGGGGAAATTCTGGTTGAACTCCCAGCCCCTTTTTTTTAGAAATAGTGAATGCACATGGTAATAACATCACAAAATTCTCATAAGCAAGCTAGAAAAAAATTAAACTTTCCTCTTATGAAGATGAACACCATATTGGCTCCTTTAAATTGCCCACACTCAATCATTTCCCTCCTTATTTCTTCTTCTTCTTCATATTTCCTAGTGTAATTTGGAATTTATGTAGTTCATTAACAATAACAAGAAATATGCCCAAAAGGTTTGCAAACAAAAACTCTCCTGGACTTTGGTCTGAATCTTAACTTTTCTCATCTCTACCATCATGCTCAAACAATTCACCCATCATGGCCTGAAACGTGCATGGACAGACAAATGGGATTGCAAGAGCTCACAAGAGTAAGAGGAGAAAAGCAAAACGGCTGACAAACAAACACTGGACAGTTTTTCCCCCGAAAGAGGCAGCTGGAAAGAAAAGGCAATGGCAAACACTATCCATCAGGCCTTCTCATTAAATCAGAGCTCTTCCTGTCACACAGTGCTTTCACCCATCTGAGCTAAATGCACAAAATGCACAAATTTGACTGTCTTCAGAGCTGTATGGCAATTGTATCTGTGCTACTTACTACTGGTAGTCTGTGCTCCAATACAAGATCCCTGAGCAGAGAAATCCCCATTCTGAAAAAATAGGCATAAGCACCAACAATGCTGAGGGTACATGGAATTTGTTTCTAGTTCCAGAGGAGCCACAGCACTGCAAGTCCCATCCTGGGTAAAAGTGAAATATGTTTGAAGCATACCTCAAATTTCCACAGGAAACCAGAGAGTAGAGTAAGGAATTAAATTCAGTATCAATTGAATAAATGTCATTCAGGTCTCAGGTCAGCTTTGTCTAACCAGCATGTCTTGTTTCCTTGAGTTCAAAAATCAGTTTGATGACACTACAGAATCTGCCAGAGAAGCCCTTCATTCTATTTGCAGTATCCACACAATGAATGGGATACATTTGACTAAATAAACTTTCTCAACCAACCTAAACTCAAAGAACTCTTTCATGAAGATAAGACAGTCTTCAAAATCCATCCTAATAAAATTCAGCCCCAAAGATTGGACTCTGGGTTCATTCATTTTATTGTCAGTAATATCTGGTTTTGGCTTTAGATGAAATTATCTCATCTGAACACTCATCTAAACAACTGCACTGACATTCCAGAAGCTTGTGAACAAGGTTACTCTATGTAGTTCAGTAGCAAACAGTCCAGCACAGTGGGTGCCATGGGAGAGGCAATCACAGCTCAGCACACACCTAAGGTTACACACATGGATAGAACTGTTTAAATTAGTGGCTTTATCTGAGTGTTTATATATTTAACTTTCAAGTGGGTGCGGGCCAGAGCAAGAACAAACAGTGAAATCTTGATGTGTTGTAATCACCAAAGGTCCCACTGAAGTCAGTGCTGTAAAGATGCCATCTGTGGCAGCAAGAATTACACCCAGCAATTCCTGCAGACTTGGGATGCTCTCCTTAGTGCTGCTATTCTGGTCTGTGCCTGTAGTACTGAGCACATGCTTTTGTTGCATTACTTATCTTCTTCTATTTTCCCCCCTATAAAAGAACAGATCTTAGACACATAATTTGCATTATTGCACACAGAGATTTTCTGGCATTATGAAGTCATGCAATCTATATACATTGCACACCTGGGGATTTTCTGGAGCGCTGAAGAAGTCACGCAATCTATATTAAAAAGCTCTTTAATTAGATACATGGTGTTACCTCACGTTTGCCATGAGATTCTAGAATGCATTTGAATAGTTGCAGTGACTCAGATGCTCATTGTTACCTTGCTAGGCCAGTGTCCTGGAAGAGGGGAGATCTCCCAGAATGTGTGCAATGTTGTCACCTGTCTCCCTGCTCTCTCTGCCTGCTGATAACTGACAAACACCTTAAGTACTACATCCATTTTAACAGACAGGGGAGAGAAGAACTTTTTAGAAAAGTTTCACCTAGCATGGCAGGAATTGCTAGAGAGCACACCAGGTCCATCAAGCCCAAGAGAGACCCTTCAGCACATAAGATTATTTTCTTATTTATTCCCTGTTTAAGAATTTTTTTGGTGTCACAGGTTCAGTTTCACAATCTAGTGAGGCTCCAATATGCTCTGGGCAAGGCACTCTTGCATCTTTAAGACTCAACAGTTTCAAAAACCACGTAGCAGTACACTCTCTAATAAACACAATTCTGCAAGCCCACTAGATATGAGTGTGCCAAAAGCATTCAGATGGCTTGTCTACAGCCTTGTGAACAGACACAGCAACAAGGGTGTCTGGGTAGCCCATATTTTGCATTCAGGGACATCCCTACAGATATTTGGCTTAAACTGCATTCCAGGCACTGACTGCATAGCCAAGGAAAACACAGCTTCAGCGAGCTATTGTTCCTTGGTCACTTGATTTATTTCAAAGTATGCATACATGCATATAAAACTCAGCAGATAGCTCCAGCCATATATCTGTTCATCTGTGGTCAAGCAAAAAAAGACAAGATCCCTACGGTGCAGAAGGCACAGACAAGTATCACACAACATTTTTCCACTGGAGCAACCGTCATCATCCACCACAAGCAAAAAATGGTGATGCCAAAAGCATCACACAGATGCAACTTTCCAAGTAGCCTCATAATCTTCTAAACTTAAACACTTTCTAATAAGGAAGAAAAATTTATTCCATTGTCAGTCTCAGTCATTGACTTCAAAAGAATATAATAGCCCAGGAACAAAAAATCAGCAGCAGCTACTAATGATTCACAGCAGCTAACCAATCTAAAACTTTAAGCCCTGGGTTTGAGTGATTGTAATTTTCTGCCAATTCTTGCTTTCCAATTAAAAAATATATTTTCTATGGTGTGCAGGAGATGTATAGTGTCAAGGCCCACATACAAGCATAGAATCATAGAACAGATTGGGTTGGAAGGGATCTTAAAGACCATCTACTCCCAGACCCTCCACTGCGCACAGGGACACCTTCTGCTGGACAAAGTTGCTCAAAGCCCCATCCAACCTGGCCCTGAACACTTCCAGGGATGGAGCATCTCACACTCATTCCTGCCACTGTTAAACATTTCAGCAACCATTTCCTCTCTAATTTGTTTCCTTCCATGGAGGAATAGGAATCCTCAGAGTAGCACAAACTACCTTACATAGCGCTAGGATATGTGTGCAATTGTAAACACAAGGTGAGAAGTACAAAAAGTGATAAGAGTGCTAAAAGTAAAAGCAATGCATCTGTAACTCATGTGGAAGCACCATCCCAGTACAGGCTGAGTTGTCCTCCCTGCTCCTCTTGCTCTTCTGTGGGAGCCAGAGGTCTCAGAGAGAACCCACAGAGCTTCTCACAGTCTGCATTGTTCTACACATTTGTCCTCTCTAGATTTACTCTCTCTTTAATCTCCTGATATCTGTTTTGACACAGAGTAGTATTTCACTTCAAACCCCTTCTCAGTGCTTCGGTGGCCAAAGCGTGGTGGTGCATCAATATAAATCAATGGAGATAAGACGAGAGTTGTTAAGAGCTACAGCTGACATCTGTACCCTCAACAGCTCAACAATTCACACATAAACAATAGCCACATTTCCTGGTTTTATGTTTTCATAAGTTAATGAAAAGAGATAGGTTTCCCATGAGAGGTGCTGAAGCTCCACACAGCATTATTTACCCTTCTTTCAAAAGCAAAATCGTCGCCAACGGAAATTACTCAGAACGCAGTAAAACATGTTTTTCTAACAAAATGAAGTCCAAATCCTGCTTCCTGGACCAACATGAACTTTCCAATAGAGGACAATAAAGCTACCTCTCAGACCAGGAAAAACATTATTTGGGCCTTTATATGAACCATCCAAGAGCGGTAAATAAATATGTAGAGACAAACATTTCACCTCATTATGCCTTGTTTTATGGGGAACTGCGGTGGTGCTTGCACAGAAGATTCTTTAATGATCTCAGGTTGATACTGAACAGACCATGCTGAAAAGCTTTTTCTGATTCACTAATCCCAGTCAAGTAGTGATGTTACAAATATCTTTCAACAAAAACACACACATCTTTGTCAATGCTTTCAAAAGAATTAGCTATAGATCAAACTAACTTAGATATGCCATTTAAAAAAATTAAAAACAAAATTAGGAAATTATTTTTATTTCTTGTATGTTTTTAAAGCTGTAAAGCTTTTAGGCAAAAGAGAATTTTTATTTCTAATTGTCTGCCTCTGTACTGTGGAGATCTTTTCCAACTTTATCATTTCAGGTCCGCACTAGAAATTTTTACCCATTTTTGTACTACACTGTCATCTTGGTATGATCTATTTCTTTCTTAAGTGACAAAATTGTAATGGTTTTTCAATTCCTTCATGGGAAGGAAAATATTTTAGTAAAGTATTCCTTTGTGTATGCTTGTAATGCCTTTAATTTCTGCAGGAAAAATTTTTCTGTTGTCATCATAAACTATGTTTACCTTAAATGAGTTCAGCATTCTGGCTGGAGACAAATCTTTTCTAATGAGACTATGAGGCCATTAAAATTTTTCTTATGAATGAATGGTATCACTGTTTTTAAACAGAAACTTATTTCTGTTCACATGGGCTCTTTACAGAGCATTTTCCATATTATGATTGCAGATATTTGATCCCAGCAAGCAACAAAAACTGTGTTCAATTCTTCTCATGTATCTTCAAAAAAGCACAAAGTTTTATGTTACTCATTTTTTAAAGTTCAAAATCTTACACAACCAAAATTATAGGCAGCTTCTGACAGTAATGAGAACCAACACGGAGGACTATTTTTTTCCCCTGCACAAATATTACTTTTCTTGTATAAAAGTCAAAAAACAATAGCCAGATATGGTTGCTGGATATTCAATAGAAAATTATTACTCTTCTTCAGAAAAGAACCCCTACTTAGTAAACAAATACATCTCAATAAGAAGTGTATCACACCAAGGTCATTGCCTGATGTCCCAGACGCTCAGGCACCAAAGCCCACTGCCACCAGCAGACCTGGGAAGGCAGAGCAAACACAGCTTTTGCACCACAATAAAAGCTGATGACTAAACAAAAATGCTGTGTGATTTTTTCATAGGCCAAATGAAGCGTTTTATGCAGATAACAACTCTGACCTGGACTTCTACCCTCTAAAATATTTGAACTTGTGTTTTAAAACTATGTACCTAGATGCAGACAGATGCGACAGGTGAGTCTACTTAAATAAATACCCACAAGCATTTCTGAAATTATTAACTTTTGAAAATTCCTGAGAAAATCTAATTCTCCAAAAGTTACGGTCCCTACTCAGAGTTTCACTAAGTCTCTTCAGCCAGCAATCATGGTGGCAAACAAATTTTGGCCTCTGCAGGCCACTTGCAGTGAGTCCTGATGGGGTTTTTCAATACCACAAGGCATTTTTGGCACAATGGTTAAAGTCTTCCAAGCATCAAGATGGAGCACTGTGTGTTTAAGTTTTCGGAGGGTTTTGTGCACAATGTGGGCTGAAATGGTGACGCAGAGTCCTCTAGGCATGCACATGTACTGTACAGCAGCACCCTGGCCCAGACACCATCCCAGCTGCACTCGATAAGCTCAAAGTCTGTCATGGCCCCGACCACTTTGATAAGCAGTCAGCTGCTTTTCCTTTGCCATGGAACCTTTTGCAGTCTAGAAACTAAAACAAAATAATAAATAAGTAAAAAGAAAAAAAAGTAATTGCTCACCTTAGAGTAACTCTGAGACTCTAAGATGAGCTGTTAACTTAGACTCTACTTTTGGGCTTATTCAGTTCAGGTAAGAAAGATTAGGCTGCTTTTGCACTGCCCAAAGGAGTGTCCTGCCCTATAAGAACATCTGGCCTCCTCCTATTCCTTCCAGAGTCAAGGAGCCCAGAAGCACAAGGATTTAAAACCAGGAAAAAGAGTTACTAATCCAGCCAAACAAAGCTGCTGAAAAAGCCTGCCTGCTATGGGTTGAGTAGCCCTTCTGTATTCCTCCAGCAGTTACCCACATAGACCCCTTATTGTACCACTTATTTTAACACCTAATTAGCCCTTGCAGTGTCCCTTGAATATGATCTTCTGACATGGGCACCCAATCCACAGGGAACATCAGGCCACATGGGAAGCATTCAAAATATGGTCCAAGATCTACCCAGGTGCTTTAGAAATTTCAGAAATTCAGTTTTTTTCAAACCAATCAACTGATGCTCTACAAAGGATACATTTTTAATGTGTTTGTTTTGCCTGATAATTTCAATTTGCTACGATATTCAGAAAATCTAGAAAACATCAGTTTTAGAGCCATCCAACATCCAAAATGGAGCTTCTCCTCATCTTTAATTTTATGCCTTCCTGTGCCATGGCCTCTCACTGCTGGTATGTCTTCAGATGGGAAGGTTTTAGGTCTTGGGAAGGGAGATCAGGTGGTTGAAGAAAGCCTATCCCCTTATTTGAAAAACATTTTCAAGAACATCCCTTTTACTAAAGAGGTTATTTAACATATAAACCTAGGTATAAATTTAAAAATATTATATGTAGAATATTGAAATAATCTTGGCAGTACCATGATCAGAAGAAAGTTCACATAAATGAGAAGAAATGTACTAATTAGTGAACACAACTGACCTGAGATGCTGCATACCACAGTTGCATTGAATGTCAATGTGATCTAATTTAAGAATAAAACCAGCATGAGTCTTCCAAGTTTGAGGTCCCAGGTGATAGTTTGAATATTTTTTATGACAAATAGCCTGTAAGAGCTCCAGTAATTGTGTTTAAATAATTTTCCAACAATAAGCTTGGGGGTTTAAAATGTTCTCTATTTTACTGCACAGACTTGCTAAACATGTTAGGAGTATACAGAGGTAGGTAAAAATGAGGGCAAATTTAAAACAATAAGAGTGAATAAATAGGATCTACTTACTAAAAGAAAAGATATACAAATTACAGGAAGAGTCCAATAAATCAAACCATTTACTCCTCAAAAGAGAATTGTACTGTCTCAATGGTGCTAACCTTTCAATGCCCAGTTAGCCATTACTTCATCACAATTTCAAGTAGGAGAATTACTGGTGTGCTCAGGCTGTCTTCAGATTTCCTAGTATTTTCTCATTAATGTTAATATGCCGTTAGAACATTCTGCACTTGAATTAGTGACTCATGATATTAGACATAGCCCTAAGGCAATCAAAAGAGTCACAAATATCTCATAGCACACTTCAGTAGCAGCGCTCTGTAAAATATCCTTTGCATCTGAAATTCATCCCTTCCTCAGCAATCTCATAAAAATGGTAACTTTGGAGATGCCTGCAGCAATGCAGGCAGAACACAAGCCCTTTTTCCACAAGTTACTTCCCAGTGCTGTTATTAGCATTCAGTGGTGGAGCTGGCTGGTAGGGAGCAAAGCTCTGACATCTTGTCTTGTGGCATCAGTCACTGCTGATACAGACTGGTGAATAACACAGGATAAAGCCAGAACTTCTGCAGAGAATGGCAAAATATCAAAACGACAGCAAGGTCATTACTGAGTGATACTCATTTTATGGTGTGTTTTACTTAATAACACTGACAGTCAGTAGTTTTAAATGCAATATAAATAACTGTTTCTTGGTGGCAACTGAATATGAGACATTGTAGGAGTCCAGGCTTATGAAAAAGGAATCAAACAACCAAGTTTAAGAGACCTTTGATGGAAGACACAAAATGAAAAAATACCTTTGATGGAGGAAGAAGAATGCAGAGATGTCTCCAGTTCCACATGACAATAACAAGTATTGAGCACTATAATCAGTGCGGAAAGGAGATTAGAAAATATTAGCTATACGTCTGCCAGTTGCTCACGTTTGCCCAGGCTCTACTAGTTTTTGTTTATATGGAAATATTCTTTTTCCTTCAGTGGTGATTCCAGAGAATGGCAAAATATCAAAACGACAGCAAGGTCATTACTGAGTGATACTCATTTTATGGTGTGTTTTACTTAATAACACTGACAGTCAGTAGTTTTAAATGCAATATAAATAACTGTTTCTTGGTGGCAACTGAATATGAGACATTGTAGGAGTCCAGGCTTATGAAAAAGGAATCAAACAACCAAGTTTAAGAGACCTTTGATGGAAGACACAAAATGAAAAAATACCTTTGATGGAGGAAGAAGAATGCAGAGATGTCTCCAGTTCCACATGACAATAACAAGTATTGAGCACTATAATCAGTGCGGAAAGGAGATTAGAAAATATTAGCTATACGTCTGCCAGTTGCTCACGTTTGCCCAGGCTCTACTAGTTTTTGTTTATATGGAAATATTCTTTTTCCTTCAGTTAATAACACTATTCCTTTAGTGTTATTAACAGTAGTGTTGATCTGTAATCATTGCACGTCTTCACCCAACTGCAAAGCACCAACTTCATGTACACAGAGACTTCCCCACACAGCATCAAATGTGATAAGGAAATAAAAGAGACCCTTAAATTGCCTGTGCCTCAGAAAGAGTTCAAAGCAATCTAGGAGCCATGACTTGTGCAGGAAAAATAGAAGAATAGATTTATACCTCTAATTACAAAATGGAGATTATCCTTAAATGTTTCAATTTGAATGGATAATTGACTGAGATAATGGATGCAAATACATATCCTGAAGTGTTCTTACCTTTCATGTTTAAGGCTAATATCCTTCAGGAAGAAATGTCCTCAAAGCATGCTTACCATATTAACCCAGTCTTCCTTACACTATGTGAAGTTCTGGCTTAACTCTTCAAGCAATAGATTTCCTACAGTGATTTTGCTTGCTGGTTTTCTGCTGCATGAGCTTCAGCAAGATTAATCTGACTCCAAAGCAGGCAGTGCTCTCTCAGTACTCATTTGCATTGAGGTTTGTAGTGAAGAAATAAAGTTATGCTGCATAGTTTACTTGAACATTAGTCTTCCATCAGCAATTTGATAAAACACTGAAAATAAACTCTGGTTAAGAAATATTTTTTTTTAAAAAAACAGTTTGTGAACACAGCTGCCTTAGGTGGGCATGACCCAGTTTTTGGATTTTTTCCAAAATGTACATTTAAATAAAGACCAACAAAATTGACAGATATGATAGTGCCTTTTTTATGTAGACTGTAAACTGTACATCACATCTCAGGAGCCCAGGGGAACCAACCCTGTCTTCAGACCTGCCCCTTATCCATGGGATATTTTCTTATTCTGTTATTTTCTTATTCAGAATTACAGCTTTATTTAAGTCAATATGGCATGAAACTTTCCAGAAATTTGACTGTATCTTCAGATCTGAACTTGGTTACTCCTGCTCACAGCTACTGATGAGGGCGCTAGGTACATCCTAGGTTACCTGAGATGTACCAAAGACAAATCCATTCTTTCCTGGAAGCTTGCCCACCCACTCCACACTTCTGAGAAATAGAGCCATCAGCAGGCACAGAGAGGCTGCTGCCCACCTTGAGCTCACAGCTGAGGACTAATTGGCATAAACATAATCAGAAAATATTGTCACTCCCTTTGGCAGTAAAAGCGAAGAAAGAGCTTTCCTCCCCCAGACACTCAAGCTGCTCCATGTGCTCTTTGTGGTGAGCTGAGTGGCTGCAAACTCCAGCTATACACCAGCCACAGAGCAGCTGAGCAGGGAAAGAGTCATAACATGCTTTGGCTTCCAGCTGCTCCCCTACAGGCTGACATTTCTTAAGTAGGTGTACATTTTGTGAAATAATACCCCGAGGAGCTCAGCGGAGAAGGAGGCTGTTTTCCAGAGCAACCACCATCAGTCCCTGAGCACACCACAAAATTGCTGTAAGCCTCACTGTTTCACGTGGCTGCCTCAGACTTGGTAAAAACCCTTTGGTTATATTAAACATGGAGATATTAAACACACCTGCTGGGAGACTGGAGGTGTGAGTTATGAGACACAGCAAGCAGGAAAGCAGAAAGGAGGGACCTTTAAAAATTACGTTGTTTTTGTCTTTAAAACACATTTCTAGAAGCACAACAAGGAAGAAGTATTTGCTGTAATGGTGAGATGACAAGAAATTGTAAAAGAAAAGACATCACATGGGTGACAGGGAAAAAAGATATAGCAGGAAGGAAAATGAGGAAATACAGCAAGAACTCAGACTGGAAGAAACAGTCAGAAATTTTGATTCCAGAGGAAACGTTCATGGTCAGGCTAGGGCAGAAATAGGTTCAAAATGTACTTAGGATGTGTTCACCCACAAAGATGAAAACTGTGCCAGCTTTCTTTCCAACAGTTCCTAATGCCATACACAGAGCCTTACCCCTGCACAAGGCTTCTACAGCCACCCACATCTTCACCACTGGACTGTCTGAGACCATTCCTTTGATGATTTAGAGGGTGTGGCCATGAATTAAGGCTGCACCTTTTTCCACTGGCCAGCTAAACTGATGTGGTGGCTTTTGAGGGGCTTTTGTGTGTGTGAAATGGAGAGGGATAATGAGGGAAAATACAGCCACAAGGTCTTGCTCTGGGCTGCCTTGTCTGAGCCAGTTTCTGTTGCACTTTCCAGACCAAGAACTCACTGTTTGTTCGTGGTCTGTGGAAACCTAACTTGTGAAAGTCTTTTTGGCTCTCCTCCTCATTTCCACTAGCTAAATTGCCATAAAAAGCAGTCATGTTATGCAGGGATTTTCACATTTGGCATTTCTGAGATGTCTGGCCTTCTTGTTTTTCACATTCCTGCCCTGTGTCAGCAAGTGGTGTGGCTTCAGGAAACAATCTGTGTAGTCATGATTAGCAGAGAAAAAGTCCTGTGGAGCTGTGAACTGTGAGGCCAAGAAGCAAGTGTGATCCACTGCTGGCTTGAAAAAGTCCAAGAGAAAGAATTGAAAGAAAATTCTGATTTCTCAGCTCTGCTGGAATGTGCCAGTGGTGTTGTAGTGGAGGTAAATGGGGTGACAGGACAAGAGGTCTGAAGGCAGAAAAGAAATTTCCTCAATGTAAAGAGGATGTTTTTACAGTAGATTTTGCTTTTTATTCAAAACTGATTTGTTTTGTACATACCTTATCCAGAGAGCAACGTCACAATCCACTGCTCTGTCAGACTTCTAAACATCCTCTTTTATTGCAAAGTGAGTGTCCCCTCACCAATCTTGAGATCAAACACAAGTGGATTGCATTACTTTGAGCTGATGCTGATGGTACATATGGTAAAGTCTGAGCCTATGCACCCAATTCATGTGCTACACACTATCTCTCTGTCTCACAACGGGGTCCAGCCCAAGCAGTGTCAAACTGAAACATTGGATTTCTCCTGTGCCCTGCTCAACGTTGCTCTTGATTTTCGCAAGAAATGGCAATTTATTTCTTTCACTTAGACTTCATTTTTGAACCTTCTTAGTGACACTCAAAAGAGGGGGTGGGGTGAATAAAATAAAATCAGCCAGGCCACAGTTACTTTAACTGAGTTAACTATAACTACTAGTGAGTAGGAAAAAACTTGGGAAACCATCACCACAAGAAACGCACTTAAACTGAGGATACTGTAGTGCAAGACCCAAGATTGGGTCTTGATCACTGTTTCACAAAAATTTAGTGTTGGTTTTCTTTTTTTTTCAATACAAGGTCGCTAGAAAGTCAGCTTTATGTATGAATTCTAAGTAATCTTGTGATTTCTTACCAAAACAGTCTCATGCCCTCTGTTTTACTCAGGTGAAAAGAATTCGAACTGAAACCCACAGCTACTGTACCTAATTATGAGGTTCAGCACTGCAGAACACTTCTTATAGAATGGCTTCATTTCTGCTTCTGTAGATGACTTGACACAAAAGAAAGTGATAGGAAGCTGCCCAAAAATTACTTTTGAGCAACTAAGGGGGCTGGGAACACTACATGAAGAGGATCAGGGCTAAAGAGACTATGTAGCTACTACAAATTGTGAAAATGGAGCAGATTAAATCAGGCACTTGTGTCAATCTTATTTACTTGTTCATGCACACTTGCACATCCATACTGCTATTGTACTTCTCCACTGAAAACCAGGCATTATGTGCTACACTTCTCCTTCTGATTGCCAAGAAAAAAGCACCTGGTTCTTGCTTCAGTTACTGAACTTTCCAAATCAAAGTTATCCTTTTTTAAGAACATCATGGGGTTTTTAAAAAAGGATGTTTTTTTGCAAATTCACTCAGGCATGGTAGAATTAATACATTGTTTTCATTGAGACAACAGCAAGCTCTAACTACTTTGAATGGCCCTTTAAGTACATAGATGCATATTAAAAGCCACTTCCAGAAATAAGATGAAATAATTAAAATAATTTCTGACTATATTTAAAGAAAATTAATTTCCAAGCTGTAAAAATTGATAGTCAAATCTTGTTATCCAGCCATGGCACATGAGATTTATGTTTTGATGTCTATTAGTTCTGTAATTGTTTTCCCTCCAAGCATTCATTTCTGGAGAATTGCTAGCTCTCTGGGGTTGTTATTAATTACACTAAAATAATTTGTCCTGAAAAAATTGCTAGTGTTCTTAATAAGTGGCAAGTCTGAATGCTTACCTGCATGATTCATGAACATCATACTAATCACAGCTCATCACTAAAAATACTAAAAGTTCATTGCAGTAATTACAGCCTTTAATGCAGAACATTTCATATAACTGTCTCTGTATAAAGGTCTCAGTTTCATACAGATGTCAGCAGTGGCAGAAAGTGCTCCCTTTTTAGGAGAGTACTGATCATGATTTCAGGTGAACTACTCTGCTATCTGCACGAGAAATGGAAGAAAAGGCTTGGATGGGAATGCAGTTCACCTTATCCTGAGTAGGGATTAGGTACACCTGCCTTCATACAGCCTGTTCTTAAGGACACAAGTGATTAAGACTGCCTGGGGAAGTCATAGTTGTTATCACAAGGATTTTTCTAATGTTTAATCTGAGTCCTCAATGGTCCAGCTGTGTGGTGTATTTCTATTTCTTTGTAAGATACTCTTCTTGTGGCTAAAATAAACTTTAGTTTTTCCAGACCTTCTTCAGTGGTGGTATTTTCTATATGTGAAATAACTTTTCAGAGGAAATGTGTTCACTTCATCCAGAAATCTGCTCAGGAAAGCAAGTCCAGCCCACTTTTACAGGCATCCCTTTACTGCAGAGACAGAGCAGGAGGTGCTCCAAAAGCCCACTGTGACCTCTGACTGCAACAGGCAGCCCCTGTGTGTGCAGCTAATACATAACTGCACATTGACGTAAAATCAGACACATAGAGGCAAAAATGAAAGCCACATGTGAGAATGAGAGATTAACTGAGGAAACAGCAATGATGAGAAAGTTGGGATGATGACATGAGCATGTGAACACTGAGTATGAGGTTGAAGGGATTTTTGTACATGTCAACAAATCAGATGAGAAGAGCAGGGAAACTAAATAGCTCAGAATTTGGTTATACTGTGACATCTGTGGACTGCTGTAGCAAATCACAGCACACAAATATTCACATTTCAAAGAAGTCTTCAAGGAGAAAAGAATAAAAAAATCCAGAAATGTTTAATAAAGAGATGTTAAATAACTAAAAAGATGAAAAGCATCGTAGGAATACAGCACGTTTAGTTCACAAAGTTACTTAGTTACATTCTCTGGGATTATAAATACACTGAGGTCCGGCACACAAAGCAAATGATTGGAAGATGAAGCGAAGATTCAAAGATAACCAAGATTAAAACTCAACTCACTAGTGTAAAACTCTTCAGAGTGTTTTACTGGACCTATGGATCTGTCAGTTGTCTTTTGAATAGTAAAGACTGTGCATTAAATGTCAAGGACCTTCACATACATCAGGATTTGATTAAGTTAATGTTGCAATCTCAAAACTTGCTGAGTTTTGAAATTCTTAATTCACAGGGTTATTGTCAGTCTCCAATTTTAATATAAAGTGGTTTTGTTTGTTCAGAACAGAAAAGGAAGGTAAGAATATGAAGTTAGATATTGGAAGAGCCACTGGTCTTGTGGTAAAGCCCACAAGGAGAGACAACTCAGCAGAGACTTTCCCTTGCACTGACCACCTCTGCCCATGGCACAGCCAGACAGATATATTCCTGAGACAGAAATGTACTGCTGAGCTTCCCCCAGCAAGCTCTACTCATGGTCCTCACAAAAACCTGCATCCCTGTTCTCCAAAATTATGTGTCTGTTTACACAAGGCAGGATAAAGGAGACATGCTTGGTACTGGAGATTTTCTGCTGGAAGTAGCTGAAACACTTTTATTTTCCTGGTCTGGCAGAGTCCCTCTATTGATTTACCTTATCTTACTCAAGTCTTGTTGACTTCTCTGAATCTGATTTCACAGATATTTAATTAAGCTTCTTAAAACACTAGCGCTAACTGTTGAAAACTCACATATGAGATAGTACATCAAAGGGTATCAGATAAGGGGAAATCCCAGGTGTGCATGAAATGGCTTTTAGTATCCAAATGTGCTGGCTAACAATTGACAACACACTGTGGGAAGAGAAAACTGTTACCAGAAATATGTCTGACCACAGTTCTTTTACAGGCCCCTGTAGAAGCATAGAAAAGATTGTAAACTTCAATCCTATTTCTAAATAGTATTAAAAAAAAAAAAACAAAAAAACCTTAATCTGGGATAAAAAAGAAAACATTTTGCATCTGGAAATAATAAGTAGGCTAGAAAAAAATGGAGTGTGATTGTGGCTCCCTGGTGAAGGAAAGTTGGATATAGACTGCAGAAACAAACATGAAATCAGATGTTACAAATATTGCAAAGAAATGCATAAGTGAAAAATAACCAATGAGAATCTGTTAGTAGATCAGATTCTTGTTTACAAGCAAGTGAACTTTAAAGAGAAGATGTATAACAAGTAGTGTTCCCCTAGATAGAGAGGCCCCATGCAATTGCAGTAAGAAGAGAGAAAAGATTGGGAGAGGGAAGCTAAGTGCATGGAGCAGGAGCAGCAATTAAAAACTGGTGCAACACAATTCCAGGGCATTTAAATGAAACAGAATATTGTGGGGGTGAGGGAGTGGAACCCTGGGAACATTCCAAAAGCAGTTTAAAGCTGTAGAAAAATGGCGTATGTAAAAGACATTTTCAACAGGGTTATCAAGAGGTTGAAGGAACCTCACAATAATATTTTGTCAAGCTACAAAAAAGTTACAGGCTTGTGCAACTACCCAGTTTCCAGAGATGAACAGATGGCACTAGTAACAGAAAAGGAAAAGGCAACAGCTGAAATGAAAGCACAGAAAGATGCAAACTCTAGCAAACAGTGGAGACTTGCACAGACCTGAGAAACAAGCTTGTACACAAACAAGAACACTGAAGAGAAAGGGGCATGCAAGTGACACAGAAAATAAACAAGCACTCATTCAACAGCAAATGTACAAGATACAGAAAAAAATAAAATTAGAAAAGCAGTGATGTCATGTAGAAAACTTAATGGAAAAACTTTATGTACAGAATCCTCATGTCAGGGCTTTCAGGAACATAATCAACTGCTGATAACTTTGAGATTTCTCAAGGATGACATTAATGAAACACAGTGAGTAAAAAGTAATTGTTAGTCATACCCCTCAAAAAAAACCCCAAAAACCCAACAAACAAAAAAAGACAGCAGTGAAGGAACAGGAAAACAGAAACCTAAGAGGAAATCGACACCTTTTTTTCCCATACTAATGTGTGTACTAAATAGTGCAAATTAAACCTGTAATATAATGAGTCTGGGGACTTTATTACAAATTACACTTAGAATGATGAAAAGGGGAAAAGATTGAAATTTCACATAGGGAAGAAAAGCCACAGCTTCTGACTAAAAAAAATATGTATATGGTAACTAAACCTGAGACATACACTAAAACTAAGACATAGGGAAAAAATATAAAACTTAATAAAACCAGGTTATTTACAAGTCAGATACAATATATAAGTGACACATTGTCTATCACTGACTCCAAAGAGGTAAAAATGCTACTACATTATCAGAGCAATAATCTAGGGTATAAAACTTCCTAATATTTTCTCAAAAACCTCCAAGTACATCTGCCACCTGAGACAACAAATGGAGTAAGCTTCTACAGGATACTGTCTCAGCACACTGCAGCTTGAGTGTTGATGGGAGCTGGAAGCCAGCTACCACATCCTGAAAAATAAAGCATGAATGAAGAGGCAATCAGCATACAGCATGAGATCAGCCAGGCAGAGCAGAAATGCCACTCCAGGAAAAGGCAGTGAGCTGCTGGATTGCACATCAGCTTCATTATCAAGAGATGGTCAAGAAATACTTGGAAAGAACATCTTGAAATAAATGTCTTCTTGACAAGAGCCAGCCAGAACTTTTAAGAGTAGGTAAAAACTAGGAGCAAAGGTTTTAGAGGATAATAGCCAATGAGTAGAGGCGGGGTTTTGGGTTTACTTTTTTTTCCTTTTTCCACTTGGTTGATTTCTGGGTTATGGGAGTTTTGGGGGTGTATTTTTTCATTCTGTTTCATTTTTAATGAAAAATATCACAATTCAAACAGGCACTTCATTAAAGTGACTGAGAGATGGATAACAAATTGCTAAGACAATGGCCTTGCTACGTGAAAACACATCCACTGAACAGGAACTTCAACCTCACAATCAAACAGAGAACAGCACCATCTCAATTAATGGAGAATTTTAAGACAGGCACTAAAAAGACACAGGGAAATAAAGCAGAGATTTCCAAGTGGGCATATTTATTTTTCTGCCAGACTGGCCCTGCCAGAGAGGAATTCCTCTCTGTGCCGTAAAGACAAGAAACACAGAGAAAAGCTGAGCCAGGTTGAAAGCATCACTTAAAAGCTGAGTGGATCATCAAAAACAAAAGAGTTGTCAAAAGTCTGAGCCACTGTCAGCGGGAAAGCTATTTCTGAAAAGTCAGAATTGCCAAATTCAGCCCACGACACTGGGCTAAGTGGTCATGGTACTTGCAGAAGTCAAGTTAAGAGCCGAAGAGATAATGACAGCTCATAGAACTAGCAGCAGGGTTTAGATTTTAGAGTTACTAGTTCCAGAAAAATTTTTACAGGTTAAAAAAACAAAAAGGAAAAAAAATTGAAAACAGAGGAAAAAATGAGAAAAGAAAAAAAAATGAAAAAAGGAAGAAAATAAAAAAAGGTAAAAAGAAAGCAGAGAAATGAAAACAGAAGAAGAAAAAAGAAAAATAGAAGTATTTTATGAGCAAGAAGCTGTGTGGGCTGAGTTGGTGGCCAGGATTAAACCACGACACAAATGTATAAACAAGTCAGCTAATCTACCCTAACAGATGTTCTGATTTTTAAATTTACATCTCAAACAAATATGACAGAGGAAAAAGTGATGCAGTCTCCCTGAATAGGGCACTATGATCTTACATGAAGAAACTGAAAACAACTTTCAGGAGTTTTTACTTGGTGAGAACAACACGTGTGAAAGAAGAAGCAGGACAAGGACACTGCACTCTTGTGTCTCACTCCTATCTCACACAAAATAGGAGGGAGACAAAAGAGTCTGTGACAATTTATCTGCTTGAAACAATTTTAGCAACAGAGAATTAAGGTAATTTTGCCCAAAATTTACTCAGCTCATCAGGAAGCACTTCCTACCATGGAAGTGAATATATGAAGGAAATTGGTTCCTGGTTTCAGTCAGCTCTCCATCCCCGTCTTAGTGCTTACATTCCTGTACCTCCATAACTGCCTCGAAGTTACTGTAACCTCCATGGTATGCATCAAGAGCATAACATGGTTTAATGAGAAAATAATCCTTGCTTTTTGGGGGTTTTTTTGTTGTTTTGTTGTTTGTTTTTTGTTGTTTTTTTTTTAATGCATGCTTTCTGGTACTATATAGTTAGTACTTGCCCTGAAATACCATCACAAAACATTAAAACAGCTCCTGGTAATGTTACTACTGCAGGACCATGTTTCAGTTAGTTTAACTCATAACACATTAAAATAAATGCAATTGGTTTTGGGATTTTTTTCCTCCCTTTCAGCCTGATCCAAAATGTGTTAAACTGATAGAAGGAGGCCAGGAGTGTTGCAAAGGCTCAGGCTCAATACATTGCCTCTACAGCCACAGCTGCACCACCACACAAGAGCACATGAAGAAGCAGCCATGCTTTCTGGAGATAGTCAAGGCACAGACACTTTTGGGAAAACAGGGCTGGCAAACTGGTGTCTGATAAAGTGTGGGAAGCCACAAGGGAATTACTCTATGTGTACAGCTCAACAGGACGTAGGACTCTATGACATTTTCCAGTTCTTCCTCACAGTTGGACTTCACAAAACTTAAGACTTCGTTTCTCTCCCGGTGAACTGCTCAGCAAGGTTAAAAGGGATTCAACAACCAGTAAGTGAAATAATTCATCATTATGCTGTCAGCAGTAGAATCCAAAAGACATGTTATTTAAAAAGAGAGCAAGAGTAAAAAAGCCAGTTCTTGATTCTGTTGGATATCAGCATATTGCTTCAGAGTCCAAGGCAGCATTACAAACAAACAACTCTGAACACTTCTAATAAGTTAATTAAAGAAATATTACATTCTTATTCATAAAATGTTCCTTCTTCCGGAACGGACATTGATTGATGCTCTTAATAAATAAAAGATCATCAACTTTTATTCTATGATAAATCTTTCAAATTGCCATGTGTTTGTACTTTCCTTCTCTACCCACTGCAACTCCTCCAGCTGCTATGAGCTATTAGCAATATTTCAAGAATGAAAACATGGAACTGTTCTTGTTCCTTTCCAAATGTCAGAATTGACAAAAATTAAACAGAAAGTGACATTTTGAACAGTTTTTACCTGATCCCATCATCCTTGCTGAAAATAAGTGTCCAAATAATAATGCACAGCACTCTACTCCTACTTGAGTTAACCTAATTCTTTATTTGACTGAAGTAGGAAGAGACTTTCATATGCCAATCCACAATCCCTAACCATAATAAATGTCTCTATACTCCTCATTTCTCATCTGTAACTTCATTTGGGGTAGGGGTGGGTGGTGGATGGAACAATGGATATGACAAAAAACACAAAACCAGCTCCAACAGGCCATGAACCAACAAAAACCCCAATCATATTACCCAAAAAAGTCCTGAACCATACATCATAGTTTAGTTAATATCTGGCCATGACAAGCAGTCCACAGTCGTTTGCAGGACCATATTAAAGAGCAGAATGTGTAAGTTTATTTCCACACAGCCACATGCCTACAGCTGGGGCAGGTCATGATTCTTTCATGGAAAAACCTTGTGAAGCAGTAGTCTAAAGCAGAGAGGTGTGCAGAGAATTATTTTGCAAAAACTTTTCGATTTCCACACAGCCACATGCCTACAGCTGGGGCAGGTCATGATTCTTTCATGGATAAACCTTGTGAAGCAAGCTAGTCTAAAGCAGAGAGGTGTGCAGAGAACTATTTTGCAAAAACTTTTCATTTTTCAAAATATTCTTCAGCTTTGTACCCAGAGATACAAAGCTAAAGCAAACAGATTTACAGTCCTTCAGGAGGACCCAGTTAGACTAAGACAAAAATAAAAAAGGAGCAATGAGTTTAAATGTGATAAGGCAAAGCATTGATTTTCAGTCCACTACATTGCTCCTTTCAAAGGCATCCACAACAATCCTTGCATTGGCTACAGGGGGAGATAAGGCTCCTGTGCTTTCCTTGCCTGAAAAGAGTTGACACAAAATTATCTTTTCAGAGTTTCTTATCCCCAGTATAAACATCTTACCACAGTACCAGTAAGAAGTCCTGTCCAAAGTAGATTGTTTGCTATAGTTTATAGACAGATATCCTTTCCTATTTAAAAAATAAGCGTGAAGAGCTTGCTGGACGTTCATATTTCTGTCCTTGCAGTAAAGAATGAGATTTCTGAGAATCTGGTCAAGAACTTGCTGCAACAACAGAATCACAGTAATAACAATAAACATATATTATAGTGTTAGACAATTAATGTTTTTAAAGCTGTAAAGCATTGTTTAAGTAATCTGCTTTAAACTATTGTTTAAGGATAATTCTGACCATGCTGACACTCCTTATCAACAATGCCTTTAAGTAAAGCTGAGAAAGACACAAATGCAGATGTGGGGGAAGGTGGCGAACAGAGAAATCTCCTTTCCCACTAATGAAACAAGTAAACAAAGACATCACCAGTAAGTGAACTCTGACAGCTTTTTTCACCTAACATCTCAGTAAAGCAGAAACATGGAGGCAGGTAGGTGGTGAGGCCTGAGATCGATACAGCGAGTAAAGATCTCTTTCACCCATCCGTGATGTCTCATCCAAACCAAAGGGAAGAAAAAGGCAAAAGGGTTCACACGCTAAATGAAGAGAAATGGAAACACTCCTGAGCAATTGAAAAGGAGACAGTGGTACTTAGACTAATGGTATTGGTTATATTCTTCTTGCCAATTCTCCTGGGTCACAGGATATCCTAAGTTGGAAGTGACCCACAAGGATCCTCAAATCCTTTTCAATGGGTGATACAAACCCACAACTTTGGTGTTAATAGCACCATGCTCTAACCCACTGAGCTAATCTCAGCAGTCAAATGGTGTTTGTCCCCAAATTTAGGGCCATTCCACTTCAAAGATCCCACTGTTTGAATGGGGCCCTTGGACAGTCAAAAGGGAAATCTTGTCACCTAAATATTCCTAGACAGTACAAAGGCACAGACATTCAGTTTTCCCTTGGTGAGATAATTAGTGTGCCAAAAGGGAACCCCAGGCTACAGATGTGGCTGCTGTGATGTCCAATACTGTGTGACAGATAGGTAGTAGGAGAAGCCAGCCTTATGCTGACCTCTGCAAAACAGGACAAGAGAAAGAGGCTGGAGGCCTCAATTCTTGTTCTGATACAAACAAAAGCATTTTTTATTATCCAGCCTGCAATAAAAATTAAATTTAAAAATCAATAATAATTCCCACAAAGGTCACAGCATGATCCAACACATTTGGAAACAAAAGCCAAATGAGAGGGTCACTTTGAGGTTCCCAGATGATGGGGCAGAGTGCACTGTCAGCACACATGACACCAAACTGCAGAGAGTGACTGATACACCAGAGGTTGTGCTGCCATCCAGAGGGACCTCCACAGGCTGAAGAAATGGGCTGACAGGCACTTAATGAACAACACAATACTACACAAACAGCTACAGAAAAAAAATTCATCATCAAGGTTATGCTGTGGAGAGGAAAATACTTTGTTGTCATATGATCAAAAGCAAAGAAACAACAAAAGTCCTTGTAACTTGCTCTTCTAACTCCTTTTTGTGCTTAGTGCAAGTTGCATCTCAGTTGGTTGGGGGTAGATACCAAAATCTGCAGAGGCCTACTGCACAGGCACAGAAACAACCAAGCATTCTGCAAGATGTTAAAGTGCTAGTAAAGATTTTCTGTGGTATCTTGCAACATCTTGCAAAAGAGATTTCATGGTCTAACAAATGTTTGCACCAGGTCAGCAGTTAGGTTTATTTTTCAATGGGCTTAAAATCTTTGTTGCCATCTGCCACTATGACTGATATCACATGAGACAGAAGAAAACAGAAAAAATCTGAGTTTATAAAACTCTGATGAGGATGGATTCCACTATACCCAAGGTAGGAGCTACCCTTTAAGGCACTGGGTGTGGTTCTTGGTTGATTTTTTTGCCTCAGTCCCTTGAGAATCATCAGGCACCTCCTGTACTTAAGACTGGAAGCATCACAGAATTCAGAAGAAAACTATGGAAAAAAAAACTCAGTGACAGAGCCATTTTGGAGCACCCAGTACTGCAGCCACTGTGCCAAGGCTGTGGGCACTACAGTCACCAGGAGAAAGGCACATTTGAGAGCCAGCACGTACTTATGATGCCTCTGATATGGCCAGTTTTCTTCTGCTGCATTTTCATAAAGCCTTTTCAGTACTTAGTGTAAATCTTACTCTATATAGCTCCTTTCACGGGGAATTTTTTAAACCTCCACCCCTTAATGAACTAAATTTTTACCATTACAGACTTGTTTGTGCTCCAAGTTACATGAGGTTTGAAAGAACAACCCAGGAGAAATTAAATTCAGCTTCAAAACTACATGAACTTGAACATTACTGAAATTAAGGTGGTCATTTTGGACTCTGAACAGTACAGGTTAATGACTGCTATGCAGCCAAGACTTTTCTATATAAATATTGGTATAAATATTCCTAATATTACTAAGTCCGCTCCATTAAAAAACCAAAATATCACACACAGAGATGGTCACTGCCACTTATAGCAAAAGCTTTATAGCTTCTGCTGCACTTGGTGCATTTCCAATACGTCCAATAGCACTTCACAGAGTAAGCTTGCAGTGCACAGTAGCACATAAACCTTTCCATCTCCTTGTCCACCAAAGATTTATCAGTACTAGACCTTCAGCTGTTGCTGCTCATTCTGAAGCTGCAAAGAAGCAGGGAGAAAAGAACTAAGTAAAACCTGGGTTTATTGTTTCTAGGAAAGAAGATGTTGGAATAGAGAATGAATAAAAGGTAGCCCAAAAAATTGCAGCTTGCAACTTACAATGGGCTTTCAGCCAAATTCCATCCAAAACCTCATTTTTTATGCCATCAGTGAGAAGAGAGAGTGCCCCAATAGCACTTCACAGAGTAAGCTTGCAGTGCACAGTAGCACATAAACCTTTCCATCTCCTTGTCCACCAAAGATTTATCAGTACTAGACCTTCAGCTGTTGCTGCTCATTCTGAAGCTGCAAAGAAGCAGGGAGAAAAGAACTAAGTAAAACCTGGGTTTATTGTTTCTAGGAAAGAAGGTGTTGGAATGGAGAATGAATAAAAGGTAGCCCAAAAATTGCAGCTTGCAACTTACAATGAGCTTTCAGCCAAATTCAAGCCAAAACCTCATTTTTTATGTCATCAGTGAGAAGAGAGAGTGCCCTGGGAGTGGAATTTCCACCTCTTCTTGTGGTACAATCCTGTTCTGGCAGCAGATGCACTTGTTTCATAGAGAGGATCAGAGAAAGAAAGGCTCAAGTCTTGGTTGAAAGGCTTTCAGCATTTTGCCTATATAGCTGATTCCAGAAGAGCTACAGGCTCCACATGGGACAAGAAAAGAAGGAGAAACTTCCAGATTCTCTGCACTTGTTTCATAGAGAGGATCAGAGAAAGAAAGGCTCAAGTCTTGGTTGAAAGGCTTTCAGCATTTTGCCTATATAGCTGATACCAGAAGAGTTACAGCCTCCACATGGGACAAGAAAAGGAGAAACTTCCAGATTCTCCTTCAGGACATGACCATGAATGTACTGCTTAGCCTTAGACTAAGCAGCTTCCTACTTGTGTGTTGACAGACAGCACCTGGAACTTGGATAGCAGTCCACAGTTAGTGTGCCTCACAAATACAGTGAGACGTAATCGTTAACATTTGCAAAGCACCTAGATAAAGTTCAGATGAAAAGGTTCACTACCACTGAGTACACAGAGATGGAGGGAAGAGATAACACATTACCTGTATTTGCTGAATGGTGCAATATAATTCAATTCTACAACCATAAGCAAATACAGCTATGCACACGTGCATGCACACACATTCTCCTTCAGCCCACGTGCTATCAGCTGTTTGTGTAACACAAAGATGTGTCCTGGAAACCCTGCTGCACTCACAGCCCAATTCCATCTTTGCGGTATGCATGAACATGGGCAGTGTTTCTTGTAAAGCTCTTAAAATATACATAGTGGGAAAAATACTTAGATTCTGCACTTTTTTCCCTCCTACTGCAATAGAGGCAGTATAGAGAGGGCCAGGTGAACAAAAATATCTGTATGTGTGTATAAGGAAAAAAGAAAATAAACTTTAATACACCTTTTATGCCTTTTTCTTTTTTGCTAACATATCAGTTGTTCCCACTGTTGTGTCAAAAATGGCACAAGCACAGCTCTCATCACCAAGGGCTGTGTTGCCATCTGTGACATCTGCAGAAATGGTGGGGTCCCCTTCAGAACAAACCTACAGCAGCAGGTAAAAAATTAGCCTAGAAGCCCAGTCACTGAAGGCAGTCACAGCTGATGAATCGTGAAGGCTGCAGAGAGGTGAGCAGGAGGCAGGAGCAGGCAGCTCTCACGACCTCTTCACCTACTGTACAGTGGCTGTGCTCAAAGCAAAGGGCAGCTGGCACCCTCCCAGCCACGTAACCTACAGCACAGGCAGCTGCTTCCTTGTAGTCAGGGCCCACTGCCTGGCACAGACGTGACATGTTCCTACAGAATTACAGGATGGTAAAATGACTATGTGAAGAAGAAAGACCCCTCTTCTACTTTAATGGCACACAGTCTGAGGAGACAAATCTGAAAACAGTTTGCTACTGTGAGCAATTAGTTGAGAATCCAGGCTCAGGTGTTGCACTCTCCCTATCTTCCTGAAACAAAATTTAAAATAATGTAGAAGGGAGAAGAGAAAGAAAAGAAATCTTACAGTACTGAGAATTATATAAAAACTTTTGTATTTTGTAACTTTTTCCCTGCTCATGTTCTTATTTGAGAATTATTTATGAAAATTATTACTTTTAAAAATATTATTATTATTTTTATTATTATTATTGTAAGGGAAAGAACTGACTCTCAGCTTTCCCTCAGCTTGTTACTTGAGAGCAGTGGATCTGTTTAGTTGTGCTGTAAGGTCAACTTGCCTTTGTTTATTTGCTTGCTTATCTGTTTTTCATACATCTTTTATGCAAATGAAACATGAAAAAATCCCCCAAGCATACCCAGGCTTTGAACAATTATATTTCCTTCATTGTCTGAAAACCTCATGCATGATTTGGAAGAATTGATCCCAAACATTAGAATTATGTGTTTTAAAACAACTCTGTAGATCCACAAAGAATTCATTTAAATAAAGATCAAGGAGTGTGATGTTCTGTCCTAAACCATCACTTGACTCAAACTTTCTTATCTCCCTGGATCAGTTTCCTCCAAGAAAACTGCAGTTGAACGAGAACATTGTTCTCCCTTTCCATGAGATTATGAATCCTGTTGAGGGGCTTGCTTTTGACTGGATATTTCCAGCAAAAAGCGTTCTCCAAAACGAGCCACGCAAAGAAAATGCACTCAGCACAAAGCCAATGCTTTTGACAGACTCATGGTGTTTCCATGAAAACATGAACCAAGGAATTTTCCTTCTTCTTTGCAAAGGTTGAGAGATGCAAATTCAGGCACCTTCACATGCTCTGAATGGAGGTGCAGAAGACTCAGCCCAGGCAGACAGAACCTGGAGAGAACTCCCCTGCAGAATCCTTGGAAGTGACTCCAGGATTGTCATGCTGCCCTCACCTGACTGCCCAAGCCTTTACTGTCTGTGACCACAGCTCCTTCCCACACCACCCACCAAGGCCTGAGCTGAAATCTGTGTATTGTATAGAAACAGAACACCATCAGTCACTGGAATCACAGGAAATAAAGCATGTTTTAAGCAACACCTTGATAAACTAGAGTGCATTCTTCAAGGCTGATCCAAAGAGCAGACTTTAAACTGTTATTATTAGTTCCTGCCAGTGCTTATCTGAAGCCATTGCAAAAGTTTTCTCTTTTCTCATGTTATTCGGGTGCCACAAAATAAGGGGATAAAAGACAGAAATGCTTTTATCATGCTAAAGAAATAGTATTCTATGTGAGAAATAAAAACAAGAGTAAAAAAGGAGAAATCAAGATAGAAAATGAAAGAGGAATAGAAATAGAGAAAGAAAAACAAAAACAGAAAAACAGAAAGAGAAAAACCAAAGAACAGAAAAAAAAAGAAAATATAGAAAAACAGAAAAGAGAACAGAAAGCAGAATTGTTGCTAGAACAGCCACCTCACCTGAGGAGTATCTTCATCTCCAGCACTCTTCACATCCAGCTTCCTTTCCTCCAAGCAAAGCTTACAAGTTCTGAAGAACTAGTGTAATAAGAGTCCATGCAGGTATCTGAAAGCTGCTATAAAAATGGCATTTCTTTCATGTTCCATGATACACACTGTAGTTCAGGAAGAATTCTATTGGAAAGCAAAGACTTTCTAGGTAGAGTTTGTGTCAGATACCACTCTTGAACAAGAAACCTCTCACACAAGCCATTAGAGGGACTCCTAAACTCACAAGAACTTCTCTGCTGCACCATTGCTAAATCTGTTTCATTTCAAACATACATTGAGTGTTTGTGAATTTGTTTGCCTTCTACAATTAATTAAGTTTTTTTCTCAAGGTTAGACACCTGAAACACTACAAAAATAGTCCCTTCCCTCTTGGCATTTCTCAGGCCTGCCACGTTTAGAGCCTTGACAGAAGGGATTCATTTTGTATGCCTCAGCATCTCACTTGACCATTTTCCAGCACGTCAGGCAGTAGAGAGCGAAAACCTTTCCCTTCAGTTTAAGTAACAGGCACTTCAGTGGAGTTTTACAAATTTTTCTTGGAGTAAAAATGATGGAATACATTCAGAGATCATTTGATACCTTAATTGACAGCTCCTGTTACTACAAAAGTGTCTCTGGTGGCATCCTGCAAGTCAAGGATTAAGGGCTTAAATTACTTTATTCCAGTGTAAATATTTTACCTTTATATTTAGAATATGATCTAACAAACCAGTGTTCTGTTCTGACTTGTCTTTACATCAGAGCTAGCACTTGTTTGGGTAAGGAGGAGAGTTCAGGCTGCCAAGGAGCTGCAGAACAACATTTCAACTGCAGAACAATCAATGAACACAATCAAGTTGAATGCTGTCAAAAGAGCTCAGAGTCTCTTTTCATATTTAAAAAAAAAAAAAAAGTAAAGGGGCAGGTATGGGGACAAAAAAAAGGACACATTTGAAGTTCAAAATCGTTAATTTTAAAACATGCAGCTAAAATATCCTATCACCACCTACAAATGACGCTAACCACAGGGTGAGGGATAGGGAATTCAGTTAAAAAACATACACTAGGAAGGTACCATCAAGATTTATAACAAAAGCTAAATTAGGAAATTCAGTAATTTTTTTGTCAATGCTGCTCTGTGAAAGGTTGCACAATCAGTCCTAATATGGAAATTCCATTCAACAATACTGTCAGATTAGTCACTAAAAACAACTTCTATCCTTGAGAAACAAAAGTAGCAAAGATTCTACAACTGACTGAAGTCTCCCACTTTACTTACATTTTTACTTCAATATGCAGTGCAGAAAAGTTATGCATTCCTCAAATGCCTTGACATAGTAACAGCAAGTCCTGAAGGTAGTGCAGTATTATTAAAATTTTTAATTGGGTTTTTTCCTCCATTTGAAGGAGGAAAATTCACAAGTTTTACTCACCCCTCTATTTTTCAATAAGTTAGTGAAGTTGGGGATAATAAATGATGAAGGAGAAAAGACAAAATGCTTATTCAAGGAAACTGTTTCAGAGGATGGTTCATTTGTCTTTGAGATACAACAAATACTTCACTAGAATGTTGTGTTAAAGTTGTATTTCTTACACTAAATAGCTGCAATACATCTCCTTTAACTTATACATCTATATGTGAAATATTGGTTTTTACTGCAAACTCTGATGTGCTGCATTATGTTCACTAGAACCTGGAAATTCAACCCTGTTTTGGTGTAAGTGAAAGGAGTTCACAAGCCCAGAAATGACAAAATGTGATTAGAGCTGAATTTCTGTTTGGCACAACAAAAAAAGACCACAAAGCTGGGCATCTGAGCTGAAAATGACAGTTTTCTGTGACACATTTTAGCCTTAACAAAGCTGTTCAATCACAGCAGTTTAGTGTTTTCAACTCCAAAAGAATGGTACACTGGCCATTCTTCACTTTTGTTTATGAATATTATATATAACCAGTGATGATGCCTAAACAAACTGTGACAATAACACCACAACTTGAAAACAGTCAAGCTCTTTGGCATGGTGGAAACATCAATCCTTTCAAAACTTCAGGAGAATGAGATTTTCAATGGCATATTTTGGGAAAAAAAAACAAATTTATAATAATTTTACACTTGACAATAAATTAGTTCCCACCTGGAAAGGCCTGCTGCTACTACAGCTATTTCTCATAAGCTTATTACATAAGCTTTCTTTTAAACCAGAGGATAGTTTCAGCAGGCCCTAAAACCCTTTGGTGCATCAAGTAAAGCCCTTAATGCAAGTATTGCCATCAGTTTAGTGAATGAATTACCAGTAGAATTCAAAACAGAATTAAAACCTACATGTTTCCTGGCCTGTGTAGCTTCAAAATGTCTGCAGCTCTTGTTTCAGACACAAAAGAAATACTTATACTCTAGTTACCTAAATAATTGATTACATATGGACAGCACATAAAAGTACACTAACTTTGTATAAATCAAGACTTTATGGTTTATTGTGGTTTTTTACAGTTTTTGTGGGGGATTTTTTTGGTGTAGCTTGACCTGAAATCATTAAGACATATCTACATCACTTTTTTCAAGATTCTTTTATCACACAGTGATCAATTTTTTTACATTCATTTTCTGTAGATTTCTCCATTCCAGTTTTCCAGAGTTCATGAGTACTGACATTACTGAGGAAGCACAAGTTCAAACACACCTATACAAACAAGACAAATTAGACAAAATATTGCAGATAAGGCTACCTTTTTTTCTTTTTTTTTTTTTTTTATATCTATAAATTTGTTTCAACCAGGCACAGAGAACTTTGGAACACAATATTGAAAGCCATCTATGATAATCTTTGCAGCTCAGGTATTTGCAAATTTCCCAGCCAAGCACTCGCCCCTACAGCTTCAACGTATACACTGATCTTTTATTTCCTCAGCACTTCAAGTGAATCATCCCCAAACACAGTGCTTCTAAAACCATACCATATCTACTAGAGTAAGACTACAGATGGGCTAATTCAGTGGCACCACATTCTCTTGAGCTGTGTGCTTTATTTCAAGACAGAGCTGGCTGCTCCAAGGCAGGGCTCACTCACAGCAGTGACAAACATGCACAGCTGAGCCAAGCACTGGCCATGGCCGGGCACAGCCTGGGGCACAACAGGGAAACGTGCTGGCCACAGCAACCAGAGAACCAGCACTTGCACACATAACTTAAGAAAAACTGCATTGTCAAACTGTACTTTTACATGAAGTTCAAGCAAAAACTTTTTCCCAATATTCCCAATTTCCAAGAAAGGTCTGAAGGACACACCCCCAAACTTCAAAGGTGTTTAATTCTGCACATTCAATTCCATGTTAAATCACAAAATAAACACTCGCTTTTCACCTGTTAATTTAACAAAAAACCCTTACAACTTAAGATTAGCAAATACATTCCCAATCTACAGCCTCACGTGACATTACTAATTTTAGATGTCATTAAAGAAATGCTGTGAAAACATACATACAATAGATACTGCGGGTAAAGGACACAGTGAACACATTATTTCATTCTCTCTAATACCTAGTGATTATGGGCAGTGTTTTAATGCTGATGTTAAAAATTACATGATTCCTATTCTTCCAGTCCTGTTTTACTTGTAAGAAGAATTACAATTTCAAAAGTGCACATACAGCTGTGAGAACTGTGGAAGGGAGGACTGTGAAGAGTACAAATTAGTGCTTGTTCCACATAGGTGCTGCTATAGGTCCCTGTGGAGCCCTTTCAACGGTCACGAATTCTTCAGGGTTATCAAAAGCTTCGTAGTGGACTAATAAGTCTTGAATAGCACACTCCTCAATCTGGAAGGAAAAAAAGAGCATGTAGGTCAGTGTCAGGTCTACATTTACACCATAGGCATGGTTATGAACTGGCTTTACTGGTCCTGAATGCATTAGACCTCCTAATCAGGAGGGAGTAGTAGATGATACATTCTTCAGACAGCTTGAAGAAACATCATGTTTTCAGGTCCTGCTCCTCATAGGAAACTTGAGGTACCTTGATATCTGCTGGAAAGGCAAGAGAGTTGGACACAAACACTCTAAGACATCTCCCTATTGGTGAAAAATTCTTAACACAGATGATGAAGGAGGTGATCAAAGGAGACATTCTGATGGTTCTCATACTCCAAAAAAAAAAAGGTCTGATCAGGGATGTGAAGGTTGAGGGCAGCCTTGGCTGCAATGACAATGAGATGCTGGAGTTCAGGATCCTGAAAGCTGGGAACAAGAAAAATAGGAAACAACTTGGGACTTTAGAAGAGAAGACTATGAAGACATCTGCTTAGAAAAATTCATGGGATTTGGCCCCAGAAAGAAGAAAGGTCCAGGACTGCTGGTTGACTTTAAAGATCACCTCTGCCAAGATCAAGAACAGGCCATGCCAATGAGCTTCCTAGCCAAGTAAGAATGGCAGGAGGACTGCACAGCTGAAAAGAACAACAGTTAATTTCTGACAAAACCCAAACAGTTAATTTCTGACAAAACCCAAACAAAAAGGAAGCATACAAGATGTGGAAGCAGAGAAAAGTGACGAAGAAGGAAAACCGAGACACTGTGTGACCACACAATTAAGAAAGTCAAAGCCATCTGTACTGAAATCTGGCAAGGAATATAAAGGGCAGCAAAACAGGCTTCTACAGCAGCAAAAAAAACCCCCAACATGGATCCACTACTGAATGAAAAAGACATGGAAAAGGCTGGGGACCTTCATCTTGGTCTTAAGTGTAAAGATCGTCTCTAGCAGTGCCAGGCCCAGGAGATCAGAGCCAGCCAAAATGACTGCAAGACCACTCTCAAAAAAACCTTTGAAAAATTGTTGTAAGAAAGGTTGATTCCTGAGGACTAGAAGGAATCAAATGTCATTCCTACCTTCAAGAAGGGCAAGAGGATCTGAATGACCACTGGGTGATTCCTGGGAATATGGTACAGCTTAAGTTTTAACTAAGAGTTTAAGTGGACAAGATTAAGAACAGACCTCATAAATGCCATGTGAGACAGACTGAAAAGTGGCAGAACTGACGATCTTAAAGGGCTGTGACCAGCGGCACAAAGTCCACCACACCAACACTGAGACCAGGGCCAGTACTGTTTAACATCATCAATTACCCACAGGAAGAGACACAGTGCACCCTCAGCAAGGTTGCAAGCAGTACAGAATGAGAAGGAGTGGCTGAAATACCAGAGAGCTGTACTGCCAGAGAGACCCAGACAATGTTGAAGAAATGGGCTACAAGGAATCTCATGAAGCTCAAGAAAGGGAAACACAAAATCCAGCTCCAGGGAAGAAAATTCCAGACACCAGTACACACTGGGAGCTGAAAAGTTGGAAAGCAGCCTAGCATAAGAGGAGCTGGGGTCCTGGTGGACAATGTAGCCTTTTAGCCAGCAGTGCACTCATACTTCAAAGAAGGGTGACAGCCTCCTGTACTCTATGAGGGGCAGCACTGCCAGAAAAATGAGAGAGATAATCCTTTCCCTCTACCCAGCACTGGTAAGACACACTTCAAGTGCTGGGTCCACTTCTTGACCTCCCAGTACAGGAGGAACATGGATATAATGAACAGTCCAGTGACATGGCATAAAAATGATTAAGAGCCCAGTGCATCTGACACTGAGGAGATACCAAGCACACAGAACTTGTTTAACATGGATAAAAGAAGGCTTAGGGTGATCTTATCAAAGTGTATAAATACCTGCTAGGAGAGAATAAAGACAACTGACCCACACTCTTGTAAGTGGTACCCAAAGATAGAAGAGGCAATGGGCACAGATTGAAAACAGAAAATTACATTTTAAAATATTTTTTCATGTGAGAGTGGTCCCTGGAACACGTTTTCTAGAGAGGCCATTAGTCTTCATCCTTGCAGACAATAAAAGGCTGCCTGGCTTTGAGAAACCTGCTCTAAACCTGCTCTGAGCAGGAGTTTGGATTAGACAATTTCCAAACTCAACCATTCTCTGATGCTGCAAATACATTTATCACAGACTCAGCCATTTTGACTTTAATAGACCTTATCAAATAGCAGTGTGAAGTTCTTATTAAATTATATTCAATATTATTATGTAAATGGCATGTACTAATACATAATTAATACTAATAACTGATCTCTGAAAGAGCCATTGGAAACTCCTCATGTTACTTTAGAGCAGCAGTAACTTAGCCCTTTACCTGGATCAACGCCAAAGGTTTTTCTCTGCTCCTAATAAGAGCAGCTTCTTGCTGGAGCTCTTCCTCTACAATAGCTGAGAACATGACAGGCGCTATCACAGGAGAGCTGGCTGGTGATGCTGCTGACCAAGGACTGCAAAAAAAACCAAAACCAAGCAACATTATGAGGCAACACCAAGGTCAGCACAACACACAGTAAAAAAGTTCCAGAACCTAAGCCACTACCAAACTTACTTATGACTCTCCAGCTGTGGAGAATCTAGAACATGGTCCTCCAGACCTGGGTTACTTCTAGTGTTGCACCTGGAGAGAGATAGGAAAGTAAATAAAAAGTCATTCTCCTACATCATATTGTGAAATACAAAACTGCAGTAGGAAATTACAACAAATGTGTAGGATTTTTACAGAGGAAAGGCATTAAGATATAATGTGGAATTTAAGTGTGATACTGAGACTGAAAAAGACACTGATTCTCATTTCTAATTACCAGACCCTAACGGAATTTCATCTTGGGCATTAATTCTGGCATTTCCTAACATTTGAGGATTTGCAAAAAGGAGTTTAATTTCTGATTTTTTTTTTAAAAGGCTCTTTTGCTTTTTTTACATGTAAATTGGCCAACTGAGTTATGCACTAAAAACACTACCTATAAAAGTTTGCAATTAATACGAAAGAACAAAAAATTCAAGTTAAAAAGATAAAGATTCAAGATAAATAATTGAACTGTCCTGCATTCAAAGTAAGTGTTTCATGCAAAAGAAAGTGCTATAATCTTAGTAGAGTAAATTCTTTGAGTGTAAACCCAGAAATTATGGACTTTCAGTACATATCCTGTAACCACCTCTCACATTCACAAGAACAGCGTAAAACTAAAATTAACAGAATAGAAATAAAATCTGGAAATATTTATATAGTTGCCGACAGGAAGGCATTTTATTCAGTTGCAAAATGTTAACCTCTCAACAAAAAGAAGTTCACATTTGTTACACTGTATTCACTAAGAGACAAGTATATTTGTCAGAAAAATCTTATGCCAGTAGGAAGAGAGGGCCCTATTCTCATTACTTAATATCTATCTTTGACAGGATAGTTTTGCAATTTCCAGAACCTTAAAGTGTAACAGCATAATGTGACATGCTGGCAAACATTTTTTGAATTATTCTATGGCACTGCGAACAACTCTAAGGGTGTTGCTGTTTCAATAAATCACTCTCAATTTTGTTTAATACTTTGGTAATCCTTTGTAAGTGACCACAAGCTCTTGGATAAAGTAGAAAAAAATTTATAGAAAGTTAAGAGAATTCCAGTAACTACCAAGTTTTCTGTCTGAAATATTTTCCCCAGTACACAATTCCAAGGATAACAAAAAACATGATTCCTACCACTAAGTAGTAAGGGCAAGATCTCAAAAAATCTGAAGTCCAACATCCATCATCAAAAGTGGATTTAAATTAATTGTGTTGAGCTTTTTGTCACAAAACATAATTTTTCCCACAAAACAAACAATGCACATTGCCAGGTCATGCATCCTTGTACTCAGTCTGAAAAATATGAACTGAGTAAATGGACTACGAGATGGGTGGAAAACCATCTGGAAATGGATTAGCTGTATGAAGTCCAACTGGAAACCAACTAGTGGGGACTCAGGGGCTGATACTGGAACCAATCCTGTTAAGCATCTTTGGTAGAACACAATAGAACAGAACAGACCCTCAGCAGGCCACAGCTGGCTGTGGAGAGGTTGGGGATGGTGCACATTCTGCATGCCACGCTGCCTTTCAGAAGCCCTCAAGAGGCTGGAAAAATGGGCAACTGAAAACCAATGAATTTCAAAGGCAAGTGCAAAGTTCTGTATTTGGAAGAGAACAGCCCCACAAGGCAGTAGAGGCCAGGACTGACTGGCTAGAAAGCAACAGAGAGAAAGCAGAACCTGCAGAGTCCTGGCTGACAAGTGGAAGATGTTACCAGCCAGTGCCTCTGCAGCACACACAGGCTGTGCTAGCAAAACCGTAGCAAGGCAGGCAGAAGAAGTGATTCCTCCCTTTATGTTGTATTTTTCCATTTGCATACAGAGTAACAGTCTCAATTTTGGGGTTCACAATACAAGAAGGATGCTGTCAGGTTGGAACAAGTCCAGGATTTTGAAGAAAGTGTTTTGTTAATCCTAAAGGGAGGCATCAAAGGGGAGATCTCTGCTCTCTTCAACTACTTAACTGAAGGACAGAGAAAAGATGAAGCAATAATCTTCTCAGAGGTGCACAATGACAGATTAAAGGCAACATACACAAGAGGCAGAATAGTAAATCCCAGATAGATAAAAGGAAAAATAAAAATATCATACAAAGATGATTATCCACTGAAACATGTTGCCCAAAAAGTCTGGGATATCTTCACACTTGGAAGCAGTCATGACTCAACCAGACCAGGTCCTGAGTAACATGTTCTAGTTTCACTTACTTTTAGTAGGAGGCTAAACTACAGAATCAAAATTATTCTGTGATTTCAAAGCAGGGCACTATTTTTTAGCTGCATCCAGCTCTGAGGTCCTCAGCATTAAAACCACATGGACCTTGCTGCAAGTCCAGCAGCAAGGACTTGTCTGCAAGTCCAGAGCAGACCACCAAGATGATTAGAGATATGGAGCACCTCTCCAACCAAGGAAAAGCTGAGAGAATTGGGTTTGTTCTACCTAGAAAAGAGAAGGCTTCAGAGTGACTTAATTGCTGCCTTCCAATACAGGAAGGGACCCTGCAAGAAAGGTGGAGAGAGACTTTTTACAAGCACATGTAGTGTCAGGACAAGGCTTCAAACTGAAAGAGTGAAGGTCTAGTTTAGATATTAGGAGGAAGTTCTTCACTTTCTTCACTGTGAAGGTGATGAGGCACTGGAATAGGTCCCCCAGGGAAGCTGTGGATGCCCCATCCCTGCAAGTTTTCAAGGCTTTTACTGAACTTAAAGATAACAACACTGAAAAGCAGAAGAGAACCAAAGAAAAGGAAGACAAAGAAGAGATGAAGGCAGCCCTCTGTGCTTTTATACTGATATTAACTCTCAATTTCATCTCTTTTTCCACCTACTTTAATAATACTCAGCACATTTGACAGTACCTGATTTGACAGCTACACTCTTCTTTCCATTCCCAATCCAAAGAACTCACAGCATTGCTATAAATGAACCCATCTGGATTGTTACACTTAACAAACCTAATGATTTCTGTACAAACAAACAAGCCAAAAAACCCAAATTACAAGAAAAAAAAATTAACCTCAAACATGGATTTCCCAAAACTGGAATTAATAGCTCCAGCATCACAGCATACTCTACTGATCAATTAAAAGGTAAGTAAATACCTATATCATCCCCCTGATTTAAAGCCAATGGGGCTTTAAATGTAGGAAGAAGTCCAGGTATTTTGAAGCTGTTGGTACATACGTACATCTGTGTTTCTTGCTAACAAGACACTCAGTCCAGATATTAAATCAACAGCAGATATTTCAACATTCTAAATTAATTCCTCAGCTGGCATCAAAATGACTAGAAATGGAATATGCAGGAAATGTGAAGCTAGCATATACAGAAAAATGGAATAAGAGCCACAAAAATATGGAAATCTTGGAAATCTGTAAGTCTCAGAAATTAAGACTGATGCAGACACATAAATGGTTCTGCATGGAAATAAACCAGCCAAGTATCATCAGTACTGAACCAACCTGATTAACTCAGTTGGCTGAACTTGCCATGACTCTTGTGCAGCCACCAAAAAGGTCCCAGCCCTCAGCTCCCTAAGTGTTTCTTGAGTATTTGTTCATGAGACGCCAGGTCAGGTTTGGTGCCTCCCTGATCTAATAACTGCTCTCAGAACACAAAGCCTGGTCTCCTGCAGAACCCTCCTGGGTTTTGCTATACCATTTGAGTCATGAGCTACGTATTAGCTCATTATTAGGCATGACAGAACTAGGCCATTCCCACACAAAGCTGCAAATACTTGTTTCCACTAAGACGCTTCACTGCTCCCTGGAGTAACGCCGTGAAGACAACTCAGGCTGCCACAACTAAGTTAAGTCATGTCCAGGCCTATGCTTTTAGCTTGGACTATGAGCTACACATGCACAGCACAACTCCCAAGGCTGAGGTGCCCCTGGAAACAACACAGCCACATCCACAAGCCCCAGCTTCTGGAATGATCTACCTCTGGATTAAATGCAGTTCAAATCACCACAATTCATGACACGGTTTACCTAAAAAAAAAAAATCTGTACTGCAAAAATTGGAAAGTGACAGTAATAGAAGAATGCTTACATCACCATCCAAAATACTCTCAACCAGATATATAAGAGAAAACTGTCACTTTAATTAGTGCACAGTTTATCCAAAGGAGAAAGACAAAACAGGAACATTAAGTCATGCAAGTATCTTCAGTGTCCCATCACCAAGTCTGACATAACAGACAAGGATTGCTTATGCTCTACACTTGTGTAATTTCCTCCCCTTAAAAAGGAAGGGGTAAGGGTGTGGATAATTAATCTTCATAGAAATAGCCCTTAAATGCCACAGGTAAAAAATCAGAGCCTACTGTGACAAAACTATACAGTCAAAAACTAAAATTACCTCAAACTAGAAACTCTACTCCTAAGTTGCAAATGGAGGAACTAGTCACCTAGGGTCTTTATACCTACTAGAAAAGAATAAGCATCTTCAGACACAATTCAAAAACAACCTGCAATAACTTTGGAGAGACCTTCTTTTCAAAGTGATGATAGTCAATTTAGCCACCTACTAGGCTTCCACTAGCTTAATGTATCATCTTCAGACATTTAATGTATTAAATCTGGATTCAGCTCAAATAGACCCCTTTGAGAGCATGCAGACTGGCCAGACGAGGGCAATGCAAAAGGAAAAGAAATTACTTTATAAAGATTACAGAGCTGTTGTGGCAAAGCTAATAATAGCAACTAGTGCAAATTCTCTTATTACCAGCCCCTGGCATCACCCATATGATTGTCCTAGCAACAAAATGAACAATATCTGTTCTGCAGATTTGTGTTTCATGTCCCCACACCTCCACTCACCACAGTAACTTCAGCTTTATCACTCTGTTCCTGAGGAATGCCTCCCCATCACACACACACTTAATGCCTCCTACCTCTTTCCTCAGACACTATCCCACACAATGTTCCTACATTTCTATCATCATTTTATTCTTTATATAGCAGTAAAACATGTACTACTTCTGTCCTAGGGAAACACCAGTTTTTATACAAGCAGAACATTCAAAAGTGAGGCCCAGCAGATCTTTCTTTTCCTCACAGAGGAGTCAGTTATTGGAGGACAATGGAACAGGAGTTCATAAAATAACAGCCAGATAGTGACACAGCTCCTTGTGCACCAATAGCTCTGCAAACTTCTCCCTCAGCACAGCTGTGTAAACTTGAGTCAGATTGCTCTAAAGTTGTGTTGTAAGAAGAGTTGTATGAAGGATTACAGAAGCTCCCCCTCTTTACTCAAGAGCTTCATTTAAGCTCAGTCCCTCAGGCCTTTCTTGAGCTATGCTGCAGCTATGGCCAAGCCCAGCTTTGCTGTTCCCGACCCTGACTTGATTTGTAGGTTTGACATCATCCTTGCCTGATCCCAATGCACCGGTCTGTGCTCCCTGACTGTGGCTCATCCAGGTTTCTGCCACAGAGCCTGCCCTGCTCACCTCCCTCTGGCACACTGGGGCTGTGCCTTTGCTAGGGAAGTCACCAGCCAGTTGTGCTGTCACACTTGAGTTCCTTACCACTGTGGGTCAGCTGGTCTGCAGTGCCTCCAGATAGTAGGTGGTAGAGTCTGTAAGATTTTCAGGCTCTCTGTTTTGTAAATATATTTGAAACATATAGGATTCAAAGTTACTGATGATAGGGGGGAGAGATGCAGGTGGGTGGGCAGTTCAGTCATACAGACTTTCAAGAATAAGGCTGAGATTCTTTCTTCAGTTTAAGCAGTTATTTTAACACAGAACAGCAATTCTTTTGGGGGTAGCAAGAGGATATATGGCAAAAACATTTTGACCAAAGAGCAATATTGTCTAATAACTAGAGATATAATTCACATGTACCTTATTTTTGTCCTTAGAACTGTAGACCCACAGTAATTATAATACACAGACAGAACCAGTGCATCAATGTTTCTGTAAACTTGCTTAATCCATGAAAAACTGCACTTAAACAATAAAGTCATCTTATAAAAAAACTCAGATTAGGAAATGCCAGAACTGTGTTTGAATAAACTAGTTTTTTCCACTTTGTGGTTATATAGAAATACTCCTTAGCAAAATGTTTCATGAATGCCATATCTGAATGCTCATGAATATCTAATTACTGCAGAGGTTAGAAAATACTGGTTTATCACTTTATACATAGATACATATGCAAACAAATTCGGATTTGTTTTCTTTGGAGCCTGAAGTTTACATATATACATAAATAAATAAATAAATATAAAAATAAATATATATATATATATATATATATGTATAAACATGTAGATACATGTTTATACATATATATATGTATATATATGTATATGGATACATATATATGTATGGATACAAACACTTTGAAACTCAAACGAAGTGTTATCAGTGGCATTAAATTACTTAAGTCTTCAAGCTTTCTATTCTTAAGAATATTTCGTTAATAAAGTCTTATTAACAGAATCATCAAAAGAATGCTCTTCTAAATGACAATTTTATTCTTATTTCAGCAGAATTTAACAGGCCATTGTGCTTCTTGTACAATGGTTGACCAATCAGAAAAAAATGCATTCTTACCTTATGGTGTTTTGGACAGATGAATCCTCAGTTCCTTTATATCCATATCTTTTAGTACCAGTACCAGATGAATTATTCACAGTCATACATTTTTCTTCTTCCATCACAAGATCACGGAATGACTTTGGCAAAGCAGAATGTAATGAAGATGACCTTTTTTAGAAACAAAAATGAAACAAAATAAATGCACTTGGTACTTGTCTTTTCAAGATCCCATATTATTCTGTGATTCAGACAGCAAAGAGGCCTTTCTACTTAAATACACAAATAAAAATACATTTGTTGCTAAAAATACACTGTTACTTAGGTGTTGTATACTACCATTATCCTGCTAGACCTCATCTCTTAAAATAAGTCATTTTGGTTCACATAGATAAAGAACAGGAAATAAATATCTGTGAAAACAGAGGAAGCCAGAAGTTTTGAAATTTCATTAAAATAAAAATTTTAAAAAAAGCAAACCCCACCCCCTCCACCTATTCCCCCCACTGCTTCCTCTTAAAAAGCAATTTATTTTTTCATAGTGATTTATCTTAGACAAGTTGTACCTTTTCTAACACTGCTAGTCCTTGAAAAATATTCTCATAAATCACAATGCTCCAGGTATTGTTGGTCTAACACAGGCATGAAAGTCAAGTACAGCTGATCTTTTCTTCCCAAAATACTGAATGAGTTACTCATACCTGCTGAGGCTCTATAAATCTCTTAATCCACAGTGAAGTTCAATAAAACTAATGTCCTTGATTTTATTTTACTTGTCCTAGCACAAGTTACTGAATTAGAGCCTGCATATTACCTTTCAAAAATAAATCATTAATAAAATATAGAAATTTAGCATCTTAGGTATCATTAACACTTTGCAAACTCAAAACTTTTTTATTTACAGAATTCAAGGCAGTTACCATGAGTCCTTCTCTTACCTATCAAGGCTTTGGAATTAATTCTTCATAAACACTACAGAACTAAAACAAGCTTTTTATACAATGCCAATTGTTTGTGCAACTACCATAAGAAGAGCAGCATCTCAAGTCAAAGACTTTAAAGCTATATCTAGGTGGGACACAATTTGAGGTACTAAAGAAGAAGGAATTTTAAAAGTGTAACATTGTATCTGAAACGTTACAACAAAAGAACCTGAAATCTATGTATGCTGTGTGATATTAGAACACCCTGGCTTAAGTTTGGATTCTTTTATTTTATTTAAATATTGGATAAGCAGCACAGAAGACAGAAAGCAGAATGGGAACCTCAAATACAGGGGCTCAGAGTCATTTTGCACATCCTGTATTCCTACCACCAGCTGGCACACAGAAGGTCAGGCAAGTGTTTGACCAGAGCTCCCCCAAACCTATTCTACTGAGTAGGCACATGGTCCATGGGATCTGCTGTCAGAAGCTGCTTCTGCTAGCAACATTTTAAATAGCCTACTTTGATTTGATTTACCCATTTCCATGAAAATTCTGTACTGCAATCAGATCCACTTGCAACAGAGAGCCAAAAAAACCCCAACACACAAACAACATCTCCCAAAAAATCAACTGTGTCATTCTCAGTTTGTGAACCTACCAAAACAATTATTTGTGGCTTAAAATGATTTGTGTGAAAAGTGGTACAAAATTTTCCTAACATGTAACAACTCTAAATTTCAGCTTATCCTGTCTGATGCATTGACATTTTTAAGTAATTTGTAAAATTAGAAAAACTAATTTATACTTTTTTTGCTTAAAAGATTTTGAATATGACTATGTTTCTCTAAGATGTAACTGCAAACCATCAAAGCATGGAGTTCCAAAACAGCTGATGTTAAGTATAAGCTGGAATACTGTCAAACTGACAACCTAGACATCAGGATACACAATTTTTAATTCTCAAGACAGACTTCAAATTTCGTTATGCCTCTGGTCTTGAAAAGCCATAGACTCTCCTGAGCTTAAAAAAGGCCCAAAACAAGTAAGCAACACTCCCACTTCCTTGATCAAAGCAGGTTTAGAGAATTAATAAAGTCAACATGCAGTTAACTTTAGACATTTTTCAAAACATTACTAGAGCAGCATTTTATTTTTCCCTTCTAATTTTCAGTTTTCTTCAAAGGAAGAAACAAAGGTTCAGTTTCCCAAAGAACTGTGAAACTGGAGGTTTCTCGTGGTGGAAAAGATAGGATATAGTGTATGACAGACTTTCAGTCAACCAAAAAAAAAACCAGAAGGTCCCACACCCTTCTGGCAAGTGTGCTTCACTGCATTCAACATCCAAGTTGAATATCTGATTTCACTGGAACACAAGTTCTATGGCTTTGACTATACTGCAAGCGTGGAAAGCTCAATCGACTACCAAATGCAGTCAATTAATAGTCCACTGTGAATTTACAGACTAACTCTGCAAATACAATATTAGAGTAGATGAGTAACAACCATTCTACCTTACACACAAAAACACTTTGAACAGCTAGTAGGAGCAATCAAATAATTGACCACTTGCCTAAAGCAGCTTGAAGTTTATTCAATAAATGCTTTCTTCCAGCAGTGAGGCCTAATTTTAAAATTTCATATAGCTCCCACTGGTTCTGTGCTTGAACTTTTGAGCTACTGGTATTTTCCAGATTGGCAGCCAGAGGAATGCAGGAGGAACTTGTGGAATCACGCACAGTGACCACATGAGTGTTAGATTGGATTCCATCCTTCTGAAATATACCCTAGCCTTTCCATCTAAGATGGTTTGTGTAACACAGTAGGCCCAGCTCTTTCCAAAAACTGTTTAATCAGAACCTTAAGAGTACAATATACTTTTTGGAGACATTTATCGAGGGATATTCAAAAATCAGTCTTTATTTGCTTTTTAAAAGCAAGGAAGAATTCACAGGCAGTTTGCAGTTTAAATAACACTCAATAGGTAAAGAATTATCTATCAGAGAGGAGATGAATAGTATGAATAAGTCAAACTGTTCAGGCAGAACCTGCCTTTCTAAATCTATGCTGGCTAGACCTGACCATCTGGTTGTCCTGCATATGCCACATTAAGGCACTAAGGATGATCTGCCCCATGAGCCTCCCTGGAACCGAGGTCAGGCTGACAAGCCCATAGTTCCCCATGCTCTCCTTCCAATCCTTCTTTAGATGGGTGTCATATTGGCTCACCTCCAAACACCAGGGCCCTCTCTATTTGACCAGGGCTGCTGGCAAATGATTTACAGTGGCTCAGTGGTCACCTTCACCAGCTCTCTCAGTACCCTTGGGTTGATCCCATCCAGCCCCATGGAGCTGTGTGTGTCTAAGAGGTGTAGCACATCATATAGCATAGAATTCCCTTTGGATTATAGCGGATTCATTCCAGCCCATGGGTCGGGGTACCTGGAGAATGACTCATCTTACTATTAAAGACTGAGGCAAAGAAGACATCAGGTGCCTCAGGATTTCCTTCATACTTTGTCACGGCACCTGATAAAAGGATTAAGAGTCTCCTTCACCTTCATTTTATTTCTATAAACAATTTTGTATTTATTTTTTAGAATTCTGATATGGAATTGTCTTTATGAATAATTACAACATTAGTGGTGAGATTAAAAATAGTAGATAGAGTATCACTTTTTTAATATAACAAAGGATAGCACAACTCAGTGTTTACTGTGCTCATCAACATGTGATTCAACCATCAGTTTGTCCTAACAAATTTTAAGCCTCAGAGCTGTAACAGCTCTGTGACACCCCCCATTAGCTAGAGCAAATAATTAACCTGCTGCTTGACCTGCAAAATCACCTGCGTAAAGCAGGTAGCATGTTCTTCAAAGCATTTGAGAGGACCAGTTTTAAGGACACAAATTCATCCACTCACTAGACTTCAGAAGATGAATCATGCAAACCTTGTCAAGGTCTCAATTATTGTTCAGAGATCAGTAAGAGTCTGAATCGTTAAATGCAAACCAACTCACTGTCTTTCCTCTTAAAAATAAAATTGTGGGCTTTGCCCAGTGTTATATCAGAACCAATTTAAGGGATTGGGGGAGTAAATAAGACCCTAAATTTTAGTATTATGTGCACATGGACGAAAATCAATTGAAAAGACAAAAAGCTTAAGAGTGACTGTGATGAGTATGCTGAAACCTTTTCTCCCACTGAGGTACAACCAAGTAAGCTACATAGAGAGAAGACTGACTATTCTTCTAGGGTAACAGTACAAATGTAATCTGCAATAAAAGTCTAGACCTTCTTGAACAGGGAAAACTGGAGAAAAGGCCACATTTACTTAAATGAACTTTAAATGAACATTTACTTCATGCTTAGAGCATGCAAATAGGTATTAATCCTGTGATAATCAAACCCATTAAATTTACATAGTTCAAACTTCTACATGTTTTGCTTATGCTTTTATCCAATACCAACAGTAAAAGTGAAGAACAAAGTATGACTTGGACTAGCACTTTATTACATTTGTTATAAACCTAACTCACTGAACAGATAATAAACTATTTTTTGCATTTGATACTATGATATTAACTCAAACCCTTAAATTGTATGTGATCAGCATTCAAAATCATTTTAAACCCCTATGCTTCTTTCCACCATAAAAACTTTTAGAAGCACCCAATGCTCACTCCAGCTCCGAGACACCTAGTAGCTTTGTTATCCCTAATTTGGGTCAATTTTGCTCTAGTCCAAAGTTATTCCAAACCTTCCCCCAGGAAGGGCTAACATTTTCCTTTGGTTTTGACAGAGAAAAAACAACATTCATAATGGTTTTCAATAACCTCTTCCTAATTAAGTTTCAGAGCTAGTTCTCCTTCTTCTATGATTTACTTGAACACCATCTGCAAACACAACATCATACACAGGAAAGCACCAGATGGGATGCAGTCTTTTGACTCAGAGCAAAATTTCAAAGAACTGTTAAACTGCAACCACTACATTTCCCTACCCCCTTTGAATTTCTAGACTACTTCCAAATGTAGATACAAATAGTTCAGTCTGCCTATTCAAAGTAAAAACTCTCCAAAGAAAAAGAATTGATATTTGATTTATGACATACCACACATTCCCTAGTTTTGCAACTTTTGTGGGTGGAGGTGGTGCAGCTACTAGAGTGGTAGGCTCTGGGCTGTTAGCTGATCCATTATCTTTTGCTGCCAGGGCAATCATTTTCCTTTGCTTCTGAGAAAGCTTGATTCCATGAGACACCACTCTGCTGTGAATGGACATTGCAAAGAAAGAAGCTGTAAGATCCTTGTCCTTTGAGATGACTCACCTTTAATCCTGCAAATTAAACTGAGAAATAACTTATTTCCTAAACAAAAATACTTTGCTTAGAGTGCCAAAATGCAAGAGGGGAACAAGGACTCAGATGGCTGAGAAGAAAAAGAAAAAAAAAGATCAATTAGTATCAAGAGTGACAGAAAGAAAACATCATAGAAATATTCTTCACATAGATGTCCATAAATGAAAACGTGCAGAGTAGGAATCGAGTCACCAAAAGAGGACTACCACCAGATGAAGACTATTTTCTAATCTTGTGATTTTTTTAGAGACTGCCAAGCTTAGCTCCCTTAAACCGAAAATATTCATACATTAAAAAATGTATACAACAGCATAGAGCCATTTTTTCTATCTGTAATAATTTTCTTTTCTAAGATATTTGGATTCTTCAGTCTTGGCTGTTTTGTTTGCAGTTTCTGAATCTATCAAGCAGGCCTTTATCAGGTTCCATGAGTACTGTCCTAACTCTCCTTTATAAGAAAGCCACACCTCAAAGGTCATGACAGTCACCTCCTCTTGTCTTCTCTTCCATATGTTGCCACTTAAACAACACTAGCTTTAACACACTGCCTTGTAAAAAAGCACATTTATCTCCCTGTGTCTTTTGGGATGCTTCTACAAGAAGGAACCACACTTGCTTCTGTCTGAAGAATTGTTAACATACAGACATGGTTTCTGGGAGAGGTCAGAGAATGCAAGTCAAGAAATGAACTTGTCAAATTCAGTACTTGTGCACAAGTAATTTCCAAAGTCCTAGGGACAAGAATTAATTCTTTTAGGTCAGAAACAGAAAGGCTCAGCAGGACAGGCCACTTATTTAAGATACTAGCTCACTTGCTCTTTTGCAGTAGTTGAGTAAAGACTAGAGTAAAATAAAGGGATACATTTTGCATGCTCAAAGAAAAACATCATAATGAAGTAAACAAAGCTGTTCAAAACCAAATAGGACAACTTTTCTCCTGCTTTTTTTAACTGAATGGCCTAAACCACTAAGTAAATTCATAACAACCTAGGCCTATCACACTTTTATATAGATTTTGGTTTTTTACCAACCTTGAATTTGCCTTTGGCATGGTTCCACATTTCTGCATACTTTCTTCAATTTCCATGATGGTTCTCAGATCCATAGCAGGAGGGCTGGCAGGGCTAAATGAAAAATAAAAAGTTACCTTACAAGGCACTGATTTTTACTTACATTCCACAGTTCCAGCCTTCACTGAAATCCTCTAAATCATACATAGGATTGGTAACTGGTTGTATAATTTATGTCTGTTTCCTCAATTATGGCAAACCTCAAATAAAATGTTTCTGACAAAACTTTTATAAATATATACATATTTAAAAGCACACTATAAAAATACTTTCAAGACTCATTATAGTACAAAACAAAAAGATGTGAACTATGATTACTTTAAAAAAATTAGAACCCTAAAAAATTAGATGCAAAAACTATGATTACTTCAAAAAAATTAGATACCTAAATAAGGATACGTATTTAGTAGTCAAATGCTCATGCACAGAGAGGCACTGCTTGCAGCTCTGAAGGTTGAATTAGATTTCTCTTTGAAGTGCAGGATGCAAATTATTTCACAAGATAAACAAAACAGCTTTTGCAGTCAGAGGGCTACACAAACATCAATAACTTCAGGTATCAGTCTCTTTTTCATACATGAACTAATTTTAAACTTTCACAGAAATAAGAATGAATTAAATCTATACATTCCCAAGCTTTACAAAAAACTATAAATTAAAATGCGTTTACTTAAAGGCATCTGTAAAGTAAGCTGCATTACATCTCGATTCAAGGACAAGCTTTGGAATAAAACATAAGAAGCACTTCCTCCATCTCTCCATACAAAGACAATACTCAGTTTTTTATTATTGTACCAGTTAAAACTGTGATGTTGATTTTTACAACCCATTTAGGTCTAAAGACCTAAAAAATCTCAAAGTACAGTGGAGTTTCTCAAGGCTTCAAGCATGGTATGATTCTACAAAAAACTTCTCAGTATTTTACACAGTATTAACCAAGTAGGTGTTAGAAAAACAGGTATTAGAAGTACAGACGGAAGCAATTAAAAAAATAAGAATAATTTATACAGCACTGCTTTTCTCAATAAATAATTACAAAATGGTCTCCTTTTATTAAATTGCCAAGATCTTGAGTTCATATGTCAAGTAATGCATGCTCATTTTGAAGAGCAGATAGCTTTTTAGTCTGACTAGAACATTATTAGCCTTCACTACCAAGTGTAAACCAGTGAAGGTAAGTATTACTGCACCTGAAACTGGTTGCTACCCAATTGGGAGAGCTTGCACAGTTGTGTCTGGCACTGGGAATGGACTGTGGAACAGACTGCGTCACTGCTGATGCTCCCTTGTATGACTTCATCTCCTTGCTGGGGTGAGAGGGTTTCATACTCTGACTGCATACTTTGTCCTTCATCTAAAGATCAGGCAGAAAATTGTTGAATAAACACTACAAGCACTAAATTTTATTTTCTTAATCAAATAAACAACAACTCCCCAAAGTTGTCTACTTCACCGTAAGTACAACAGCTTCACAGAAAGACTAAAATACAAACTCTGCTTTTGATGGACCAGATAAACACAAACAAAAAAAATGTTAAGAGGAAATCGAACCTCAGTCCTCTCTGGATGAAATCCTTTTGTGAAGTCAGGGGACTGCAAGTCTCTGGGACTACCCACTCCTGCGTAACTGCCTTCAGAGTCAGATGTTAAGAGTTCTGGAAGTGAGTCTACTGAGTTAGCTTTATCCAGTTTTACTGAGCCTAGAAATAAGAAAAGATAGTAGAACTATTAAATCATGAGAGCTAGACTAAACAATGCTTAACAAACACAAAAATTATTCACACCATATGATGACTATAAAGCAATCAGAAGTTTATCTAGTCCAGAATACTAGCCAGTAGAAAGTATAAGCAAATTTTTGCTATCCTAAGTATTTTTTTCAGAATAACATTACTCCCAGTTTTCTTCCTCTGTCTCACAATATACAAATAACAACACTTTTCTTTTAAATTCTTCTACCATTTTCTCAATAAAAAGTGGATAATTTACTCTTTAATGTTTCAGAAAAAAAACCCAAACCACAACACATTAACAGAAATGTTCCACATGAGAAAATGCACTTTATCTTTATTTGATTAAATACATGCTTTTATCTGAACTTTGGGCACAATGACAAACACCCTTTCAAAAAACCCTTAATCTTAAGAATTCACTATTTAAATTCAACTATAGATAGTGTTCACTACAAAAGAAATAATCTAATATTTTCTTCTTGAAATACAGAAATTGCATGCATATTACACTTTATGTTCTGTTTTTATACCTGAAAGGAATGTCTTTCCCACTGACCTGTAGAGGCTGGACTCTGAATAATATCTGATAGATTATATCCTCCAGAGCTGTCAGACCGTTTTCTTGGCTTCTTTTTTGCCTTAGTTTTTGCTTTTTTGAAAAGGGCTTCCCTAATAGGAAAAAGACCCAAAACCACAGAATGCATTAAAGCCAAAAAAACTGAGCTTCAGAACTACCCATGTCACTTTTTTCAGTCAGCAGCAGCAGTTACACTTCAAGCAGTAGTACCTGATCTCAGCAACTGGCACTAGCTACCTGCTCCTGCTCTGCTTATGCACTGGCACAACCATTTCATAAATGATTTTGGGGGAAAAGAACAAGCCAGGAGGAAAAGAAAACAACTCTTTCCAGTCTAGATCTAGCCTCTGGACTATTATACTGCACACAGACTTCTGCTGAGACAGTGGAAGATACAGCTGCTGCACAGGCTGGCACCGCCACCTAGGTCAGATTAAACCTGCTACAAATCACAGCAACTGACGTAAAGCAAACTACAGACAACTCTCCACTTTTTTCTCTCTTGCTTTCTCCTAAATTGCTGAAGCTCAATAAATGCCACAGTTGGTGTCATTTCTCCCCATTTTAAACACTGCCATTGCGATAATACTAATTTGACAATAAAGCAGATACAGGGTGATGTTACCTAAATGTCATGTGTTCCTGTATATGCTATTAGGAAAAGTGAAATCAAATAAAAGGCATCTTTCATTTTAACAAAACTACTAGATAGTCATGATTATATGAAATGAAGGTACATATTCATGATTACATGGAATGCAGCTACAGTGCACAATTTCAAAGCTAGGAAAAGTGAAATCAAATAAAAGGCATCTTTCATTTTAACAAAACTACTAGATATTCATGATTACATGAAATGCAGCTACAGTGCACAATTTCAAAGTTTTTTGTTGCTATATAACTATTTAATCATTGCTGCAGCACTACCTGATAGTACTTGGGGTGTCTGTTTTTTAATCCTTGGACTACCCAATTCCCTAGATGCTACCACCCAGCCTTGAAAGACACTGAAAGCCTTGAAGTTGAATACAAAATAGCCTTTCAGTTTCCTTGATCTACTAGTTCTGACCTACACTAGTTTATTTAGTGCAACTTTTCCAACACAAGTGCTCAGAACAGTACACAATAATGCAGGTAAGGTTTCCTCTGCAGGCTGACATTTTACCCCACTATTTGGAAGCCTGTTACCAAGCCATCCTACAAACTAAAAAAGCTCCGTATTTCACTTGACAAGTCTGTTAATATGGAGAAATTTAGATTATCACAATTTTTCAAGCAGATCTATAGTACATTCAAGTCTGTTTTTTCTCTTTTGATCTCTCCTAATGCAGTGAAGTACAATGAACTGCACAGTTGGTCTCACACATATACAGATACTCTCATCACATGCACAACCCCCAAACATCACTATGAATGCTCATTTTACAACCTTTACTCATATGCTACTTATAAACTGAAAGTGTTCTGCTGTAGTTTTGCAACATTTTCAAAGACTTAAGGAAACTTTGAAATCTCATTTCTTAATCTTTCAATTCTGAACGTAAACGTAGTCAGGCACCAATGCAAATTAATACCACACACAGTTCATCTAGTTAAAAATATTGATGAAAAACAAATACTTACTGAGAATTTTGCTCTGTATTCATTTCTTCCCTTAAAATTACGAAGTTCTCTCCATCTTCAGGCTCAAAAGAACTTATGTCAGGTCCATCTGGATATGGAGTAATGACTCTCCTGACCATAGCTGGAATCTGCAGTTGTAAAAGTTCTTACATTAAGTTTCACTGAAATTGTATGCTAGCAAATTTATGTAAGAGGGCCAAAACCAATTGTCATTTAAAACACTTTCACAGATCAGGTAATTAATTACTTAACAAGCTTATAAACTTAAGTGATATCTTTAAGCAAAATTGGAGAAGTATCTTAAGTGACAGACTCAAAATGTCTATGTTTCATCTATTGTTAACTTATGGCAAAAAAAAGCTTAAAGATTTTGCAAACATTTATCTTTTACAGTAAGAGAATACTGGATTATAATGGGTCTTGGCTTTCACCATTGTATTACAGTTCAATTTTCACATTGTTCTTCTAACTGATGTTAACATCTATACGATCACCCTGAACTTTTCAGCTTTCTTCTCCTTTTTTCTAAGCAATGGATGCTCTTTTCCATAGGTTTTGCTTAAACTGTTCCATGCAACAATTGTTAATTACAGAACACTAATATGTTTAAAATGTAAAACTAATTAATTTAAAAGACACTGTTGCAGCAGTAGCTAGTGAACCATGAAATATTAACTCTTTGAGAGTGATAATAGCAGCAGACAACTTTATCTATTCTCATTTTACACCTAATCAGCTTACACTCAAGTTGTACAACTTACCATTTTCCTGTAATAAACAGAAAGATCCTTCACAACTTCATCACTTAAGACATCCAGAGTCCTAAAAAAAAATATATCTTTGTCCTTAAATACCAAATGAATCTTAGCAACTTATAAAAAAATCACATTAATGAACAATTCAAATGAACACTTTGGATGAATCTCACCTACAGGTGGGTGGTGAGACCTACAATCACATTAATGAACAATTCAAATGAACACTTTGGATGAATCTCACCTACAGGTACTATCACCTATCATGGTGGTCAGAGTCTAAAGGAAGACACTGAACACAAAATAAAAACTAATCAATACCTTTGTTGTAGGGCAGGATTAAATACACCACCTTCCCACATACCTTTATCTAAGGTCACAGCCAAAACAGACCTATATAGTTAAGCTAACAAGAACTGGTCACTGCTTTACCTATTTCTGCATACTGTCCTCCCAACATGTATCTAAATACTCCACATGTATGTAAATTGTCCATAAAACTCAAACACAACATACAACTTAGACATTTATGCCAATAAACAATACTACAGCAGCAAACTTGACTCAACACAACTGTGTTGTCCATGTGAGCAGTTCTTGCAAAAAACTGGCAGGACTTAATTCTGTCTCAGGTTTCTCAAATTAAGTCTTTCTACCCAATACTAACACTTTCAGATTTTCACTAAAATGTAGATAGACTCTTAACTGTAGTAAGAATATTGCGTGTAGGCTTAAGAGGAAACAAGTCTGAATTACAAATAACATTTAAGGCAACATTACTAGATTTTTACTCTTCTCTCCAAAATCAAAGGTTAGAATGTTCATATTTTATAGACAGGTGAAGAGGGAAATTGCTAATACGAATGAACTTGTGCATCTGGCATGCAAGTGAAGCCACAGTGTGGCAATGAACTGCTGCCATTCTGAACTGTTTCAGATCTCTAAGAACTTCTCTAAGTAAAAAGAAGTCTGACAAAAAGGACAGAGCGAACTCACAATTGAGATTTTTTTTTGGCTGGGTTTTTTGGTTTTTTTCTAAAGGTTTTGCAAGAAAAGAACTTCAATCAGTGCTGATAAGGTTTGCTCTGAGAAGATGATATGTACTTAGGAAACAACTTGACGGCCTGTCCAAAAGCATCAAGAGAAGGAAGGCCAGAGTACACCTTCAGATTCTCAGAACTTTAGAACCACTGTGGAAAGCAAGGATAATAAATTAATTTGTTCAGCTCTCACTGCAGACATTAAAGCAAAAAGACTACCAGAAGGCAGGCCCAACCTCTTTGGAAAATAAAGCAACTATTAATACATCTACTTAAAACAAATCAAATATGTATTGTTAACAACCATATTTTAAAAAAAAACAAAAACAAAACCCAAACAATCCTAAAAGAAAAAAAACCAAAAAGCACAAAAATCCCCATCCCCCCAAAAAACAACCTCCAAATGGAGAGAAAAGAAAAGCCCCACAGCAGTGTTTTATGCATCTTCCAAAATGCTTTTAAAACCCCAAAAAAGACTAGACCTAATGTTAAAGCCCACTGAATTCCAGAGAGGCTCTTCATGCCAGACCGTAACATATGGTTTTTACTACAGAACTGGTACAGTATGTACACATATTTAACTAGCTTCCCTCTCCCTAACTGACAAAAATGAGCCTACCTTTAAACTAGAAGCATACAGCTGCATTTTAGCATTAATCTGTCTATATTAGTTATCCCAATCCTTTTACCTTTTTGGGATATTTAAATTTTACAACTATACATGAATACATTGCACTCCAGGTTACCTTGCTTCAAGCAAAGCTGCCATATTGAGTCCTATGAACTGCAAGCAGGACAATTTTAGCTGTTCAGCATTATACATTGCTGAGAACTCCAACAGCTCAGCAGCATTCTTTAAGGTCACTGCAGAAACAAAGCACAACAAACTAAATTAGATAATTGGCTGTAGTATCAAGAAGCCATTTTAAGACTTATTGTGCAGCATGATCTAGTTATTGAAACGTATCTTATACTACCCTACTCCTAGAAAAAATGCTAATGCTCAAATGGCCACAAAGTATAGGAAGACCCATGCAACTTTGTAGCAGCTTGTATGCAATGGCTGCTTCACAGAACTAAAAAGCCCTGCCTACAAACAGATCTGTTTCAAAATATTAAAACCCAGCAGTCCAAAACAAAAAGGAAAAAGAAAGATAAAAATAGCAAGTTTAATAAATAGCATAAACAGTTATTAAACTTTCAAATGTTTCAATTTAGTATGGAGAAAAGAAATATGAGCATGAAAGAGGAGAGAGGGAACACTAAATACAAGGACAAAAATAGAAATGTAATTAATTTTATCATATTTTAAAGAAAAGAAATTTCAATTCAATGAAATGAAGATTTCATTTGGGTTAGATTATTTTTTTTAATTTTTTTACTCTTTTTTATTAAAGAGCATGAGCATAAGTAATGGAAGGTCATGCTAACCTAGAATATTCCTCAGACTAAAGAAGCAATTATTAGCAGACATGCAGTGAACATCAAAATGTAATCACCTGAAAGGCAGATACACAAATTCTGTGTTGCAAAAGGCAGTAACATCTAAAAATAGCATTTTTTGTACTCTAACACTTTACAATACATGTGGAAGGACTCACATCTTTCTGCAATGGCTACTTCACAGATTTCTTTGAGTCTGGATATAAGAAGCTGGTCTGCTACCACAAGAACATTACATATGAATTCCACATTTTGAGAATCTGGAAAACAAAGCATCATGTAAACACTGGGGGCAAATCAAAAAGAAATACAAAACAGACAACTTCAATGAGATTTTACCAAAGCACAAATACAATGCCTTTGTAAATTTTTATGCTATTTTCATAGCACAAGATATAGCTTAGAAGAGCACCAACAGTCCACTTTTTGAAGCAACAGAAGGAGGGAAAAGGAAAACTGCAGTTTGACTAACTAAAGAAAAGATAAAACAAGGCCTGGGGTACTGCTATCCCCTCAAACTCCAAAGAAAAGAGTCAAGAATTTTGATTTTTTAAAATGTAACTCCAACACAAGCATATTAAGTTTTGAATTTCTATTTTAAATATATAAAAATTGCAAGACCTACAATTGAAAATATATTAATGGCACCTTTTATGGCAAGAGCTTCATCTGTATACAAGTAATCCACAATTATCTGTAGTATGTCAGAATGGACGGGCATTTCCAGAGCTGAACAGGTAGCCTAAAAAGCAGAAGTATTTAAAGAAAAAAAAAGAAGAAATAGAAAAAGTAAGAGAGGCTGACTACTTGGAATAAAATACAAAATTAAGACAGCATCTATATTAAGAAAATAACTCAGATTGAAGGTCACATTTTCAAAGTTAATTACTTAAGCATTTCTACAAAATCTGTCCAAGTTTCTCAATCAAGAATTGATTGTAGCAAACTAATTACATTCTGTTCAAACTTCTGAAAAAATACCCATGAAATAGTTTCATGTCTGATCACTTTGATCATCTACTCTAACAATCTTCCTTGGCTATATTACTTTACCAACAATTGCCTAAAAGTAGAACTACAGGAACCCTCTATGCAAGTACTGAACTGCTTTCCTTTCAAGGTCAAAAGAGCTAATGAAATCACAAGTTCCCAAATAACAATAAAATTAAGTAGTCACTATTGTTAATGCCTCTGAAAACAAGATCCTCATCAAGCCCTCCATTTGAAGAACCATCCTAAGCATTGAGGAAAAGCTTTCATAAGAGCAAACATTCACTACTAAACCATGCAACTGTCACCATTTGTGTTCATGCAACATCACTGCTTAACAACTTTGGTTTACTTCAGGTGGTACCCAAGTAAAGCTTCATAATAAAATATTTACTTTGCTTTAGAACATGCTACTGGTACTGATATATTTTCCTTCTAAAGGTTAAAAATCTCTTACAGACATTAAGGTTTTTATATAACATCTACAGCCCTTGCTTCATAAAATATTTATTTATTAATTTAGGTTGATTTAGGTTTACTTACAAAATAATAAGCAACTTATTAACTACATACTACTGGTATATAAAATGGACATTCAACACTTAAAAAAACCCTTTAAATCAATAATATGTCTCACAGTGTTGCAAATATGTTTTTTCAGGGATGACTTAGGTAAAAGCAGCACAGTAACCTGGAGGACAGGTGAAGTGTTGTTTCACAGCACAACAGAACTGCCAGTACTTCACTTAAGTACTTAATGTTCTGAATGTATTGCCAGAAAGCTAAGAAATTTGAGGAACTCCTGTACACTGCTTTAGTTTTCAGTCTCAGAAAAATGCGTCTCCACTTAGACCATTCCTCTCTTTCCACAAACATTACCAATAGTGCTCAGGTAGTTCAACAGAGACATTTAGTGAAATTACAATGTCCAGGAACAACCAGGGCATTGACACACAGCTGACAAATAGGAACCAAGACAAATTAAAGATCTACACCTTTTGAAATAGCAGTTGGTGACTAAGTAGAATAGTCCCTGATATCCTCTATCTAATTTGACAGCAAAAGTCAGCTGGAGTTCTACATACTGATCCTTGATCCTGTTCTCTCTTGCACTCAGTACATATGACAAGCTATTCCAAATTGCACACTATTTAAAATGTACAATCTTTTTAGAGAAAGAAAATGAAAATTCATCCAAAGAAGCATCCCATAAGAACAGTCCAGTGTCTTTTGTAAACCCCTAAAACAAAAGCAGCAATTTCCTTCAACATACAGTATTACATTTATTATTCTCATTTAATACATAATTTCAACAGTACAAATACAGAGTAACCAAAAATGTGGCTTGTGGAGTATTCTTCTTGCAAACGGAATCAAAGAATCCAACCCTTCTTTTTCCCTCGTATTTAGGATATGTTATTATAGGAAAAACTAAAAAGCTGTTACTTATTTGATGCAAAATAAAATGTGCCATCACACATGGTTTTGGCAAACTTACCTCAATCCACGAGCTGCTTAACATGCTGTGAAAATAATCTGTAAAGAAAGGCATTTCAGTTCAAGATGCAATACAATGACAGTTAAAAAAGACAATATAACTCATGTTACATAAATATATATAAAAATTCACACACATACCAAGTCTTGCACAAAGTACACACTTATGACACGGGAATTCCTTTCCATCTAAAGATTTCAGGGTCACATCGCAGAGGTATGAACTAGAAGATATTTAATAGCATCAGGACTGTGACTATTCAGAAGAGTTACATGTTGTAAACTCTACAATTAAATGCCTTAACTTTAGCAAGTTAGGGTTTATCCTTTGAAATAAAACACACCTGAACTTTAATAATACCACAGAACATGAACCCAAAAGAACAGGCACAATACTTTCCAGGGAGAATTACTTTGTCAAACTAAGCTTTAAAAATTCCATCTGAAATATTTCCTTCAAAACTCAATTACTGTTTCAAAAATGCTATGATTAAATAAATTAATTATGGCTAATTTTAGCCAATCTTAAATGGTCTATGTTAAGTTACCTATTTCTTCAATAGCAGGAGGTACCATAGGCCTTGATGATTCATTTTAAGAATTAACCCAAATTCTGTGAAAACAGCAACTTCTACGCAATGTTGCTCTTCCTATATAAATAGACTATTCAGGACTTTGGGTATAAATAACTCGATCACATCAATGGAATTCAAAAACAAACATTACTTTGCTAAAAGCAAATTAGAAAACATACTGTGCATTTACTTATTTCCAATCAATGTAGTCTTATTGTTACAGAAAGCAGATTTATAGAAGTCAAATTGTTTTTGACTGGATTACCCATAGCATTTCTCCTGGCATTAGTATTCTATGACACAGTTAATCCACAGAACACACTAAGGTACAATAAAAAAAGGATGCCACACATAATCTATCGCTAGTAACTGATTTACAGATCAAGTCTGTAAGTAACTACAGAGAACTTTCAAAGCTGAGTTACTATGATAGAGACAATTGCATACCAGAAGTTAAAATGCAGCTGGATCAACCTTAGCTCTTACTTAACAGGTAAAGAAATTACATAAGAGGAAGATGGTGCAGTAGGGTAAACTTGATTTTAAAAACATTACCATTTCTCCTGATTTAACTTTGGTTTGTTCCCATTCTTCTTGTTGACAACATTAATTTTTCCATTTTCTAATCTGACTCCATCCAACCTGCAAATTATTAACATTAGTAATAAGCAACATAATTAATATACAGTTCAAACCACTAAGAACAGTTTCAAAAAGTAACAGTACTTCAGTGGGCTCATATTCTAAATATGAAAACAAATCATCATACAAAAATAGAAGCCAGTTGTTACTTGAAAAGTCTTCAAGGCAGATGCAAAATGTAACTGACATTCTTTCCTCATCTTAGATATGTAATTATTATCTTATATGAAACCTACCTGTTATAGCTAAGGCTGAAATTCAATACTACAGAGTCAAAAACCAGGAAGTTAAATACATATTGGTACCAGTCAATAAACTGAGCAAAGACAGTGGTTGGGAAGAGATGCGAATTTCAGCACAGGCTTTTTTAGCATCCTAATTCATCAAGAAGACTTGTGAATGGAATGTTAAAGACACAGGAGTGATGCTGGTGGATTACAAAGTAATACACGTTTAAAGCAAAGTACTTTACCATGGAAATGTTACTTAGGAATTCAGTTTTAGCAGCAGCCTCACATCTTGGCCATGCATGCAAGAAGTACAGTTAGAAAACTGCCCTGAAAAAGTTCATAACCCTCTTTGGAAAGGACAAATGCAGGGGAAAAAAAAAAGCCCAAACTGATTGATACAGTTCTACAGAGACATTTGATCTCAATTTCATTTGTTTCAGTATGTAACAAAAAAATTACATCTCTTGAACAAGAATTTAAATTTGCTTTGTGGTGTTTTATACTAAAACAGACACAGCTGTCTCGTGAAAAAACTGCTAGACTACAGACCACAGTACAGAAATTATGCAGCCCAAAATTCCACTAGATCAGCTGTCTCTAACATAACCAGTACTGATGTTTTAGGACAGTCTTTCTGGAAAGTCTTATGATTTATACCAGATATCAAATCCCACAGAGCTCATGTGTTAGAGGATACTGTCGTGGTTTAACTCATCTGGCTAAAGACCATACAGTCCCTCACTCACTCTCTCTGCCCTCACCACCCATCAGTGGGACGGGGGAGAAAATTGGGGAAAAAATAGTAAAATTTGTGGGTTGAGACAGATAGTTTTAATAGGGCAGAAAAATAATGGAAAATAGTAATAATGCTAAGAGAATGAGCAGATACAAAACAAGTGATGTCCAAATAGTGATGGAATAGCTCATCACCCACCAACCTGAAAGTCCTATATGTACTGGAAATAAACCCAGTCAGTTCCTAAGTAGCATCCCCTCATCATCTCCCCCCTAGTTTCTATTCTAACATCAGTGTCTTAATTTCCACTATTGCCGTAACAACGAAAGTTAGATCAGCTTACATATAAAAACTCCATGGAGAGCTTGTCAAAATAGAAATGCATTTCCTTTCACCTACCGTCCACTTAAATTGCTGAGCCCAAACTTCTTTGCTGCACTTTGCAACATTTTAATGAGGTTAGCTTCATCACCAGCTTTGCCTTTTTTAGACTTGCTCTTCTGTTTTTCATTTATAACTTGCACTTGATTATTTCTATAAATCTCAAAAGCAGACTTTCCATTGACATCTTCATCAAAGCTCATTTTGCTGAGATTAGAAATTAAAGTATCTTGATATTCATCTGATTTTTCTTTATATGAGATTTTTGGCTTATAACCATGAGTCAAAAGATCACACGTATCAGTGTATATGTACTGCAGAAGATATGCAAACAGATCTGGATGGACCTTCTCAATTACATAGAGATCACATCCAACAGCATCTTCATCTTTACGGTAGATGTCTGGAGTGTCTAGCTGGCTGTCACTGGAAACAAAGAGCTTATTGAAGAAGTCGGAGCGTACGGCCAAGATGTATTTGTGCACGGGGTACATTCTTGTGCCAATCTGAAAAGTCACATCATGAATGCTGTCCATTTCATCTGTTTCATCTAACAGTTTACCAAAATCCATTCCAAAACTTGATAGTGACACACTTGGAATTTCATAGAGACTAAAACAAAAATAAATCCATAAGCAAAGATTATTTAAAACCTTCATCACATTTTACATAGTATGTTTAATGAGGAGAACAATGATGTTTCCATTTGGTTTCTTTGTTTCTTACATTGCTGCACTGCTCAACATTTCTTGTCCTGTTCTTTACAAAAATAACTAATAATATGGTATTTAGGCAATTAAACGACATAAATAAGACCTATCTACCTTCAGTATATTTACAGTATACAATATTTTGCCTTTATACTGTAACAGTGTTATCAGAACTATCTTATCTTCATCTCATTTTTCCAACATGAAAACACAGAAATGCTTGCTGTACTTCATATTACAAACTAAAGCAGTAAGGGACAAAAGCTAATGTTCAGCTATTTATCACAAATGTTGGAAACCATTATGAGAGCATAAGAACCATGGTCCAGTATTCTACTTATTTATTTTACTTTATACATTTCTTTCCAAACAAACAAAAATTCACTTGTCACTTTTATTTAAAAGCTGATTATTGGTGATTACTGAAGGGGTGAATTTCTACAATATTTAGAACTCAGAGTGTGTTAGGAAATACATGGCAAGCAAAATAGTAGACTGTATTGATGTTTTATCTGAAGTATTTAAGGCAAGCAAATGCTTGCCTTAAACACTTCAGATAAAACATCAATACAGCCTACTATTATGCAAATACATAAACCGAGGCCTTTAGCTAACTTCAACATCATTACTAACAAAGTACTGTTCTCTAGCAGTATGGATAACTGTATTTATTGTGATTTCTGTATGAGCCAAAAAGCGGTTTGGAAAAGAATTATTCAATCTCAATCACACATAAAAAAAGGAAAAATTACAACTGTTGTTAACTTAAATATACCTGGTTTTAGGATCTGATTGTAATACAGCAAAATTGCAGCCACTAGGATCAGTGGCAATACTGACAGCTCGGTGGACAAATGTCAGCTTCTGAAGTCTAATTCTTTCATACACACTGGGTGTATCATGCTCACAAGACACATCACATGAAGGATGCTGAAGGCTTGATACAGGTTCTGTTAAAAAAAACACAAAATGAACACAGATCACAGAAAGATCCTGCTAATTAAAATACAACTAATACAACAAAAAGGCAAGACTACGACTTCTGTATATCCACTGACAGAGTAATTAAGTAAGACTAAACCATGCTGAAGATTTCAGCTTGCTTATTTACAGAATACATAGGAGGAGAGCTGACAGTTTCACATAAAATTTTGTCCTGTATGAGACAGGTATGTTCCTTGCAGAAAAACCATCAGGACCTACTTTCAGTAATATGAGCCAAGCTAATAAGGTGGAAGTTGCTTTGGACCCTGAGTAGGGTCCCAGAACAGGTGCCCAGATAAGGGACTGGGAAGCAGGTTTCAGAGACTTAGCAGTGCAAGCAAGTATATGCTCCTTCTCTTGCTCAATACCAATTCTCTTCAGATTCATCATCTAGTATGTGACAAGATCATTACATTAGACCATTGTGCTACTATTGTTCTTCAGAAGTACTTTTCTTCCCAGAAATCTCCACCTAAAGGTAAGCTGCAGGCTGCAAAGTCAATCTTAGTATTACTAAGGAAATGCTAAAAATTGTCAGTCACAGAGGAAAGAACAAACTTGCCACATAATACTGTTAAGAGATAGTAAAGATTCAATTAAACTTTTTTACTGATTTAAAAGTACTTAAAAAACACTAAGAAATCACAGCTAACCTTTCTTTTCTGAGTTTTTTTTCCCTTCTTCCAGCCACTTCCCTGTAAAAGCTTCACCATCATGTGTGACAAACATTATTTCATTCTCATTCAATGCAACATCAGACATGAAGACTTGCCGGCCATACACCCAACGACACTGCTTCATGGAGTTGTTAGATGACTTCCAACAAAACACCTGTAATATCAAATTTTAAAAATAAGGGAAGATCTTAATATCATTTAAAAGCAGTTACATATTACAAACTACTTTTTTAAACACAACCACATGCCATCTCAAAATTGTATATAAAAGGAAAAAGACATTCTTCAAAATTTTAGGATAAAGTGTTATGAGCATCTATTAGAGAAATCACAAGTAAAACAGGGAAAATCTATCATGATATCAAGATCCATTTGCTCATGAAGAGCATCTGAAAAGCTTCTCCAAATACTGAAATATCTTCACAGCAGTCATGTATAGGACAGGTTTTACTGACATCTTGACAAAGAGAATAAAAGGTGTCAAGTCACGAAACAAGTTTTATCTAGTTCTTAAATAACAGATTTGTCCATCTGGTTTGCTTATAAATCAGACAAAATTCCAACCCAGCACACTGGAAATTTAAGTCATTTCCTATTAATTGTTTGACAAAAATCTCAAATTTCTCTGTACCAGTCTAGGTTTAGAATGGAGATCATGATGAAACACAAATTTCAAAACCCTCAGGAATACGAAGCACTGCATGCACAGCAAGACCCCAACAAGGTACACTGTACATGTCCGAAAGACAGCCCCAAGCAAGGTAAAACCCGAATGTGGCATTAGCAGTGCTAAAGTCAGGCCTTCATTTTCTCCCACTGAAGGACCTGCACAAGTCTGTTAGCATCCACATAAGAAAGGGACAGAAGAACTTGAGTGACCTATTTAATTTCCCCTGCCTTGCGCCCTAAAAATCACAGAATGTTGAAATTGAAAGAGAACTCTGGAGGTTGTGTAGTCCAACGCTCTGCTCAAGCAGGACTACCCAGAGCCAGCTGCCCAGGAACATGTCCAAACAGCTTTTGAGTATTTCCAAGGAGAGTGATTTCACAACCTAAATTGGCAACCTGTGGCAGTGCTGGACCACCCTCAGTGCTTCCCAATATTCAGACAGAGCCTGCTCTATTTCAGTTTTTGCCCACTGCCTCTGGTACTGGCTCTGGGCACCACTGACTCTTTTTCACATCTTCTTTTCAAGTATGTATATACAAGATTCCTCTTGTGACTTTTATTTTCTAGGCTAAACAGTACTCCCTTCAAGAAAGTGCAATCAAGCCAAACCAGGAAGCACTGATTCAGTAAACACAAGTGTTAGGATCCCTCTCCTTATTCAATAATTTATAATGCCTAAAAGCACTTATCAGTATTCAACATGCAAAGATATGAAATGCACATTGACATTTTTTCCTCTGATGCAGGAAGATCAAGTAATTTCTTACTGCTAAAGCAGTGTCTCAAAGATGTTGAAGGGGCACTACCAATACTACAGATGCTACAGGCTACACATCACAAGATCAAATACTGAACTGAAAATTTATCATCTCCGAGACAACTAATGACCTAATGAAAAGATAGATAATCTCAAAACATAATTCAGCCAAATGCAAGGAAAGAAAAGGAAATAACCACATTGCTCCTTATTTTGATATACAAGCACCTTTTTCAACATTCTTTAAGAAGGCATTTCAGTAGGAAAAGCTTCTTTGTAAACACCACTAGATGGCAGTGAAGGTTGAGATCTCTCAGTGAGCAGATCAAAAAAGGGATTTAGTAGGGTCCTGTAAACCAGCACTTAAATAATAAATTCACCATGGCATTCCAATTCTAAGACAAACGAGCGACTACACTTAAATACTAAATGATTCACCAGGTTTAAGTGCAACGTTTTGACAATAAAATGGACGTTTTATCTACCAAACAGCTGTGTTTCAGCAAAGGCTCTAAAACTTCAAGTCCAGAGACTACTTTGAAAGGTGTAAAGGTGCCTGGCATAAGTGGGATGAAGAGATGGGAAGAAAAAAAAAACCACCAACAAAAAGAACCTAAACCACATACTCTATCTAATCACTAATATATATGCAAAAACAAAGTTTACACCTTCACTGAAAAGCCATTAAAAGTCCATAGACTTAAAAATAAACTACTGTACATTATTTTTGTAATCCTCCCATGGCCCTAATATTAAAAAAAATCAGCAGCAGCTCTACAGAAACAAACTGACTGGGGAACAATAAAAAGAGCTTTTTCAAATATATTCATGTCCATAGGCAGTGTAAGAGTTATCATCAGCCCATTATGGGGTGAGGATGATCACCTCAAAAACGGGGACACAGAAAAGGCAAAGGTGTTTAACACCTCTGTCTTCAACAAGGGGGTCTCAGTGCCCCCAAGCTGGAGGACCATGACTGTGAGAATGATTCACTCCCAGTCAGCCCTGAAACTGTGTGGGATCTGCTGCTCCAGCTGGATCCCTACAATGCTATGGGGCCTGGTGGGATTCATCTGAGAATCCTCAAAGATCTGGCTGATGTCATCCCAAAGCCTCCCTTGATTTTTGAGCAGTCCTGGAAATCCACAGAGGTCCCAGCTACTGATGAACATTGTCCCACTTTTCAAGAAGGGCAAGAAAAGAGAACCCCACACTATACAATCCTGTCAGTCTCACTTCAGTACCTGGTAAAGCTGTGGAGGAGATAACTCTGGGAGGTGTTGAAAAACACCTCCCAATGACAGCACAGTCATTGCTCACAGCCAGCACGGCTTCATGAGGGGAAAGTCCTGCTTATCAAACCTGATTTTTTTTAATGACAAGGTAATCCACCTAGCTGACCAAGGGAAGCCAGTTGACAATCTTTTTGGATTTCAGCACAGCTTTTGATACTGCTTCTCAGAGGATGCTGGGGGCAGTTTTGGCACCACAATGTAGACAAGCCATTAAACTATTAGAGAGTGTCCAAGGAGGGCAAAAAAGATGGTGAAGGGCCTTGAGGGGAAGCTGTGAGAAGCAGCTGAGATCACTTGGTCCGTTCAGCTTGGAGGAGACTGACGGGAGACCTCACTGCAGTTACAGCTTCCTTGTGAGGGTACAACAAAGGGCAGGCACTGATCTCTGCTCTGTGGTGACCAGAGACAGGACCTGAGGGAATGGCCTGAAGCCGTGTCAGGGAAGGTTTACTACAAAAAGATTCTTCACCCAGAGAGTGGCTGGGTACTGGAACAGACTCCCCAGGGAAGGTGTCAAAGCACCAACCATGATGGAGTTCAAGAAGCATTTGGACACTGCTCTCAGACACCTGGTGTGACTCTTGGGGATGGTCCTATTTAGGGCCAGGATCCTCGTGGGTCCCTTCCAACTCAGCATATTCTATAATTCTGTGAAATTTGTTATTTTCTATGCATGACTTTGTCTTGTCTGACATTTAAAGTTTGATTTATCACTATGCAGCCTGCTATATAATTATAATTATGACAACTTACCCTTCCAGCTTCATCCAGTGCCAGAATGCAAGTCTTTTGACCCCCATTTTCTTGAAGATGCTGGGTATCTACTTTATATTCCAAATATCCCCCACTGACAAGAACTTTTTTAAGGTTCAGCTGTCTGAAAGAACACAAAAAGTTAAATTAGTATCTCCCTATTGTGTACTTAATGTTGGTTCTATGACAGTTACCTTTTTCATTTACACAAGCATTAAAAAAGTAAAGTTGATGCAGTGACACTGAAAAATTACTTATGTTTAGTTTCATCCTACTGATTCTATTAATATAGTCGCTACTATTACAGAAGACTATAACTTTTGTTTTTAAGTATATCACGTTGTATATCTATAAGTTCTTCACAAAATTCCATGAGTGAAAAATCAGTAGATTATGTAGCTTTGATTTCATCATTACAAAAATTTATTCAGCTGTTTGTATTAAAACATCTATCCTATCCCAGCAAGTCATTTCTCAGGGGTTTGCTATGTAACTTTGATTTCATCATTACAAAAATTTATTCAGCTGTTTGTATTAAAACATCTATCCTATCCCAGCAAGTCATTTCTCAGGGGTTTGCTATGTCTTGGTTTTTAGGTGATCAAAATCATACTCATTATCTTTTTTCAGCTGCTTAGCATAAAAGCACAGGACACAGCATAAGGTTCCTCAAGTGTCAACCTTCACATAACAGCCATATAGAAATTAAGTATAAGGTAATCATTAAGCTGTAACACATCAATAAATACAGTTAGAATTTGAAGTCAAGCTAAAAAACTAGGGGGGGAATTATGTGGACAAAATCAAATCTAAAAAAATCTATTATAATCTGCCATTGCAAACTAAGTAAAAGAGAACAGGATTAAATATTTTCCTAAATTCATGAGTCAAGAATCCAGTTTCTTCAACAGGTTTTACGACCTGGTTTTAGCATATGTACCAGAGGATTTTACAACATCCTCTTGGCAACCTAAATTACTCTTTATAATGTACTATATCTACACATTAATTAGGAAATTCAGACCCCAAATCACTGATTCAAAATTATAACAACATAAATAAACAGAATAGCAGATCTTCAACATCTCTCTACCAGGATGCACTTAGACAAATTCAGGTAACAGAGGAAGAAAAAATACCAGTTTCAATGTTTTTAAAGTTACGGCACAAAATATTTCCTCCTAATGTGTTTTTTTAAATATCTTTGGTAAACAGTAAATGGCACCTTAACCTCTTGTAAAAAAAACCCAAAAACCAAAAGAAGAAACAAACAAAAATTATAGTCTTAGTTCATATGAAAGAACGATGAAAACAGAGAGTGCCACTGTATTTTCTGTACTTTATGCACAAAAATCTTTAAAATAGCTTGCAAGTATACAACTACAGTGAAATCTTCCCCTATTGTTCTTCATGACAAATTAGAAAAGTAACACATACTTGGAAGCTATCTTTTTGCACTGATAGTCTGCAAGTAAATAAATATCTCCTCTTTCAGAAACACATACTGTAGCGCCATCACTTGCAGAGACCAGGGACACAGAGATGTCTTTATGGTGTAGAGCAGAGACTTGGCGAGGTACAGTTACACATTTTTCTCCATTAGGATCCAGCAGATAACCTAGAAAATACAACATACCCAAAAAATTATTTACCATTCCACACACTGTGTATTTAAAGGATACTTTATGACACTACTTTGAAGAAACTTTGAATTCCAGAAGATTTTTTAGGTAGTTGGACAATTTGTCTTCAAAATATTTAGACAGATGAGACCCACCACATCTACTTGTTAGTCCACTACAAGCACCTGAAAACCAAGACCTGATACATAAAAATGAAGTAAGGCATATTCAATAGGGAAGCTATTTACTGCGGTGGTACTGCTTTGATTCCAAAAAAAGAGTATTTATTTCATTATACGAAAATTCAATGCAGTGGAACTACCCTAACACTGACATAAACTACAGATTATTGTGGACACTGGAATACAAAAAATAAGCTTGTCAAAAAAATTACTATAACTGCAGGTAAGCACGAAGGCAGCAGTTACATGAAACAGAATAGGTTGGAGCTGTAATGCAAGATCTCTGAAAACATTAAAAAAATAAAATAAAAACAAGTCATTGCTGCTCTGTTGCAACAAGAAACCTAACATCAGGAATCTCATACACGGCATAATCCTGTTTTGCGTGCAGGGTACTTATGCCTGCACCAGGGTACAGATACCATGAAACAAGCAGCAGAGCTGCCTCTACAGCTGGAAGCAGCCCTGCCACAGAACAATGTAGGGCTGTGCTCAAACATCTTATGGGGGCAAGGTTTATCACCACAGGTCCACCAGGGTGCCCAGCTGACACAGATAATATCACTTAAGATTCAATTACTGTCTCTCTATGGTACTGCACTGGGCCACATACTAGCCAGAATAATCCCAATGTCAGCAACCATTAAAAAAGCTTATATGATGGGTGCTTATAAAAAAAGGCAAAAACAAACAAGAAGATACTCATTAGTAAGATATTTCTCTGACAAAGACAAGCTTTTTCACATACCTTGAACACCTTAACATAGAAACACAAAACTACCTGGAACCTGAGGCCAGAGCTGATGCAGATTAAGTACCAGAGATAGCTAATACTTTTGTTTTCCCATAGACCCAAAACTGCAAAAATGCAAATCCAAACCAATATAGCAATACCTGTTTATTAAAAAAGATAAAAACAATTAAAATGTCCCATTAATACAAAAAATCAAGTTCACTAGTTGGTAATATATTTTTAAATAGTTCTTTCTTGACTTCAAAATAAGACAGAGTTAACTGAAGATTCTGGTAATGCTATTGCTGAAAAAATCTAGATATGGGCTATTTCACTCTAAAAAGTCAGTATGGAAAAAGTTATCAGTAGCATGTTTACAGTGCTTGAGGAAAGAAGGACACAGACAGGAGAGCTGAAGGCTGGTTTATAATTTATTAAAGGCAGTGCCAGCCAGATTGCTGGAAGGAGACAAGTTTGCCTTGGAGTAATTTCCAACACAGCAACATTCCGTTTCAGTAGCAAAACCACATAAGATACATGGAAGGTAAAAGTTAAAAAGAGTTCAAATGAGAGCTAAATCTGACAAGCTCCTGTCATCTCAAAATGTGAAAATAACTGGTAGGAATGAAAAATATTCTTTGAAAGAAGTGTAAAGGGATGATGTCATCAGATTGGCAAAAAGAAACGAGAGAGAGAGAAAAAAGCTTCACCCAGGCTTCTGCTCTCAGAAGCAGATGACAGGTTAAGCATGAACAACATCTTTCAATGGCTGGGTTTTACTTTCAGAACGCTTCTACCTTACCTAGTTGGCCGCCATTCAGCCCCATGGTATACACTGCTTCCTTAGTCCATAGCACAGTATGGAATCTGCCTGCAGCCACTCCAATCACCATTCTACCTTTCACGTTTTTTGCCTGAACCTAAGCACAAATCCAAAGTACATCTTAATATTAAGTAGGAACAGGTGAATTTCACATGTACAAACTTCTGACAACATTTAATTCCTAAAGCCATTAAGAACGAAGCACTAATATCAGTCCACATAGTCTAATAAATCAATTTATTTCAGAAGTTTGTCAAGTGGGGCACTATTGCACTAATGACAAAAAGAACAAAACCTTTTGTAATAGCTAATCAGAACTAGAATCAGGTCTCCTTAGGCTGTCATATGTAAGATGATGTTGAACAAGACTGAACAGGACATGCATAGCACAGCCCCAGAAGACTCAGGTGCTGCAAAATGTCAGCTAGAAGTTTAAACCTGTAAGTCCTAATGGCCTGAACACGGTGCAGAACACTACACTACTAATTCCACACTTCACATTTAGGTTAACTTTTCCATATTAAAATGATAAAATCACAGCAAATACTGTGGATATAGAGCTGTCATTACACTACTGAAGAACACATGGTACCCCAAAACACTATCCTGTTGCATTTTGGCCAATCATTCTTTTTCACTTTCACAACATGAATAGTGCCATGTTACTCTACTTCAGATTAAATTAAAGCTTACTTCAGATTAAATTAAAGAATTACATTTAGAGATCAGGCATTGAAATATAGTTAAGCTGCTGATGCCCATACCCCTTCTTCCCTGCCACTAGTGTTCCCAAAGCACTGACGCCAGTGCTTCCAGCAAAGGATGTAATGATCAAACCCTGAGAGCCATCATCCAATGATTCAAAGGGAGCTAAGAGCATGATTCTCAAGTGATACATACCGATTAATACCTGAGCTACAAAGCAATTTGGGGAAGAGGGAAGAAAAGGGTTTTGGCAGTTGTGCCTTATATCATACTTCACATTACAAATTTTGGTATTGTTCAGGTTACAAACTAAGACATTTATCAGAACACAGTTAAGATCTGAGATATATAACACAGAATCAAGATTTATCTGAGCTCACATTAAACTCTGATGTTCTGAAAAAGTTTAGGAGTTATTTTTATAATCTTCACATTTTACATTCTGTTAAGAAAAACCAAAACAACAACACCAAACAATTAAGCTTTCACTGATGTTATTTTTACCTGTCTAGGAACACTGCAATTAGAAGGAGGAGGAAGAATACCCAATTGATGGAAAGTATTCAAACCAAAAGTATAAACATATCCATCTTCTGTTAGAACAACAGTATGATCCTCAGCTGCAGCTATCTGGGAGCACTGATGACCAGTTAAGCCTTCCACAAGTCTTGGAACCTGAATCAGGAAAAACAAGTTGATATAAAGGCATATTGTTTTGTTTTTAACCAGTGGCCATCTACGAAACTAAAGTTACAGCAACAGAAAGTCATGACCAAACATTGAAATAGATAAAATGCAAAAATGCATTCCAACACAGTCAGTAACAACCACATCCAGTGTAGTAAGATGAATTACTTTCATTTGAAATGCTATCAGGGAAATGTCCTTTTCTATCAGGTGACGTGAATTTTAAACCACCAGTTCTGAATTGATTGGAAACTACATCTTCAGGACAGGTGAACAAATATTAACTATCATGTGGTATTTTAAATACCACCAACACTAGAGCTATCTCCCTCCAACACAGAATAATCCTAATGAAATTTCACAGAATAAGGAAGCAGGTCTGTATCTTTGAGTCTTCATGCATTCTAACATGACTTCTCCTTTATTCAACCACATAACACCATAATTTTGGAAAGCAATTTGAAAAAAAAAATCCTAATTTAACAGAATTACTTTCTTTAAAAAAACAGAAATTTTGAGTTCCACTATAGCATTTAGCAACAGAATATCAAGTTCTACCAAATACTTGACATTAGAAATTTTTAAAAATTACTGTGCTGCAAGATAAATGCACACTGTGAGGTAGGATAAGATGTTTAAGCCAAAGAATAGTATTGTCGTCATATCTTAGTCTTCTCAAATTTTAGTTTCGTGCATTGCAATAATGTACTATTCAAATAAAAACAACCAGTGACTTTTCACTTAATTTGCTTAAGTCTAATAAAAAGCAACCCCACCATCCCTCTTCCTGACATTACAGCTTCCCAGTACTGTACTGCTGTTTCTCTGCCAAAAAAGCCCAGCCAAAAAACATTTGCTTCCACTTATCTAGCATCAGCTGGCCTTTAAATCAACTCAGCCATAAACACAAGTTTGATCACAGCATCTAGCTATCTGAAGTTAAACTAAAATTAAATGCACATTCCTCTACTCTCTGCCACCTCACTATGAGCACTGGAGAAGCTTTTCTGTTACTTGGTGGGAAGCAAGGTGTTTGGTTTAAAACGAATGGCAAGCTCATTTTGAAAGTACACTGACAGAAACTCTAATTTCCTTTTTAGACTTGCTGTTAGAAATAAAAGAAACATCATACTACTACAAGAAATGACACAAGACAGCATACCAAACATGTTTGCTCATCACCATGACCCAAGCGCCCTCCTTGTCCATGTCCACATGTATACACTTGGCCTTTGTGGGAAAGAAACACGGAGTGGAATTTGCAGAGTACCACCTGAAAAAAGAGCAAAAAATGGATGAGGAAGAGGCGACAAAGGACAGATTAATTTTCCCAAATAATCTGTAACACCTGCCATAACTACTTTGCGAAGAAGTGTTGCCTTAATAGAGATATGTTCATGAAAATAGAAGTAAGACAGTGGTATTTAATCATAGGACCCATAAAATCCTTGTTTAAAACATATTATGTACTGCCTTAAGCTACTTGAAGAGATCAACAGTTTCAGTTTATTAAAATAAGATTAAGCATGGCCTCAGCATGGCTAACAGAAACTCAAAAGACTGAGTTTTAAGGTCCACAATGCTGCCTCGGAAATGCTAAAGAAAACATGTTAAAACTGCAGCACAGATTGTCTGCCCTGAATGTTTGCTCAAGTTGTACTTTAAAGTTCCAAATATTCTCAAACTGAAGTCACAAGAAGTTATTAGAGACATGTGCTTAACAGCATATGCTGCTTTGAACACAAGATGAATTTTAATTCAATATGTACCAAGCACATTTATTATTTCACTTCAGTTCAAAATGTGACTGGAGTCACACAGAAAGCCAGCAGCTCAAAACAGTTACAGAAGTGTCAAGCTTCTGAATGTATTTAATGACACACAAGCCATATATCCGAAGTAAATAATATAAAAGCCCCTGTTCTCCCCACAAAACAGAGAACCACAATTTCAGTCATGGTGATTGGGGGTGCAGGGAGGTAAGGAAGTGGGCAGAAAGGGGAAAGCTCCAAGAACTGTTTTTCCATGGAAATCTTCAACACTTGCTAACTCCTTGGTTACATTTCCCCCCTTACACACCCCTCACCAAGAAATGGGGCTGTGTACTACACTAGGAATACCTGTTTAATATACACGCCATTCCGAGGAAAAAGGTCCACCAATTCAGGATGATGTCTACCCTGCTGACCACCATGGCCCAAAGTAAAGTTTATATTGCTTCCCCAGGTGTAGACTTCCATGGGATCTGTAATGAAAAAGATCCTCTCTGAAGCTTCTAAATGTATCAGTATTGTGCACATTGACTTCAAAAAACAACAGCTGCCATTTCTATCTAAATATTGAAGAGGAAATTTTTTTTACCTGAAACTTAACTTTAAAAACATTTAATATTATAAGAAGATATAATGACAAAATACTCCAATAATATTGTACAGATGATCAACATTAGCATCAGGCATCTCACAATTTATGAAGTCCCAATTAAAACCAGAAAATATTGTGTACACTGGTACATACGTTAATACAGATCTGTTGTTGAAACAGATCTCATTGCAAAATACAAATTAGACTATTTTATTTCTTACCAGTTTTCTTGAACACCACATGGATAGGCCTATCCTTCATCACAAGATCCAGGGCTGATAAGCCTTCTTTATCCTGAACATACAGACTAACACCATGCTGAAAGAGGAGAGAAGAACAACTGAAGTTAATTTTAACTTCACAGCTTGAAGTAAACCAGCTAAATCTTTGAGGAGCAAAACATATCTTTAATTGAAATTTAATACTAATAAAAGAAAATCTTCAGATTCAAGTAAACTGTAAGCAAATCTAAAATAAACCAAAAACATTGCAAATCTGTTCTGCCGTGTACACATCTTGTTGATATACTAACATGGATTTTGTTGTCTCAACACTGACTGTGTAATAAACTGTAACCAGCAAAACACAAAGGAAAAGATGTGAAGATAAAGCACTGACATCTAGGAATGTCAAGTATTCACCAGAAATTAATTTACCAGCCTCAAACGATGCCTTTTCTTAAACTGGCATTCTACAGCATCAGTTTTGACAAGCTAGACAAGTGACAAAATGAAAAAAAAAAAAAAACAACCTGCTATTATTTTGAAAACAAGCAAGGAACAGAGTTTCACAGTTGCTGAGAAAAGGCAAGAGGACACAGCCAGGAAAGAGCACTAGGGAAGTTTCAAAGGCATAAAGCATGTACAGGTCATTCTTTCAGAACTTAGACACAGACAATCTCTGTAAATATCATTTTCTTAATACAACAGAGTGCTGCTACAGAAGCATTGAGTTCAGGAAGGAGGTCAAGGGCCATCAATCACCTCCCAAAAGGGAAAAACTCCAGATGTCCTCAAAGAGAACCTAATGGCCAACTCAGCTGTACCTGCATACCTGAGGTCATGGCTAATACAAAGGATACCTTACAAAACCTCACACTTAAGAGGTAAACACATGAAATACAACTTTATTTGGAAAAACATTCCCCAGAAGAAGAACAGCATACATTCTCCAAATTATAAAGACAACGCTAGTGCAACAGGGCTGGGATTAATTCACCATATAACAGAAAAGACTGACCTATTTTTATGACTGAACTATAGCTAGATATTCTTCATTTCTGGAAGATGTTTAAAATATTCACAAGCAGACAGAGGCTGTAGGGATATTCATATGGTCTGAATTTGTACAAACAAAATCCAATTGCTGAGTGGAAAATCTTATAGTTAGATACAGTCTGAGAATAAGCCAAGAACATCTCCAGACCACAGCAGAAGTCTGTCATCCACACTAGTTTAGGAATCCAGGGGCTGATTCTGGAGCTAGTACTGTTTAACATCTTGACTAACAACCTGGATGATAGGCTAGAGTGCTGCTCCCTCAGCAAAGGTGATGACAGGAGACCAGGAGGAGTGGCTGATAAGTCAGAGGGTTGTGCTGACATTCAAAGGGACTTTGACAGGCTGGAGCAACAGGCTGAGAGGAACCACATAAAGTTCAACAAAGGGAAATGCAAATCCTGGCCCTGGGGAGGAACAACCCAGTGAACTGGTACAGCTGGAGAAAGCACCTTAGTAGAAAAGGACTTAGGGACTCTTGTAGACCACCAGATGACCACAAGCCAGCAAGCTCAGAGTTAAAAATGCTGAAAGCATCCAGGGCTGCAGGTGGGAGTGTTGCCAGCAAGCATTACTCAGCACTGGCAAGCACAGCTGGAGTGCTGGGTTCAGGTCTGGACTCCCAGACAGATAAGGACAGACAGGAGCAAGCTCAGCAAAAGACCATGAAGATAATGACTGGGGCATCTGACATTGAAAGAGAAGCTGAGAGAGCTGGGATGCTTAGCCTAGAGAAGGTTTGGGATGGGGGAGGGGGACAGTATGCCTTATACATAATAAATACCTAATTGGAGGTGAGAGGTAGGGATCATAGTGATACCCAGTGACAGAAAAAGTAGCAATAGGCACAAGCTAACATATAAGAAAACCTGTTTAAATCTAAAACATATTTTTACTATACTGAGAGTAAAACACTGGAACAGAGATGTCTGATGCCCTGCACAAAATCCAACCAAACATAGTCCTGGGCAACCTGCTCTAGCTGACCTTGCCTGAACATGGGGGCTAGACAAGGCAGCCTTCAGAGATCCCCTTCTATCTCACCTATTTCATAATTCTATTCTATAATCAGTTTCTGTTATTGCTATAATACCTTAAGAACACACCCTTTTTATGACACAGTACAGCAGACAGACTTCAGTTAAGGAACTAGAAGAGAGAGCATCCTCCATGAAGTGTTTTGTTCTGCATCCTAGAAGAATATCAGCAGAGCTGGCTAGAAAAAAATCTCGTTCACTTATGGAACTGACAGAAAAGTAAGATATTGGGGAAAAGCTGTACAGGCCTCCTGTAAGCAAATATCAGACACAGATATACACACATGCACTAGAGGACTGAACACTTTTTGATATCTCATGTACAGTTTCCAGTTTTCTAGAGAACAGAATCATACGTACAATGCTTATAAAAACATCTACTTTTTTCAAGTTTGATGAAAACTTCCCCTCTCTCTAAGGGGACAGCACATGAAATAAATATTTAACAGTTATCAGACCCTACCAGATCATCCACCATCTTTTTGTTTAAAGTCTTGTAGAAAGCAGAGTTATGTCCACAAATGGCTAGTCACTGTAATTTTAAAAGACTGCATTCAAAATGGAACGAACATTCTCTGCCTTAAAAGGTTTGTTTTTAAACAACCCTGAACCACAAATATTTCATTTTCTCACATGGTTAAAGAGACTCTGAACACCTCAAACATCTCTTCCCTTTGCTGTACTTGCGAAAGGAGAAACAGAAGGAAAATTAATTAAAAATATATACAACTTGCTAATTGGATGGGAAGAAACAGCAGTTGTAACAAAGGAATAAGGGGGACTGAGCAAAAGCCCTGGTTTAAAATACTAATGAAATGGAGATTCACTTAACAGAATACTCTATATCTTGAGTTATCTTTTAAATATAAGATTAATTTCTAATTATAACTCCATTTAATTTCCCCTTATTTTATGTTCTCTAACATCAATTGATACAATTACTGCAGGTCTATTTTCAGAGTATCTTTAGTCTGACCACTCTCTATTTTTAAGATCCTGAGCTTGATATCATCTACCCAAACAAGTCTTCAAGGAAGTCCACAATTAATCAGGGATCCTTTCTCAGTGCTGATTTCTGCATGGGCAAAGGCAGACATCTGTATGAACAGAGACAACCTTCAAGTAAATCAATGCACTGCAATCTGAACACAATATTAAGACAAGCCTCAAGAGGCTTCCATTCAAGTTTAAAAACACATTTTTACATAAGCAGTACAACTCTAAAAATTGTTGATGCCAAGGAAAATTACAGTTGCAAATCGCTCACCTTCAGTAATGACAAAACACAATCAATGTATCCATAAAATATACTTCTGTGCAAAGCTGTCCATCCAGACTCTTTGTCTTTTGCCAAGAGATCCACTCCTTTGGTCTCAGCCAACCAGTCCAGCACACCTTTTTTGCCACAGGACGATGCTAGATGTATAACATTTCTACCAAAGGCATCCTTGATAGTTGCAGCATTGTAGCAGTAAGAAGAGAGAAAGGCCTTGATCTGGCCTTCACTTCCTCTGGTAACTACAGAAATAACATCCAAAGCATGCTGTAGAGATCGACACTTTGAAGTGCACTCTGGCAAGTAAGAATTCATCTTCAGTTCTAAAGCTGCTCTTCTCCTTAAGGGGAACAACCCTTAAGTGTATCAAGGCACTCCAATTCAGTACACAACACAGTGCCTCAGAAAAATTGTAATTCCAAGGATGTAAATCCAAGTTTATTGAGCTGCCATTAGAAATCTTTGTACTGTTATGTTTGGCACTTGATCCAAATAAATATTTATAAATATATATTTTTAGAAGTCTTATTTCACCATCTTATATAACAAATAATCTTGTCCATAGAAAATTCCAAAAGTGAACTACCTCTAGTGCAGAGGGGGATTCCCCCTCCACACTACCTTATTCTTCTAAAACTCCATAATTGCAAGGGAGACCTGAAAGAGAACAAACCAGAACAGATTAGTAAACAAAAACACTTTACCCCTGCAACTAATTTAATTGCATATCAAACTAGCAAGTACATGACAAGACAATGTGACAAGGGCAGACTGACCTGCCCCATGCCATCTGAGCTTATACCAGACATTCAGTCAGATTGAAAAAGCATCACTCCCTTCCCCACCCCAACCTCCAAAGGCACCTCCTACCTTTCTTTGACATAAATTATTTAGGCCACAAAGTAAACTACATCCAAAAAAGTTTGCTTTCCCACCCTCAGGGTCCTCAGCATCCTGACTGTTTAGTGTCTAACTGTATCATATCTTTGTGATCAGAAATCAAGAACTGAACTAAAAGACTGGGTGGGGTGGAAGCCATCCACCAAAAAATCCCCTCAGCTACTGAGTACACCATGGCTAACAGAGGCATTGTTAGTAGTGTGGTAGAAGGAAGGGGACAGCACCAATCTTCACAACCACTGCAATGAAAGGATTATGTCCCATTTTCTCTTCCCCAGCCCAAATACCTATCCATGTCTCTACTAATTCTAATCTGCAGAATCAATAGGAAGGCTCCTCTCCACCACTCCCAGAGTTGCTCACAAAGGTGGGTCAGAGGATGGCATCAAAGCAAATAAAAGCAGCTTGAACAAGAGAGATGAATTCAGGCTGTTAGCACTCATACAGGGCTCAGGTCTAAAGCTCCTGAAACAGGCAAGAAGAAATGAAGGGGTAACGAAGAAAGAAAAAGGAAGCAAAAATAAGCATTCTTCTTCATGAAAGTATATTCACAGTCTGGGGCATGCAGCTCTTCTGCTTAGCTGTGCATACTTATCTTTAGCATATACATCTTTCTTTGTCATTCCTTTTCTCAAAAGTAAAGGAGGCCTGACAGAAGCACTCACCTAGCCTATGAAATGTCTGCAGTTATACTCAGAAGTGTCACAAGAAGTGCAGACTGCAGTATAAAAATCACACACAAACTCAGAAAACAGGAAAAGTGAACAACATACATCACTATGTACATCACTAATTAAGTGTGAACTATTAAGACCCCCAAAAAATCACATTTCAGTAAACTAGATGTAAGTTTCAAACTTAGTGAAACAGTATTCAATTTGTTTTTGTTTGCTGTGCAAAAGGTAATTTAAAGTTGTTCTACCCACAATTAAAATATTCCAAGAGAAGTTGAGCAATGCCATCCTGCAAGCTAAAATAATAAAACTAAAAATGTTAACAAACCCTCAGAGTGGGGAATGGGAGGATAAGACAGGGACACATATCAAAAAAACCCAACAAAACACAGAACTTCCCCATCCTACTCAGCTTAGCAGTCATTATAAATGTTCACATCCTACTCCTTGACCCCAATCTCATCAAAAGGTTGAGCTTAGCTTCCATTGCTTTTCAGCCACTATATGTGTAACCACATTTTCTTAACATCTTTATTTGCAAAGACATACCAGAAAAATATGGTTTTGTTTGGAAAAGAGAAATCCCAGTCCTCCTCTTGTTTTAAGAATCAAGATTTCCATAAAGCTGCAAGCAATCAGCTTAAAGCAAACATTAGCAATAGAATCTAAACTTTCAAGAAAAAAAAATCTAGTCCAGAGTATTCATTTAAATATCTCATAATGAAGCCTCCAACAGTTATTCACTACAATTTAGTACCTCATCCCTGACTGGGGGTAGCACCAGGAAATCTTTACAAGACTAGAACTGACCACAACTGTTCAGCTTGGATTTGTCACAGCAAGCTTCAGTTCACTCTACAGGGCATTTTCCAAACTACATAAAAACTTCTGCAGTAACACAAGAAATTTATCATATATATGTGTGGACTTTTGTCCTCTGACCTTCTCAAGCCTGATTGTAAAGAGAAGTAAATCACTGTAACAGGTTTGGAAAAAAGCTCTGGTTTCAAGAATACAACCTGACTTGTTGCTCCCATGAATCAAAGTGCAATAAGTAACTATTAGCACACTCAGACTGCCAGCACATCAAACACCCTTCCAAAACTAATAATTAAAAACACAACACCCTCAAAAAAAAAAAAACCAAACAAATCTACAAAACCCCAAACATTTCAAGATCTACAGGAAAAAATTTATCACATTTCACCAATATGACACTAGGTAATAAAATTATGTAATGGAAGAAGTAAAAATTGTATGCATGCCTTGTAAAGCACATCTTAAATACTCATTGTTTAAACATTACTATTGTTGCTATACAGGAAAATAAAGGTAAGGATAAAAAGAACATTAAGAAAAATCACTTGGGGAGACATAAGGTTGACTAATCTGTTAAACTGGTATGAAATGGCACCACCACCCAAGAAAGCAGTCCTGCTGTCCCCTGTGTCATACCTTCCTTTGTGCAGATCCACACCTATCTAAGGCACTGGATTGCATGATAAAATGATCCAGAAGAAAGCAAATCCTGAGACTTGTGCCATTACAAGAAAAGAACAGATGCCAAACAAAACCTTATTGGAGGCACCTGAGCTCCAGCCTACCAAACACCAAAATAATGTGAATAACACAACAAATATTAAAAGAATAAAAAGTCTGCTAGTAAACAGAAATGTAAGCCTGCCTATCACACACTAACTCCATCACAGTGACATTTACTTCAGCTATGTGAAACTTGACTCTGCTGAATTATTTCTTTATAAGTCATTCAAACCCAGCCTTTCTTTACTGTAAACATTACAAAACTAAATACTGCATTAGCATATTGACATATACACCTTGAGCTCAAGACAGAAAGCTGTAGATCAAGTTTTCACTTAAGACTGTCACACTGGCAACAAACACTGCCACATTATACAAAACCTGAAAAAGGGTAATCATCAGATCTGACTGTTACACAAAGGAAGCCCTTAAGAGAAAACCTTAAAACTTTCAAATTGTGAACTGAAGCTCAGGTCAGTGTGAACAGCGAGCACCTAAAACAAGCAGAAAAGAGGAAGCACCAGCATTTTTTAAACTTTGAATTAAGATGATCTAGAACATGGTGCCATTTTGATTATGTGTCTTCACTTATATTTGCAGATATTTCTGTAGGTTCCTCAGCATGAATCACATCCATGTTACAATACCAGTATCTTCTTCATGTTGTAATCATTAAAAGACATAAAAAACTAAATAAGGCTATAATATTTTTAACACTTCTGTGATACAGTAGGCATTATCTGGAATTCAAATTCTTTTAAAAACCTGATTCCTAATTAACATTATAGCAAAAAGTCACAAAAAATGAAGGAATTAGAGCAGCGTTCGAAGTATCCCAAAGATATTTTATTTCAGCAGCAAGTGGGTTTCTAACCCTCAGAGACATGAGCTATTTATTATATATGTTCACAGCCCAGGAAAATTTAAAAGACTGGAACCAATTTGGAAGTAATTCTTTAGTAGCAAGAAAGTAGGCAGGGCTGTCTTACTCAGCTCTCCCCCTCAGAGAAGGCAAAGCACCACTGCACCAGAGCTGTCAGACACCCTCCACGAGGGAGTGTGGCAGATGTGTCATCTGACCCTATGGAGGCAGAACTCCTACAGCTGAAAAAGCAGCTCTGTACCTACCGTGGTTGTCTCAAAAATCTGTTTCTCTCAGGAAGTCACTACAAAAATCAAAGCTGTCACACCTCTCCTGAGTATGAAGTGAACAAAGATTCTACAAATACCTTAGTGACTAAGGATGATGTGATAGATTTCATTTCCTGCAAACAGCAGACATGGAATCTCAACATTTGGGAAAAGCTAACAGAGTTAGCAGAAGCCTCCCACTGTGGAGTTCCAGAAATCTCTCTCTGTGTATCATATTTGCTACCAATGCATCCCCAATTTTCTTTTTTCCCAGGAAGCATTTCCACAGAGGTTGTGTGCTCTTGGCACAGAGGTACAAGGAAACAACAACCAGCCCTCACACCATGGCTGGCAGTGTCCATGTATGTTTCTAGCATCCAGTCTCATTTGATACTAGAACTGCCATCTGTGCTTCTTGCAATTCTTCCTGAATGCCAATACTCAGGTATTAGAGCTACCAAAACCTGGCTAATATGGATGTGGATACTGGTACCAAGAAGGTGGCTGGTAGCTGCTGTTGTGCCTTTTTTCATTCAATACAGACAATGGTCTTACATGGAAGTGAAAGAGAACACAGAAGAGATTCAGCTACTCAGAATTCAGAGCCACTCAAAGGCAGATTGCTGGGTTTGCATCTTCAATGGGCACTGCATTAAAGTAACTCAAGTGTCAAATTAGTCACATGGCCCTGAAACTCATCCTTGGGCTGCTTTACTAAAAACATACTTCTCAAGACCTTAACATTGGCATAACTTCATTCCATTCACTGCTTTTTTGTCAGTTTATTTTTTTTTCAGTGTTACTAATTTTACTAAATACCAGTCACAGCTAAAATGCACATGATGAAAAATGACCTAGCTCCCCTAATTTGAGTCTCCTAAAACAGAACTAAGCAATGGTTTCTATTTTTCATATAAAAGAAGAATAGAGCTTTCCTTGTCAAGCCTAACATCCTTCCTTAAAAAAAAAGTAAAAAAATATTCTTCTGAAGGCACTAAATTAATTTTGTTTTCCTTTTGATAGTAAGTTGCTAAGTGAAGTGAGACTGGCAACACCATGCATTTCAGGAGGGTTAAGTCTATCCTTATAAGGGCATTGCAATATCTTAAATATTTCCAGTGTGGAATGGAAGGGGGTTGTTTTTTAAACAAGCATGCTGACATTTGTCCACGTTGGTCCATTCACATTTGTTTCATAACATCACAAAAGACCTGTAACCATAACAGCACAGAAATCCTTAAAATAAACTTAATCCTTAAAATAAAGCAAACTTGACTAAACAGACTCCTTGATTAGCAAGTTAATAAAAAAAGGCTTACAGAGATGAAGCCATGGGAATTTGCTATCATGTTACCACTTTTCCAGGACTTTCTGTTGACTATTTTCTTACCTAAAGACAACTATCACTAATACATATTAAACTAACAGTTTAGAATCTGTGAAAAGTGACTAGAAAATTGAGGCTAGGTAGTAATATAACAGCCTTAGCACTGGCATTAAGCAAGATCTCAAGGAAACACAGATGAATTCCTAGATAAACAAAGCAAGTACACCTTTCAGACACAGGCAGCACATTGTCCTAGCCTTTAAAGAACAGTTAGACTATTAATTCCTGCTGAGATTACATATTCACAGGTAGTTTAACCTGCTCAGAAATTCCTTGTACATTTGTTGAAGAATAGGCAAAAATCTACACTTTCCAACCCCTTGAACACAAAATGTATTTTACGGGGAGAAAATTAACTGAATGTACAAGGAAAACCAGGTAGACCTAAGCTATGCAGTACCTAAGAATGGTTTGGCTGCCTGAAATTCCCACAGAGAGACCTTTAAAAAGGCAGCTTCTTCTTGACTGTATAAGAGGAGCATTGAGACACAAAAAACAAGGGTTCTGCTCTCCTCAATGAACAAAATATCAGATAGAGTCCTGCTTCTAATTCAGATAACAAGTTTTAAGAGAAGCAAGTAAGTAGAGAAAACTTGGGAAGAGCTACTAGCAATTCAGAATGTTTATGGAACAACCCCTGAGTACCAGCAAACTGGATCTCTTTCCTCCTTCAGCTGTGGCTTCAGCAGACCATCCAGAGCCTTTGAATAAGGCACAAAGAAGAAACATCAAAACTCCAGTCCAATTTACTTCTGACAGTGGGCAAAACAGTCATTTGTTCAAATTCCATAAAAGATTAAGATTATACATCAGGAAGGATTTTCAAATGACAAACTGAATGCACGTGAGGCTCTCAAAACAAGCTGGACAACAAGCAAACTGCTCAAGTTATAAATAAATGTCACCTGCCCAGAAGTAAAGCTATGAAGGAAAACCAACTTGCTTTGAAAGACACCACATTCCACCCTGCCCACTGCGTCCCTTGGGCCACTGCTGCTTCTCTCACTGGGATGGGGCCTCATGCCACCACTCAGCACAGGTACAACCCAGCACAAGTGACCTTTAGAGGCTCGCTCCGGATTTTCTGTAACTTTCTCCTTCAACAACAACAGCATAATCCTTATCAGAATGAGACATTCTGCAATCCAACAACCCTAATTCGGCTGCTCCTAGCTGAGCTAAGCAGCACTGCCAATTAAAGGCTGACACATCTGTCAAAAAAAGACCAAAGTACCACTGGTAGCTAAATTCAGCTACAAACGTCAGAGCACATCTATCACTTGGGAATCATTGTACATAAACAGTAAACTGTGAACTACTGTGCTGCACTTATCTGGACATACTTAGGACTGCTTGTGTTTAATAACTTAATACTGTTTAAAAAAATTAGAACAAAGTGCTATAGGCAAAAGTACAGTGAGTGCAGCCTCAGTCACTTCCACAATCCACCAAGATCTTGCTACAGGCTTTACTGAAACAGACAATGCTGAAGGGAAGTTAAACACAACAAACCACAAGTGTGCAATAGAACTTCACCCCACTTCAAATTATGCCCAATAAATCCATCAAGGACTTTTCCATCATGGGAAAAAGTGACATTTTTGACTAACTGCAAACTCCGAGTACAGTTTTACTGCAGACTAGCCACACCAGATGTTGGTGGGCGATTACTGTTTTTTGTAAACCACAAACTCTGACCAGTTTCCGCAAAGACAGACAACTACACTGACCACATAACCCAAAAAAAGAGTTGTATTTCTCCTAGGAAGACTGCATGGAAGTATCCTTTTAAGATAACTACGAGATCGCGGCTCTCCAGTGCTTACGGTGCTGGTCTAACCCAGCAGCACTGCGAGCTGCCACCAAAAACAGCCAAGTATCACCAAGAGCAGAGAAACACGCCAGGCTTTCCCTGAACCCACAGCTCAGGAAACCTGGCAAGAGGCTCCTGCCAGTGTCAGGGCGGGGGAAGGTCTGAAGCGCTTCAAGGAGCCAGAGAGAGGCCAGGGGCAGGCAGAGGGACAAGGGGCCGTTCTGGCTCCAGCGTCCACGCAGCCGAGGAGCGACAAGAGCCCTTATTGACACAGGCGGCCGAGCCACCAAGCCGGTCCCCTCCCATTCTACGTGGCCGGCTGTCCTGCACCCTCCCTGGCTGCCTTGCCCGGAGCTCTGCCCTCTCGTTCAGCCGCCCGCCGCCGCCGTCCCGACCCCTCCGACGGGACCCGTCCCCGAGCGGCTCCCCGCCGGCCGCGCCGGCCCGCCCCTCACCAGTCGCTAGATGAATGGACTCGGGCGGGCAGGGCGGGACGCGCGCTGGGCAGCGCGGGGGTTCATCCTCAGTGACTGCGGGGCAGGGCCAGGCTGAGGGGGCAGCTGCTACCGCGGCGGCTCCGCCGGCGACAGCGACAGCGACGGCGACAGCGACAGGCGGGGCCGCGGTTCTCAGCGGGGAGCACCGGCAGCGGCCGCCGCACCCACGAAGAAGCGAAACGCCGATTGGCCGCCGTGCCGCCGCACCTCGCGCGCCGATTGGCTGCGGCTGCCGCCTCGGCCCCGCCCCTCGCGGCCGAGCCCGGATTGACTGACAGGCGGGGTCAGGGGCGAGGGGCGGGGCCGGGGCGGCTGTGGGGGCTCTGGTGTGGCCGGCGTTAAACCAAGATGGTCGGAGGGAGTGTGGGTTGGGGATATCGGTGCTGGTGTCGGGCAGGGGAACGGGCTGGAGTTATCGGGAAGGGAGGAGAGCTGAGGGGCCTCCTTCTGGCAGTCTTGGCCGCAGAAGCGCCGTGCCTTGCTGCGGGGGGTGGGATGGGTTTCTGTAAGGTCACGCCTCCCTCCTGGAGGGCTCAAAAGCAAATAGTCAAAAACCCAGCCCGTGGGTCCCCTCAAAGTAACGGGGGAAAGCAGGGAGAAGGCTGTGCCCATCCAGACTGCGTTGAGTTTCTCGCTCTGACAGAGCAAGTGGTCTAATGTATCGGATACAGCTTGATTTTTGTGAGGCTTTTGGCACCGTCTCGGGGCAGCCTCCCAATCCCGGTGTGTGCCCAGGGATTTGCACACCCGCTCCTGGGACTGCCGCGGGCACTCCGGCAGGGCTCCGTCCCTGTTCGGTGGATGCCTTGGATGATGCAATAGGCAGCACAGATTACAAATGAAATCTGGGACAGGATTAGGGTGTACTGTTTAAGGGCAGGAAGCTGAACCCAAGACAAGCAGTACCCAAAGTAAAATACAGAGTAAAACAAACACACAACACCTTAAAAAAAAAAAAGAAATTGATTTCTTGGGAAATTGATTTTTCCAATAAATACACTAATGATGTATTAATAGTAATGTAATGGCAGAGTTCCTATGTGGTTTTTAAAGCCACGGCATTATCCCATGCGGTGCAAGCATTATGATCTTAAAACAACATAGCTATCTTTAAAACCATAAAGCAGTTGATAAAAAAAGTTTTGCATGTTCTTTAGTAGCAGTTCAATTTGGGAAAGATTCAGTATGAATTGTATTAGGTGAATCTCAAGCATTTTTACCAGTGCCATCTGACTCAGTTAATGTGAACTGTACAATCTGCCCTTTGATTTTCTCTATAAATGTTTAGTTTGCCAGCAGCCATTCACCACTGTAACTAAAACTGCAAGCTACGTAAAATTTATTTATGCATTATTTTCCCAGTGATAGTTTCTTAGTGCTTCAGTCACAAATAAAAGTCAGAGGTGGCCATGCTCCAAGTCTGCTGCCAGCTGGCCTAAGGACAGAGATGACCATCTGGGGACATGAGGAGCTCCAAATACAGCTGGAGGCAGTTCTAAGCAATGCCTTGTTGCATAATAACAAATTCAGGTGAATAGTCTGGACCAACTCTGGAGCACCAAAAAAACGTGATGAAAAGATAAAGAGGCTTAAAGTAGAATCATGTCTAAGATTCCATATGAAAAAAGATAATTTCTGAAAGCTGGACTGCCCCTCATGTCTTTCTTAATAAATATTACTGTAAAGAATAGAAAACTGCAGCAAGCAACACAGAAAAGTGGAAAATAACAGTCACAAATAGGACCTGATAGAGTCCAAGTCAGACAAAACCCTGACAGAATAGCCAAAGGCTTTTTGCAATTGTTTTCTATGCAACAGTTTTATCTTTGCAGGACTTTTAATATATTCATGATAAAAATAAGACATTAACTGCTTTGCCTATTGTTTATTGTTTAGTTTTTTTCCAATTGACCCCAGCTTACAGGTCAGTAATAGAAATTCCTGCTATCTTGTACTGCCTCTGCAAAAGCAGCAGGAAACTGGTGAACACCATCCACACAACGAGGATGCCACAGCTTGATTTGCAGAGCTATGTTGAGGTATTAAAGTAATATTGTAAAACAAAAGTAGCTCAAACAGGGTAACTTGAGCCTCTGTTTAAATTACTTGTTTTGGTTTGGGTTTTTCTATGGTGGGAAATTGCAAGTGTTGCATAAAAATATACAATTTTAATTCTTCTGTTAAAAATAGCGTAACTTGAGCCTCTGTTTAAATTACTTGTTTTGGTTTGGGTTTTTCTACGGTGGAAAATTGCAACAGTGTTGCATAAAAATATACAATTTTAAGTCTTCTGGAGAAAACTACAGATGTGGAGATGAAAAGCCAGCAACAAGTCATTGAAGAGTATTTTTAATTTTGTAGCCCAACAGCCAGATTTGTAAATTCCTGACACACACAGCATGTGTCTGTCAATAAAGAACTGTTCATCTGGCTTTTTTCAGTCTCTGATGAAAAGATCTGAATTATCAGAAATAATCAAGTAATTATAGGAAAAAATATGTCTCTAACTGCTGTTGTTACTTTTTATAGAAGTTCTAGACTTTAATCCATAAAAAGGAAGGAAGAGCAACACTTAAAAAGGAAAACCAGTATACTTAGCCATCTTCAGAATTTGAGGAGGAACATCAATTTTGAGTAACTTAACTAGCCTACAGAGTGTATTTTTGTCTTACTATGCTTCTCAGTTCATTGAGTGTTGAAGAATTACGAATTGACTGTGCTCTAAATGTGTGTACTCATTTAAGTTAGGGAAGATAAATCTAGGCTATAGGGAGGGCATTACCCCATTAGGCAGCTTTCTAGTGACCTATTAATCTTATCTATGCATCCATTGTAGTCTGCACCAGACTTAGGCTACTGGAGGAATTAGAGGAGGAGATTTAAGTGACAGAAAGGAAAAAAAGAACTTGTGCTTTATTCTGTCTGAAATTGATCCTGAACGTTGGGGGGAAAAAGTCATTTTTAAGTCATTAATCATAAAGTTCAGTCTATATATCAAAAATTAAAATAATTATTTTTTTTTCCTTTTTGGCTATACTAAATGTCAAGTGACAGATTTCTGCCTTCACATATCTATTTGTGTGCCTTAGCTGGCCTAATTATTACCAGTGTCCTCTGGAGCCTTGAGTAATAACTGTTATTGGCAGCAGTAATACTCTGCTGAAGAAAATATTAATCAGGCTTAATTCTGCTACTAAAAAAGTTTCTCATGATCCTTCTCTTTAACAAACTTGAAAAAAAAAAGAGTATAATATGGTAGAAAATTTGTATTACAGAACTAATAAAGCAAAATTCCATTAGAAGGGAAAGCTTGCAAAAAAAAGGCATCTCCAAATTTACTAAAACTATGTGCATCTAGCTTTGACAAAGCTTATCCTCTTGCTCAAACAGACAGGGTCATGAAATTCCTGATGTATAACAATCCAAGAAAAGTGTGGAGAAGTCCAAGGATCAAGCAGTGTGGAAATGACAGCGGTGATGGATATGGGCTTCCCAAACTGATCCATCTACTTGAGAATTTCCCTGTGAAGTAGGAAATAGAGATGTGGTGAGCATCCATGAGCTTTTTCTCAGCAAACCGTGGCTCCAGAAAAGCAGGTTCTTCATCTTGCATGGCTGGAGCACTTCTGTGTAGCGGTGCCCTGTCAGAAACTCCAACATCTCCTCTTTAGCTTGCAAGATTTCCAGCTTTAAAGTTAGACCTTGGGAGCCTCTCTGATGTTGTAGTAGTCCAGATACACAAAAAGGATAGTTTGTTATCAGTGATATGCCAGGTGTGTGGTGACACATTGTCGCATTGTCCCCCATTTGTTCAGAACTCCCATATTTTTAAAGAAACGTTTTGTAAAATCCTGTGATAAAGGGCCTGACATACATGAAACAAAAATCGTATTGGCATCCCACAGGTACTAAAAGAACTTTTGTGGGACCTGGTAAAGGGACTGTTACTAGAATGTAGTCTTCAATAAAACTGGAGACTGCAGTACATGTAAAGTTATTGTAGTATAATCTGTTGTGATGTGAAATATTTTAAAGAAGAGTGTGATTTTAAACAAAATGGTGGTTGGGCTTTTTTTTTATTCTGGGGGAAGTTTATTGTACAAATGCAGGAAAAAATTCAATTTGTGGCCTGCCTTTCCTGCATCACCCTTATCTTTCTGAATAGAAGGAGCAAGGCTGCAGATTATTTCAGAGCATCAACCTTTGTGGAGAGGAGAGATGGACAAAAAGACAAGAGAATCAAGGACATTCTCTTGGACAAAAACACAAGAGAATCAAGGACATTCTCTTGGGCTTCATACAGACTTTCCAGTGCAAGTCTCAGAGTCCACAGCCATGGCAAATAGCACTGGTCTTTGGCAATCTCAGAGAGAGGGGAGAGGAAAGATTATCATGGCTAAAAGAAAAAGAGGATCTGTTTCTCTCTTTTGACCCTGTGGGAACAGAGAGAAACTGCCTTTCTTGCCTTATTCTGATGATGGGAAGAAAAGAGATTTAAAGAAAAACCAAACTTTTTGTAAAGACTAGGTAAACATCCTCTTTATGGTACAGCTGATTTTTTTCTGTCCATTTCATGCCCAGATGCAGCTATGTTGGTGCTATCCCTGGACAAGGCATCTGACCCCCTCTCTTGCACTGAGCCCCAGGTACAGTGGCTGTGCTGGCAGTGTCAAGCTGCTGTGCTCGGGCTGGGGGGCAGAGGGCAGAGGCTTGGGTCAGGATGTGTCTCCCAGCACTGGGCACAGCAGGAGGCAGCCTGTCTCTCTGAGTGTGCCAGTGACATCTCTCCAGGAGCTCATGGTCCAGCTGAAATGATGCCTGGAGACTGGAATTGGTACCACAACCATAGTTGTGGTGTTAGGGCATGGGTTGGACTCGATCATCTTGAAGGTGTCTTCCAACCTAGTGACTCTGTGATTCTGTGTGAATTGTCTTGCTCCAGTTGCATGACCAGGGATGCCAGGAGCAGCTGGAAGCACCACTCATGTCCATCCCTGTAGCAACTCACCACTGTTGTGGAAGGTGTTGGTTCCCAGTAGCACTGCATTAAATAGTATGTTGGAAAAGATAGCATGGCATTCCCTTCCATCACCTCCAGACAGGTCTCTTCTGGCTTTACCTTACTTCTTTGTAGGTCTTTAGTCATAAAATGCTTTCTTTGTGTTTGATATATAAAAAAAATCTCAGGAGAATAAAATCTCCACAGCTACTAGAGACACACCTTTGCACTTACCTTGCAGTGCCATCTACAGTCTGTCTTGAGACACTCGGATGACACCTCAGTGTTGTTCAGTTAGCAGGCAATTCTGCAACAAAAACAACACCACAGTTTTCTTTGCAAGTTTAGCTTGTGGAGTGCAGGCTCGGAACTCGAGGCATTTCTCTTGACCTAGTTTCAGCTGTGCCAGTGTTTTGCTAAATATTGCATCAGGCAGTGGGAGGAATATTCATCCTTCCTCACTCCCACCATGGTCTGTCTCCATGTATAATCTAAATAAGGACCTCTACTGGGACTGCTGAAAACAGGAATTTATCTTCTCTGTTTTAAATTGTCCCTTGTACCAAGCTGTTTGTGGTCAGTGAATCCCCAGCAAAACAGAATTGGAGTGGCCTGGCTTGGAAGGAACCATAAAGGTCATCTTCCACTAGACCAGATTGCTCAGAGCCCCATCCAACCTGGCCTTGAACACTTCCAGAGATGGGACATCCACAGCTTCTCTGGGCAACCTGTTCCAGGGCCTCTTCACACTCCCAAAAATCATTTCTTCCTGTTGTCTAATCTACTTGCAGGTTGAAGCCATTCCCCCTTGTCACTACATGCCCATGTAAATAGTCTCTGTCCTTCTTTCTTGCAGGCTCCCTTTAGTTACTGGAGGGAAATAGAAGGTGGGATGCAAATAGGACTCTCTAAAATGGGTTGAAACCTATGAGTGAAAGGCTGTATAAGAAACAGTAAATATTTCAATACCTAAAATTTGAGATTCAGTTTTGTTTTAGTGTGTGATGAAAGTGCAAATGAAGATACAAGTAAAACTATAAAATGGGTGATTAGAGCCTCCTTTTTCAAAAATTTTTAAAACATATAGAATCACAGTATAGTTTGAGTTGTAAGAGACCTTAAATATCATCTCATTGCAGCCCCCTGCCATATGCAGGGACACGTTCCACTAGACCAGGTCAGCCCTTATCCAGGCTGGCCTTGACCAAACACTTCCAGGGATGGGGCATTCACAGCTTTTCTGAGTGACCTGTTCCAGTGCCTTACCACCTCACAGTGAAACATTTCTTCCTAATACCTAACCTAAACCTACTCTCTTTTAGTTTGAAACCATTAGACTTTATCCTATCACTCCCTGATAATCACTTTCCATCTTTCTCATAAGCCTCTTTAGGTACTGCAAGGCTACTATAAGGTCTTCTTGGAGCTTTCTCTTCTCCAGGCTGAACAGCCCAAACTTTCTCAGGTTGTGAACACAGGAGAGGTGCCCCAGGCCTCTGATTGTCTTCATGGTCCTCCTCTGGAATTACTCCAAGAGGTCCAACATATGCCAAATTGCAGTGGAAAAAGAACAGGAAAACTGAAAATATTCATTTTTCTTCTCACAGATAAATCCAACATACCCAGCTATCATTTAGGCTCACTGTAAGTAGATCATACATAAATACATTCTATTTCAGACAGAATCTCTCAGAAAACATATAGAATTTTTTTCCAATTAACACCTTTAAGGAATTTTTTTATTAATAGTTTCCAACATTAAGTCTAGCAACTTTGATATAACTGTTTGAGTTTCTGCTAAGAATTGTAATAGCAGAAGTTAAGCAGCAGCATTTTTGCCATTGTAATGAGCATAAATGGAAATGATAAATTATATTACTTGTTCTAGTTTCACAAAGAGGATGCATGGATTTCATACACCATGCTTATTTCTAAGTTTTAATAAAGTAATCCCAAGTTTGATGTAATTGATTAGTTTTTAATTTTGTTTATTTCCAGATATGAAATAGGTTTCTGTCTCCTCTTCTAGCATTGATTATGCAGTGTGAAGATCCAGTACAACACTACAGGTACAATACTACCAAAAACCACTCAACTCTCTCCTGCTTTCCTTCCCAAATGAACAGTAAATTCAACTACCTGCCTCCATGCCCTGGGACTGAGACCTCCAAAAATGGGGGTCCAAGTAATACAATTGTAGTGTATCTCACGGCACTCATACCTGTATCTCATTTTGTAAAAATTTGCTCTGAAGAATCAAGCCAGCTCTTATCCTTACATTAATTCTAAACTCTTCAGAGCTGGGGAGTTGAGGATTACATACAGATAACATTGCTGCAGGTAATCATGGCTGTCTATAGGATATGCCTCTCTCTTCTTCTAACTGCGAAGGTAAATGTCATGTCCCAGATCATGACTCAAAGTGATGGTCCACATCTTCATGACAGTAGGCTGGAGTTTTGCAATGTAGTGTACACACTGTAAGTACAGTAGCACAAACATAAGTAAAGTGAAGCTATTTAGAAAGAGGAAGAAAAAAAGTGACTTTTTTCCCCCCTACTTTTCTTTTTATGTATCCATGTGGTTAAATAGTTCCTGTTAGCTCTGCTGGGACATTCTTCTACTGTTCCCCAGCACAAATTCATAGACCTTATGCTCTTGTAGTTTGACTTGCTGTGTCAGACTAGCTTAAATACTTTCTCAGAAGATACCAGTCTCCCTTTATTGTTTCATTACACAGGAAATCTTTTCAGATGTGCAAAGGGCAAATCTTCCCTAGCAACTGAACTAAAAGCATGGACCTCTTCCCCCAGAACAACATCAACTGCCGTGCGAACTACTAGATATATTCCTCATCTATTCTGGATGGAAGCAGCCTTCAAGTCGCCCTCAGGGGGAGCTCCCAGGGTACCAATCTGTGGACCGAACATTAATTAGTGTGAAGAAGAGGCTGCAGCTCTCTCGAGGGCATCGCACGTATTATGCCACTAGATGCCACTGTCGAGACGCGTTTGGTCTTTGATTCCGCGTATTCAAAAATTAAAGCATGGCAAGATATATTTCTAAGCAGTGTTTTGGATAGCCTTATTCTTAAAACGTGAGGGGGAAATACAGTCTAAGAAACTAAAATTTCTATCTCAAATGGTATACTTTGCTGAAGTAGAATCAGGGAAACATTTTCAAATTACTGCAAGTAAATGAGTTCATGTTGTATTTAGCTGTTTAAATAGTTATGGTACTATTTGGAGATAGAATGAAATTCTGTCAGCCACTTGCAAGCCTACACAAACATTACAGAATCAAAACTAGGGAGAGAACTTGGCATGTAAAATTTCTATTTCATTTGACCAAGAAAAATTGTTAGTTCTTCCCTAGTTTTGCCAGTCCTCTTATCTGGAAATATATATGTTTTCTTCACTGAGCTGAAAAACTTCTATTCTTTCTCATGTGAAAGACAGCTAATAACCAACAGCCAGGAGAAAAAGAAAGGCACTAATAAGCTGGACCATTCTTTCATTTTCTTTTTCCAATAATGAAGAAAATAAGAGGTTTCCTATTACTCTGAAGGTATAATATGGAGTAGGACTCCATCCTGCTATTTGATTGGGACTAAAGCAAACTTGCAATCCTGTTGCTAGTTTTTGGAAGCAGAAGTTATCCCTAATCATGTGCAGTTCTCCTGACCCAGAATGCGTTCACATGATCCCACATTTATTTGGTTTTGTAGTTACCTGAAAAGCTATCCTTGTGCTAAATATTGTTCAGCTCCTGCCCAAGGTACTTGCATGCAGCAGAACCATTTCCAGGCTTGGACAGGCTAGCAGAAAAGGGAGACTGACCTGAAGCATCAACTGAGAAAGAGTGACATTCTGCAGTAATTCTGATGCTGTTTTGATCAAACATGGAACTGTTTTAATTTGACATCATTTGGAAGTGAAATAAAAAGGCACGTGCTCAGAATCTATAAGTGGAAATTCAGTGAATGTTCAGTACTTTGAAAAATGAATTAAAACCTGTAGTATTTGAAATTCAAAATGATGTTAAAAATGCAAAAACATTCATTCATTCAGTCATTCATTCTTCATTTTTAAAAGTAATTTTTACCATGCATACATCTTCCCTAGCTGTTTCTGCTTAAGAGTTTGGTCAGCAGTAAACTGCTTGCAGAACATGTGGCTGCTACTTCTTGAAAAACAACCTTATCAGCTTTCTGCTTGCTGCTTTTGTTTTTGTTTTTTTTTTAACAGAATAAAGTTTTCAGGGCAGATTATGCTGAGGATTGGATTAACTTTTTACTAAGCCAGTAAGTATCATCTCAGATCAGTGAAGGTAATGTAGTCCCACATCACTAGATCTACACTGAAGTGATGTGGATTTCAAAAGTACTCCTCTTTTTAATCCAAATCAAACCAGATCTTGTTTTCAGCAGATCCTGACAAACCTGCTTGAGCCCAACAGAGCAACTGCAGCAGAGACATGGCAATAAATGTGTAGGACAGAGAACAGGATGGAGAGGCAGGAATTTTGTGGGCCAGCTATGCAAAAAGAAAGAAAATGTGGAATACACCACAGTCTGTTACACAGCTCACAGCACAATTCCAACATCTTTCTTATCAGCAATGACACTGGAATAATAGCATAATACTGCCCAGACTGCAAATGGATGTTTGAGCAGAGGTATGTAACATTTCTGAGGTGGGAAAATACTTCAAAATCACTATGAGAGCCAAGGAGCTCCAGGTTGGCTCATCATACTAGTTCTGTTTCAGCCCTTCACATCATGACAGTGTAAATGGAATAGGGACTGACAAGAGTACAGGTCCTTGTCCTGCTAAATAGTACATGAAAATATTATGTTTGTTTGAGCAGAGGTATGTAACATTTCTGAGGTATGTGGGAAAATACTTCAAAATCACTGTGAGAGCCAAGGAGCTCCAGGTTGGCTCAGCATACTAGTTCTGTTTCAGCCCTTCACATAATTACAGTGTAAATGGAATAGGGACTAACAAGAGTACAGGTCTTTGTCTTGCTAAATAGTACATGAAAATATTGTGTTTAAAAAAATCACAGATTAAAATGGATTTTAAAAGGAAGAAGGACTGGAAGCAACTCTCAGCTAGAGCTGCTGGGTATCAGTTTACTCACAAATTACATGGCTAAGAAAACTCCAGAGGCCTGCCCTGCTGGTTGGCTGTGGTGGTGGGATCCATGGCTATGAGACCTTGTGGCTCTAGGGGGGACCCTGCCATTCCAGCCCCCAGCCCCACTGTGCTCTGACATTTGCTTTGTCTTGAGGAAACTGCTCATTTCTCTCTGAACATACCCATTTGTATTTCAGGTATTCTTCTGTGCTCTCTCAGCTCTATTTTTATAGAAAGTAGTAGAAAGAAAGAAACAAAGATCATTTTTCATGCCAAAGCTCATTAAGCAGACTTGGTTCAGCTCCCAACAAAAAGAAAAGGCAAAAAAGCAATGAAGGAGCCTGTTTTTCCCTATAATTCAATAGCATTCTTAAAGAACCAGCCTGTGAAAAATTATTTTTGCCTGTCTTTTAGTTGCCTTAGTAAAGAGTTTGCAGCAATGTCTCTGTCTTATGTCTTGGCCCACCTATATGGCAGCACAACAAAATCTTTATAATCTTCTTACCAATGCAGGCATGTTTTATACTATGTGGCATTATGCTATCCTTTCACCAAAGCACAGAAAAACAAGGGTGGAGAAAGATACACAGAGCTGGTATTTTGAGGTAAGAGACCCATTAAGAAATTTTTAAGTGATTGGTGTTGCACAGCTGTGAAAGGGATGAGACACAAAACACAATTTCTGCAGTAAACAAGCCTAAATAGGAGGGATTTAATGATATCATGTAGTCAATGTGATGATTCACTGGTTACTCTGTAAGGACATTGCTGTTACAAGTCCTCCTCAGGGTCCTTTTCCTTCTGCAGCCTGCTTTTATATGACTTAAATCTTTGTATTCCGTCTTTTTCAGCCTGAAAGATTACAGCCAGATTTTTCTCAACTCTGTCCAACAAAGAGCTCTATATTACCAGTACAGGCACTACCCTTGCCCAGCAGCATTTGCCATGTCTCACACATAGCCAAACACCAAAGCCAGCACAGCTTTATGCAAAGGACAAGCTGAAGGGGAAGAAAATACGGAAAACTTCTTCTATAAAAGTAGCTTCTGAAAACTAAGAAGCTTAATTTGTCTGCTGCAGTCTTTAAAGGAGTATCTCTCTTTAACAGCTAGTAAATCTCTGATCTGGGACTCAGCTGCTCAACGCATAAAAATGGCATATGTCGCTGAACCTTCAGATGCCTCAGCACCTACAGATATTTTAAACTCTTAAGCACTCACAAAAAGTTGTGTCCAGATGGCATAAGACTTAAACATAGTTTCTCTGTCTCCTTGGGACTTGATTATCTCCTGCCTCGTTCTTTAAATTGCTTTCACTGTTTGTATCTTCTAATTTATGTCTCTGTAAAGCATTGTCATTTTGGTAAGGTGAGCTATACACACACCTGCAAGTGGCTGCATAGGATATAAAGTAGCAGAAGATTAGGTCTGTGTTTCCAATCTGTCCTGCAGAAGGGAAAACAATCTAGAGATGAAAGGACAATAGGAATTACCACCCACTAGGACAAAAGATAAACAAAACCATTATTCTCCCATCAGTCAAGAAAGCAGGAAAAAAATTCCAGTGTGACCTCATGCACTTCATCTCAGATTGCTTTTCTCAGATTCTAAAATGTAGCTAGCTACATAATGAAAGAAAGTCCATTAAAGTGTTTTAAGGAATTTTTCCAGAAAGAATATGAACAAATGTCATCCTGTTACCTTCAACTGAGTGCTCAGTCACTCTAGCAAACAGCAGTAATTCACTCTATTGCACATTTACCTGGCACAGCAGGTACAGCAATGCCTACAACAATATAGCTGAAGTGCCAGGCATTTGCCTTATGCACCTGAAAAGCTGGTGGGGAGGTAATTTCTTCTCTTAGTGCAAGAGAGAATGCTACCAGTGCATCTCTCGTGCTGTGAGAGAAGTACTGAAAATGTTAATGGCTCTCAATGAGGAAACCAGGCCAGGCTATCAACAGCTGCCTGTTGTGCCCCTTGCACAAGGAGAGGGGAAAGCATTCCTTTGTCTCCTGGGGCACATGACAGCCTCCCCATAAAACTACAGCTGCTGGAAAAAGTTCAGGTTTGTGACTCTGTAATGTATCTAATTAGTCCTTTTTTACCATACCTGTAGTGCTGTACATGCAGCAGTAGGCATTTATAGTGTTTGTGCATAGTTCAGACACATATGTGCAGCTTATAAAATAAACATATATAACAGTGCTAGTCAGACTTCCTGCATGCTGCTAAGCAAATGGGGCTGACTCAAAGCACGACAGATATGATCCCTTTCACAAGCCATTTTACCTCAGAATACTTTTTTGTCTCCCATTAGATCTATCCCCCTTGCCAAATGATAGCAACATTTTCATTCTCTAAAGCAAGATAAACACATAAATCCCAATTCTCCTTATGAAGGACTTAGATAAAAATGGAAAAAAGGGGGGGGGAAAAGCCTGCACAAGTTTGTAACAGTCAGCTCGTTCAAAATGTACATTTTGAAGCTGTCCTGTGAGAAATTATGATACTAAAAAAAAACCTGATTCAGCTGAGTTCATAAATATGACAGTTACTGTGAAACATTAACACTAAGTGGATCTGCTACACTGTCTACAGACCACCCTTTATGGTGAGTTGAAGAAAAGCATTGGGCATCTCTGGGATGCTCTACACGTTATCACAGAAGCTTTTTAACAGCTGTGGGGCTACTTTGTCCAGAAGGAGAGTATCAGAGAGCCATGGAAGTTGTAGAAATATTTCAGATACCAAAGTACCAAAAAAGAACATCATCATTATTAAAATGGTGTGTGATCTAAGAGATGCAATCAAGTGAATAACTTTAACCAGGACCCAGAAAAGTCCAGAAATAGAAGTGAGAAACTAGTAAGGAAGATGAATAGGTTAAAAGAACTCAGCACTAACTCTGCTTGAATGGAATCAGTGCCTTCCAGAGGAAAAATGCACGATGGTTTCTTTTAAAAAAGAGTACCTACAATCCTTTTTTATTCATTACCTGTTTTCATAAATTAAACTTATCTCAAGTTGTTGAGAAATAAGCACTGCCTTATTCCAAGGATCTGTATACAGGTTATTATTATATAGATTACACTGAATAATGGGCAAGTAGGAATATTTCAATCGATACAAATGCTATTACAGGGCTGGGTTTTTTTCTGTCTCTGTATAGACAGTGCCCAGTTTGGAGTGCAGCTCCCTTCCTGGGAGTCGGCAAGGAACAGAAATGTAACATATGGAGCTGTTTGTAGAATCAGCATTGAAATTTAGTCAAGCAGCTTTTGTAATTTCAAATTTGTTCTGACCCAGCAGAGTTTTTCCTGTTCTTAATTAAACTTAAGATAAACTTAATTATCGTCACTGTAATAGGAACCATATCCAAGGGTGATTTAGCAAAAATGAACATGATAAAAACTGCCTCATCAAAAATGGAAAATGTTCAAAGATGTTAACTTTCCAAAAAGAAACAGTAAACAAGTCATCTAAGCTGTTGAAAAATAATGTTTTTACCTATTTTCACATTATTGTGATTTTACAAAGACTATCTCATAAGCAAAATAATATATTCTATAATGCATTTAGCATTGTACCCAAAATAATTTCTGCCTATTGCAAGAAAGGCAGACTTTTACTTCAGCTCCACATAATGCATCTCTGGGATTCTTAAGCTGCCAGGTGTTTTATACAACAATCTTATGGAAAAAGAAAAAAGAAATAATATACTCTGTTCCTATAAAAATAGCAGGTCTCATTATATTAACACAGTCAAAGCAATCTCATATGCAAAAGAAATGAAAATAGCTACAGCAGGTTGATAAGGAGCAACCAGTATAGGAAACAAAAGAAGCCAACATAAGTGATGAATTTTGAATTTTGAATAAAATGAAAAGTTCTGATTAACTTAAAATTTACAGAGTCTGAATGCCTCAGTGATTGCCAATGCTATCTGAGAGCATGTGCAACAGTCCAACCTAACTTATCGACACGAAAAAACATTTCCATATTACACATCATGGCCAGGTGGGCAAATGTCACTGCCAGAGAGGAAATGATTAGTGAAAAAAAAAAAAAAGGAATCTGTGTAATGGCTGAGGTTGCAGCCCAAGAAAGCCAAATGCAAAGGCTTTCTCCTACAAATCTCTCCTCTTCCCCAGAGGCTGGAGTTATATACATGGGCCCATGCTCATTTACAGAGAGGCAGCATAGATCCATGAGAAAGTGGTTTTGAACTAATCCAAAAATATAAACGAGCCTCAGTGTATAAATATATGAGAGGTTAGATTTCCAGAACCAGAAAGGTTTTATTATTGCACATAAACCACTGAGACACAGAAAGTCAGTTGTAGCCTTAACAAGCTAAAAATACTCCTATCAAAACTCACTTGACATCTCAGCTTAAAAAAGTCCAAGCCTTTAACAAATATCATTTAAATGAAAAAAATATATTTGTTCAAATCTAGTCCAAATTTTGACATAAGGTTATTTTTTTTAATTAATTGAATGAAAAACTAGTTCTTTTCCCCATCCAACTAAAGACCTCTCTTACATACAATTAGCACATGCCTTGACAAATTTAGCTCTCTTTTATTTTGAAGCTCAACATTTGACCTTTTTACCCACTCAGTACTGCTTTTTACAAATTAACTTTATTTTTAGATTAAATAATTACAGCACTTTTAGTTTTCTTTCAAGAAGAATCTACCAGCTCCCCATTCATGTTTCACTATTAAAGGCATTGCTTGTACAATTAATAAACCTTCTTTAAGAATCCATTTGGCAAGGTAAGACTTGAAATTTAATAAGCATAAATTTTTTTTCCTTATATATTGAGTAGAAAAATTTAGTCAATAACAAAAATTACTAATTGTATTTGCCCCTATTCGCAAGGAAGATATTTTGATATTATATCTAGAACCTTTATTTTTTGAGTAGTGCTGTTCTACTTATCAGGAGTCTGCAAACAGTATGTATTTACCTTGTAGAGACACCAACTGTGGATATTGAGGACAATATCTCTGTAACGAGGAAATAATTAGAAGCCTTACAAAGTGCTCTGACTTAAGAATTTAGTTACTTGCAATGAATGAAATGCCTGGAACCACAACAAGGTTAGCATTTGCCAAAGTGTTGCTTTTTTTCTGAATGAAACAATTCATCGTCAGACAGAATCTGAATTCACATGCTGATGGATTATTCATTAGCCTATTATCAATTAACCTGAAGAAAACAATCAAAAAAAAGGGCTTAAACTGAGGAAGAAATGAGTTAAAATTCTTTTGAAAACCTGAAAAATATTTGAGATAACAAAATGATTGTTCTAGCCTTCACACTTATTATTGCTAGTGCAAATGACAAAAATAGAACCTGGGTATTACTTTGTCCAGTCTGAATGGGGAAACAATTTAATTCTGATCTGCAACATTAGTAACTTTGTAATCAGATAAAAACATTTCTACAGAGTTTTCAGTCCCACTAAAAACATCTGCAGAGTGTCACATTACCTGTGGCTTTCAAAACTTTACATCATCTGTCTCATGTACATCTGGTTAAAATGCTGGTCCCAGTCTTTTGTGACAGCTTTTCAAATATGTTTTCCCTCTCTACTTACCAAGCTCATTTTCTACACTGGCCAGCACTTATTAAAAATAATCACACACTATCCAGGGCAAATATATAAACAAGTAGTGTTCCATCACTGTTCCATCATTATATAGTTAGTTTTCCATTGGGTGGCTCCACTGGATTCAAGGTATGCTAAAATTCTGTTTCCTGAAGGAAGAGTAAGAATAGAGGATTTTGCAACAGATCTAGCCAGCAGTAGGTGTCCTAGCAGCATTGAATGAAATCTTAAAATCATTAAATAAAAGAGGCCAGTCTTTTTTTTTCTTGTAATTTTCCAGCAGTTGACTTTGCCTTTGTTCTCATGAGGCTCTCAGCTGTGAATTGGCAATGTGAGATTGGCAAAGTGAAGGCATTTTTCAAACTGATACTAAATGATGGACAAAATAAATGCCAACTGACTAGAGATTTAGCATTCATGGCATGTAGAAAATCTACCACTGCTATATGTAAGCAATAAATTATGATCCTCCTAATACATTTTGTGTTTCAGTCAAAAACACAGTGAAGAACAAAAGAATTTATCCTGTCCTTTTTTGGTTTGCCTACCAACTTCCCTGGCTCTTTCCTGGATTGCAGCAGTTCTGCAGAGATACATGAGTTAGCAGTTTGTCTAAGCATGTCAGAAAGAACATATTGACTGAAAGGAATAAATGAAATACTGAAAGTACAAAAAAGGGAGAAAAATACTTTTCTGTCACTGTAGAATGGTAAATAAAATTTAAAAAAAGAAAAAAAGACAAAAAAAGTTTTACTTGCAGCCTCAACAGTCCTGGATTGCAGCAGTTCTGCAGAGATACATGAGTTAGCAGTTTGTCTAAGCATGTCAGAAAGAACATATTGACTGAAAGGAATAAATGAAATACTGAAAGTACAAAAAAGGGAGAAAACTAGTTTTCTGTCACTGTAGAATGGTAAATAAAATTTTAAAAAAAGAAAAAAAAAGTTTTATTTGCAGCCTCAAAAATGCCAAGGTGTTCTGCAGCTCCCATTCATTTGAATAGGAATTTAGAAATGTAACAATTCATGCCCCTGTATTTTTGCAAATACTAAAATCTTTATTTTTCACATTAAAATTACTATTAAATACTGAAACTGATTTCTATTCAAGAAAGCACTCATAGCTTAGTATAATTTAGTCCAGCTTAAATGCAGCCATGGCCTCCATGCTCAGTGTGATCAATTGTCAGTTTTGGTAAAAACTTACCATCAGCAACATCTATATGAGAAACAATAAAGAATATATAGCACTGAAAACTTCAGTGCTTTTTTTTTTCCAGTGTGACCTAAAGGTGATTTAACTATCTTAACAACTGCTTCCCAGCCATTTTCCCCAGCAGCACGTTAATTTTCAAGTGTCATGTTTATATACTTGGTATTAGCATCCTGAACTTCAAAATATTTTAACCTAGTCATAAGAGAAACAACTCTTGCCATCCTGGATCTAATTTCATGTCATAAATCTTTTCAATCAGGAAATCCTCAGCAAGAACACCTTTGATATGTTATCTTGCATAGCCTCCATTGCAGGCTGTGATGCTGACATCTTTTCCCTACTTTTCTGTGTTTCCAGTGATACTTTTCTTCCACTTAGGGGAACCTCTATATCTGTGTTCATAATGCCTTGAGGTTATACACAACTGGAAGCTGTTTTTTTTCCAATTACTTCTTTTACCTGGCCCTTTTGTGGGTATGAATTGCAAAAAAAGAATATGGGGACTGAGAGTCTAAGTCTGAGGTGTAGGCTGTGACTGTTCTGTCCCAAATGTGAGTCAGAGATGTCTCAGTTAGTTTCTGCTGCCCTCAATATCCATGAAATAAATTGCAGGTATATATGGTTCACTCTCAGACTAGCAGTCCTTTCAAAATGTTCTGTGCCCCATTTTCTGTAGAGGCTGTCTGCACCCAGAGAAGGGAAAGAGCTTCACAAAGCGACTTTACGCCCTATAGGGCATTTTTGCTCTGAATATGGCACAGGGAGGCCCTAATGAAACAAAGAAACTATCCAACAAATTTTTCTGAAGGACTTTGCAGGATGTATATCGTGCAAGTGCATTTCCAACAGTTTATTTAATAACATCAAGCATATGGAATGCTTCTGAAATGTGTTACAAATATATGGAAATTTTAAATTAAAATGTTTAGCATTATATTATCTACTGAATTTTAAAGGCAGGAAATCTTGAATTTCTTAATAAATATTTTAATAGACATATTCAGATGGCTAGAGAAAGTTGGTTAAAAATAGAATTTCTCTCAGAAAAATGTTCAAATACTTTTTCTTGTCACTTGTTAATAGTATTGTATGGAAAGATGGATCAGAAATAGATCTAAAAAAACAAATGTTTTCTGTTTCTCCTTATGTTCAATACCTACAAATTTAGACATTTTAGAATTTTGTCCCCTTTATTCTCATCTCTCTCTCTCTGTTTTGCCACAGAATCTAAACAGACTAATTTAGACCACTGCTTCACTTCCATTTTTCCCATTCTTTTACATCCTATGACTGAAATCTTTCAGAGCTAGAAAATGAAACAGGATGGTGTAAACTTGTAACTATTTTACTTTTTTAAAAATATTCAAAATATTAAGGATGCATGATTTTGTTTTCAAACTTTAGGCTGAAACAAAAGAATATTTTAACAGAAATCTTTTCATTGTAAAATCTTCCAAGTGAAAAGAATTGGCAAACAGTATTCATGTTCATAGTACTGAAGATTTTTAAGCTCTGATTCAAAAGTCCCTCAGCCACAAATCAGCGGATTTTGGGAAAAAATATTGAAGAGTTCATGTTTGAACAGAATTTAATGTCTTTCTTCAGCAATGTGTGTTGGCCACAATAAGAAAGAATATGCTGGACTAGGCAGACTTTTGCTCTAATGCCATAGCAAGAGTTTGGCTCTTTTTCTGGAACTGAAATTCTTTCCAGTTTACATTCAGAAATAAGAAACCTAATGGGGTAGACCTCAAACTTTACACAACATTGATCTGATAATTATAAGAGACTTTGTAATGTAAAATAAATTATATTACCCATAAAAGATACTAAAATAGTTCAGCCCAGTGGCATTAACTTTCCATGGCTAGCTGGTGACGATATGCATCATGCTTTACTATTGCACTAAATCATTCAAACTAGCATATTTTTAAACATTCAAATTTGGCCAAAGAGAGCTGAGGTCTTTTGATCTGGACTTTAATTTTATTGGAAAAAGAGTGCCAGAACAGACTACAATTATATGTTATACATATAATTGCAGAGGATCTTGTGATTCTTGGCCATGACATCACAAAAACAGAGAAAGAAAAAATTAAGAATGCATTCCATAAAAACTCTCAATTACCACATTAGTTCCCTTTTACCTTTTCATCTGTCACCATAGTGGACTGACAGATAGATATAGAACTGACAAGGTATATAAAGATTGGACTCTAGTGAGAGGTTCTTGGACTGAAGTAATAGCCAGAAATTGCACAAAATGAGTAAGTGTTCACAGCCATGAACTAAGGGAATGAGATTCCCCAAGTTACAAGAAGCAGTCAGGAAAAAATAAGAGTTGTCTTTTGTTCAGACAGATTCACATACACCCACTGGCCACTGTGATATTTGGGACTCTTTTCAGGCATGACAGAAATATAAGCATGTATTAGAGTCATGGCTTCACCAGCTCATTTAGCTGATTGTAGCACAGGGAACTTACTATGAATTCTGACGTATTTTCTATAAAAAGGTACAGTAAACTACCACTAATTCAGTGTACTAAGGGTAGAATTCTATAGTGTAGGCCAGGGGGTTTTTTTTATACTAAGCATGCATTTTTGTTTCATGAATGTCATCCAATCACCTCTACCCACCTTGAAGTACTACAACTAGCTCCTGTCTTCACTCAGTTTTAGACTGTTTTGAAACAGAGGTATCTTCTGTAGCCTTTTTCTTTGAGCAAGTCTTTGCCGAAGCTTTTAAAATTTATTTTAGTCTTTCCATATAAGTCAGCATACATCTAGCCTCCAAATCAAAGCAGGCAGAGGGCAGGTTTCCCCCTTTCCTGTCCTCCCTCCCTCTCTCCCTCCCTCCCTCTCTCTCTCTTTTCTTCTCTGTCTCCTTTCTTCTCTATGTCTTGCCATTTATTCAGTCATAGGATGCCAGAATGGAATGCAGTATTTCAGGTGTAGTCATCCATGCTAAAGGGGAAGGAAGGTATCATCTTCCTCCTTTGTTGACAGAATATGCCATCTCCACAAAGAAAATTACTGCATCCCTTGTTCCTCCCACCTTCTTCCTATCCCTAAGAATGCATTCCTTTTAAAACATTTCAGATGTAGTAACCCAGAAAGATGCAAAGTCTTGAGCTAAAGATGGAGAAGGATGGGAAGGCAAAGAAAAACAGAGTTCAGTAGAAGAGTATTCTATAAATCTACATGCGTCACAGTGTTCAAACGCAGGTAACAAATGATCAACAATCATAAAGGAAAGGAAGCAGGGGACTGATTCACCAAGTTTTTTAATATTGTATATTCAATCATACTTGTGAAGGAGAATCCTACCCAGACAGAGAGGTTAAATTTTAAGTCTGCTTTGTCAGATAGTAAACAACAACACAATGTGTAAGACAGGGGAGAATCAAACCCCATATGTTCTCAAATCTGCTGAGCCTTTTATATGCCTTTTTTGGGGTTTTTTCTTTTGTTTAATGGGGAATTTGTAAAATTCAACTCTTCCCTACAAAGACTTCCAATTTCAACAGATGAAAATGTTTTTGTGAAAAAGGCTTTCCATGAAAATACTCCCAACTTGCAGTCCTCTGTGGTTAGATCTCCCACAGCCCTGTGTGCTGGAGTTGGCCACCCTTACTTGCCGGGGAAGAAAGGGCAAACCAGGAAACACCCTTGGCACCACGAGTGGCTGCAAAACCTTGGCACAGCACTGTCTGCGGAGTGAGGAATGAGTGGGACTGTCGAGAGAAGTGTGAGGAACACATTGGCCCAAATTCCCTGCAGATCTGGGTTTCTGCTTTTCGGAGACAAAGAAGAAAGCAGGATAGTTCAGCTCTCCCTTCCTTTCTCCACTACAGCTCAGGGATGACCCCAACCTATGCCATCCTTTAAGAGTCCTCTAGAAAAACTGGAAATTAGCACCTCAATACAACATGGTGCCTTCCTTACACACTGTAAGGAAGACAACATTGCCAGTTGGCTAAAAACCCAGGATTTTCAGTACAGCATCAGCTGGGAGTGACTGTGTGTAGCAAGGCAGGTCATCATGGCCCAGAGCAATGCTAATCCAACAGGTAATCTGCTCAGCCAATTTCCCAGGTTTGCCTTCAGACATCTAGACTGACATCCCAAGAGGACACGAATATACAAGATTTCTAGCTGAAACCTACTCATATTATCCATCCTGCATTGTGAATCAGAGTAATAAGGAGTAATCAGAAAGTGTGTCATTCAAGAAGGACTAAAATCAGGCGGCTTATTTTGTAGAAGGAAGAGTTTTACTCGCTGTAGTGATTTACTCTAAGTAGAATTTATTTGGGAAATAGCCTAGGTCTAAGAACTAAACTTGCATACTTAAAATTAGAAAAATGAAAAAGAAATTGCCATTCTAAAATCCATACAGGAGTCCATCAAAGATAGACTAAAAGTAAGACATGCATTGTTCCTGAGCAAAGAGAGAATAAAAGCATGACTGAACATTTAGCCTGACCTGTTTAAGCATGTTAAATTCTCAGATATGTTGTGATGAACTTGTAAGCAGTTATTCAGCTTGGATCATGTTGCAGATACTCTACATGTCAGAACGTGCTGAGCTGGAGTACAGGCAGAAGGATAAGCACACAGTGCTTTTCTGGAATACAGCATCTGGAATACAGCAAGTCCTCTTCCCCAGTCTTTTTTCCTAGTACATTCCTGACTCCAAGTCTGGTAGCTGGTTTTGCTGGAGGAAGTCACCATTGCTTCTTTCTCATTTGAGTAAAAGGTTTTAACAATAAAACACTGCTGGGAACCTGGGGACCAGTTAAAGAGTCCATCTTCAGTTTCAGCAGTTTTCAGCATTGCTTACATTCAGATGGGGGCACTTGGTCTCCTATGGTCCCTTCTATTCCCAGGTGAGCATGCAGGAGTCTCCAGAAATTAAAAGAGTGCCCTGACATCCAATTAACATATTTAAAGACCCAAAAAAAAGGTTACTTTCAGCTAAAATAATTTTTTTCTGTTAGTTCTGGCAAACTTTATGTTCACTGTATTCATAGTATTAAAAATCAACATTCTCTGCATTAAATTAACTTTCATTTTTTCAATAGAAAAAAATGGAAAGCATACAAGAAAATGCAAATATGGGTTACTTGAAGATTGTCTTCTGTACAGCTTCAATCAAAAACTATCACATTAATTTAAGTGCACCTAAAAAGAAAACTGGAGCCTGAACGTTTATGGTGAACATGTGAATGCTAAATAAAATTCAAAAAATAATTTGGTTGCCTAAGTAATTTTATTACACAATCTTAAGGATTCTGATGGTGTTTGTTCAAAGGAAGCCATGCTTCAAGGGAAAGAGGGGCCCCTTGGAGGACCTGCTGGATCTCCCTATGTGAGGAAGCAGACAGAAGTTGCAGCTTGTTCTTCCACTTTTGTGGGAAGATATTTTTGGTAGAAGAAAAGAATTCTGGTCTCTGTGCAATTGCTCACTTGGTTTATTATCTTTAGCACACTATAAACACCCTTCCAAGGTCACTTCCTATGAAGTGTTGAGTATTTTCATGCAATATTGAGGCAACATAGAAACATTTCACAGATGAAACAAAAATCTCCCTGTTGATAAATAGAATTAAAAAAAAAAAAAAAGACCACTATTGCATGGAGTCCTCCCCCAAGTTATTCCAATTCCTTGGACATCAGCTGCAGTCAGGCCACTCAAAAAGGGTATCCAGCATTGTTTAATATCTGTCCAAGGGGGCATTGAGATTATTTAGGATGGGATCCATCTCAATGAGCTTTATTAACAGCCTTAAATTTCAGTATCTAAAATAATCTTTCAGATTTTCCTAAGGACAGTGGAGTGACATAAGCATCTACATGATACTTTATTCCTTTCTAAGCTGAGAGCCTTAAAAGAGGAAAAGCAACACCAAAATGGTCGAGTAATGCAGTTATCAGAGGTTGTCCCCATGACTCACTGCAGCCCCTTATGTGGGTTTTCACTTTGTGGAAGGTGAATTACTGGAGTACTGATTTTCAAAAGCAAGCAGATCTCATCACTATCACATGAAGCAAGGTTTAATCTTCTGGAGAAGGTCAGAGGTTTCCTTCATTATTTCAGATGACCAGCACATCATCCAGCCTTAGCCTGGAGCAGCAAACTGAAGCATTGTCTCAACCCCCACACTGTTTAACATGAGCTTCTCCATCAACCTCTGGAAATACCAGCCACAGGAACAGTTTCCTAATGGTACATTAACTTCCAGATTGTGCCCTTTAGCCAAGACAATCTATTTTTTAATTCTATATTTTAACTCGGGAAGAAGTTTTGCATAACCTTTATGCAAAAAAATATAAGTTTCCGTGGGCTGTGCAATGCAAATTCACAAATGAATTGATCATAATAGCCAAAACTGACCTGAAAACACATCAAGGCTGGAGTTTTTTCATTTTCCTATATTGCAAACACATCCAGGAAATCCACTTAGTATAGATTAATTCACCAGAAAGTACCATGTTGGTTTTTGGTTTTTTTTTTTTTTTCAGAGTATGCCTCTAAGAAAAGATGTTTTATTTAAACAAGAAGAAAAGAAATCAGATTACACGTGTTTTTCTTCTTCTTGCAAGCTTAAGCAGGTTTAGCAGGTACAATTTACTACTGGAATAATAGGAAAGAATAGGAAAATACTTGTTATCTATTATTTGCATTACTGCAGCACATTCAAGCACCTGTCAGCGAGCACTTCACAGAGATGGAAAGAAACCATGTCTCCTGCCCAAAGAGCTAACCTGCTGTGAATGACAAGAGGAACAGTCCCATCTAGACAGTCATGAAGAGCCCAAACTGTTAGGAAAACTGGTGAGAACAATGAGCAGATCAGTGTAATTGCTCTTAATTGTATTATTTAATTCAAAATTACATTTTATCGAAACATTTTATAAAAGGTGGTTATGGTTATGCTGATTTAGTATGTTTTGTATGATTTATTTTTGATAATATATTCAGCTACCTATTTTTAAAGGCCATCTCCTTTTGGAAACTATTTCTTGGTTGCTGAATTTTACTGTTTTCCAGTTGGACAATTTGGAGACAGGGGTATTTCTTTGACTTTTTCAAAGAATTTTCATAGATTAGGAGAACAAGTCTTTCTCTTACAGAATGCAGGATATCTTTATCTATCTATTTTTCTGAGCACTATACTAAGAGGCATGTCAACAACCTCTCAAGAAACTAAAATCTCCTGCAGTGTAGTGGCACTGCTTTTCTAACTCAACATCAAAGCAATAACTTCCCAAAGTTCTGGAACTGCTTGTGAGTCCAATATCTCATTTGTATCACTATTACCTCACCACTGCATATTTTCTTTTCTCCATAATCTTCATGTCAAGAGCATGCTGCTCTATCAGCTGGACAGTCCTTGCCTGTCGCCCCAGCCCCAGAGTTTGCTGCACTGTAACACCACTGTCAGGCTAGAGAGAGGAGAACAATCCTACAGAAACTGGTGTTTTAATTCATTACTCTCCACATTCTGGGGCTGATTTTATCAAGACTTCATACTGGATTCATCTCTTCATTTCCCCTACGGCTTTTGGCAGCTCTGAGATTCCTGCTGACTCTACCAAAAAAAGGAACATAGTTTATCAGGAAGGCAGAAGGAGCGTAACTGACATACGGGGAGAAGGAAATCTTGTGTAGGCAGTCAACAGAAGGATAAGGAAAGCCCAAAGGACTCATCGCCTCAAAACTTTCTGTTTCACATTGCTGAAACTGGTTATTTGTATACACTGGTGGATCTTCTGTGTTAATTAGGTGTTATTTAATGGTCTGAAGCACTTTCTGGGGACCAGTGGCCAAACACAGCCCACATGGCAGCTCACACCACGCACGACTTCCTCAAATACCTCCTCTGTAGGGTAAGGTAAGGGAGTTACTTGCAAAGCAGACTTTGTTACACCCGGCTTGCTCAGCGCTGCCAGGACGGTTCTGGGACAGCCACAGAGACTGAAGCTGGTAAACATTTGACAAGCAGACAGGTACTTACAGGCTTTTCCTCACCGTAATAAAGTTTAAATATCAATCTTGAACTGTCGATTTGCAGGTTCATTTCTTTTCTTAAAAATCACTATTATTATATGTTTTAGGACCTCTAAAGTTCCCGGTGGGTTTAAGTGTAGTTTTGATGTTATTTTGGTTTTGGGATTTTTTTTTCTTTTTTTTGCACTCGGTGTATTTTGTGGCTGCTGTTGTTCCCTCCTCTCCCGAAACACGATCCCTGGGTAGGCGGGCGGGGGCAGTGGCCGCCAGCAGCCGGCTCGGCACCCCGGCGCTCGAAACCCGCCGGGATTCCCCATCCTGCCGCCGGCCTGAGCGCGCCCATCGCGGAAACCGCGGCGAACGGCGCCCCGGAGCCGCGGCGGGGCAGGCACAAGCACTGCGCTGCGAGGCGGGAGCGGAGCGCGGGGCTCGCCCTTCCAGCGGCGGGCGGGACCCGCTCCGCGCCCGGCGAGCCGAGCTGGAGCCCCGCATGGCGCGGCTCCACATGGCGCGGCCCCGCTCGGCGGCGAGGTGAGTCCCCGGCAGCACCACCGGGGCCGGGGGACGCGGGGGTCGGGACCCGAGCGGAGCCTCCCGCGGGCTCCCTCCCGGGCGAGGCAGCCCGGCAGCGGCGGCCGAGCCGGAGCGCGGGGGCGGCGGGCGGGGCGCGGGCGGCGGCTCCCCCTGGCCGGGCGGCGCTTGGTTTCTCCTGCCAGCGGAGGCAGGGCCAGGCGCGGCGAGGGTGGGCGCGGAGTTGGCGGCAGGGCTGGGGGCAGTCGGCGGCGAGCTGCGGCGGAGTTTGTTCTGTACGCGGGGCGGGAGGTGAGGGACGGGGTCCGGGACCGGGCTCTGCTCCGCTGCGCTCCGCACTGGGATTTGGGGGCGGGAGTTTGTAGCGGCCGCGGAGCGGAGGGGAAGAGCCCCGGGGCAGGGACGGCAGGTGGGGAGCCACAGGACACGGTGGGCGGTGGCGGTTCGGACCCTCCTCTTCCCCTCCGTGCTGCGCCGGTGGAGTCGACGGCCGGGGGGAAAGGTGGCGGCGTGAGCTGGAAGTGGGCGAAAACTTGTTCCTCCGCGTGTTCTGCCGCGGGGCCGGGGCCACCCGGGAGAGCCGCGTATCGGGGGCGGGAGACGAGACGAGACGCGGGCCGAGGGAGGGGGGTGGGCGCGGGCAAGAGGAGCCGCGCCGCCCCGCCGCTGCCGTGTCCCTTTCCTCCCCTGCCGCAGGTCTCGCTGCGGGAAGCGGAGCGGAGCCAGCCCCCGACGGGAAACGCCTGCCCCCGAAGAAAGGGCTGCCCGGAGCCGGCCCCCGCCGCGCCGCGCCGCCCGGAGCCGGAGGCGCCCGGAGGGAAAAGTTGCGTGCGGGGCCGGGCCGGGCGCGATGCCGGGGCGCGGCGCGCTCTGCCTGGGGCTGCTGCTGCCCGTCCTGCTGGGCTGCGGCTCGGCGCAGCCCGGCGGCTGCCCGGCCCTCTGCGAGTGCTCGGAGCCGGCCAGGACGGTGAAGTGCGTGAACAGGAACCTGACGGCGGTGCCCCCCGACCTGCCGCCCTACGTGCGCAGCCTCTTCATCACCGGCAACCCCCTGACCGAGCTGCCGGCCGGCGCCTTCTCCGCCCAGCGCCTGCCCGACCTCGCTTCCCTCAACCTCAGTGGCAACCACCTGCGGAGCGTGGAGGCCGGCTCCCTCGCCCTGCCCGCCCTGCGGCAGCTGGACCTCAGCGGCAACGCGCTGGTCTCCTTCAGCCCGCAGGCCTTCGGGGAGGGCGGCAGCCCGCTGGAGGAGCTGGCGCTCCGCGGGGCCCTGCGCGACCACGTTGTCCTGCTCAGCCTGGCCGCCCTGCTGCAGTCCGGGACCCTGCGCAACCTCAGCCGCCTGGAGCTGGCCGACAACGAGCTGGTGCTGCTGCCCGCCGGCATGTTCACTGCCCTGCCGGCCCTGCGGCAGCTGGACCTCAGCAACAACTCCCTGGTGAGCCTGCGAAATGTCTCTTTCCAGGGACTGGGCCAGCTGCAGAGCCTCAACCTCAGCGACAACTCCCTGGGTGTGCTGTGGAACAGCACCCTGGCCCAGTTCCGCAGCTTGCCCGCGCTCCGGCACATCGTCCTGCGCCACAACACCTGGGTCTGTGACTGTGCCATCGAGGACCTGGTGGCCTGGCTTAAAGAGAGTGACCAGGTGGAGGGCAAAGAAGCCCTGACCTGTGCCTCCCCTGACAAGATGTTGGGCAAAGCCCTGCTGAAGATCAGTGGCTCGGACATGAACTGTTCCGTGCCCATAGACCTGCCTTCCCAGCTACAGACTTCATACGTCTTCCTGGGGATAGTCTTGGCTCTCATTGGGGCCATATTCCTCCTAGTTTTGTACTTGAACCGAAAAGGAATCAAAAAGTGGATGCACAACATCAGAGATGCCTGTAGGGATCACATGGAGGGCTACCACTACAGATACGAGATCAATGCAGACCCCAGGTTAACAAACCTCAGCTCTAACTCGGATGTCTGACAAAATGCCCCAGATGCAGGGCACTGCAAGGCACCTATGCATGAAAAGTAGACTTATGCTTTACCCTTGTGCTTGCTTCCATCTCCCCTGAAAAGTCTCAGACATGCTTGTAACTTGAGGGGGATATGCCTCCCTGTGATGTCAAGTTAATTTTTGTTTTGAGACACTGGACTGCTGAGCATGGCGTTCAGCTGTGTGTAGGAAACAAGCTGCTACTTATTTTCCTCCACTCTTTTCCTGTCTGCACTTGTGGGAAATTTTTTTTCAGGATGTCAAAAGAAAAAAAGGATTCTCTCTGATGATCCAAAGCCAACAGAGTTTATAAAACGTTTACTGATGCAGACGCCATTCAACAAAAGCTGCCTCAACTTTTTGGGAAAAAAAAATGTTATGTTCCTCTGTGCCAGTTTTGATCTTGTATATCTGAATTGAGATGCGGTGATTCCATTTCATAGACTACCTTGAGATTTTAAAAACCAAACAAACTCCTTTTAACAGCTCTTCGGAAGGAAATCAAATAGCGAGCATGCACAAATACTGTATAGTTTTACATGTTAGGAAATTTATAATCTCAGTAAGTCTCTTGCTATTTTGTAGTTATTTTTGATTGCAGTTTACGTGACTTGACAGAATTTTTTATACAAACTGCATCTAAACTCCATCTAAACTCAGTCTGAACTGTTAAATTCAATAAACAGTCTTACAAGAACTGTTGTGTTGCTGTTCAATGAGAAAAGTATGGACATCTAAGAATGTGAATAGCGCTGTAGTCTCTGGAGTAATTGCCCTGCAGTAGTAATATGAATAAAAGTTTATACAAATGTGTAGCTTAGAGCCATAAATGTTTGACAATTTTGTGATATACGCCAGGAGAATTACACTGAGCTTAATTCCACTGAGAATTAAATGACAGGAGCAGTTTCACTTGGCACAAACCCCTCAGACTGCTCTCTGAAAGCACCTGCATAATGTCAAGACAGATGCTGGGGTCCACTTTCCTGGGAAGACACAAGCTAATAGAATTTTCATAATGTCTTCTCTACCAAAAAAAAAGAATAAAAAACCAAACAAAAAACAACCAAATTAAATTGTGGAGTACGTAAGCTAAAGAAATTTTTACCTGAATAGAATGGCTTATTATAAAAAAACCATACTTCTGTGTCCTGAACTAAATTAAATGCAGCTCAATCGTGCGGTCAGGAAGCTCTAGGCTTGTGCATCACTACAGCATTTATTAGATTGCTGTTTCCTTTTTAAGGTCTTGGGACTTGTGAAGTTCTGTAGCAATCTACGTCCAATAACTTGATGGAACTTTACATTTATCTTAATGCATTTAACAGGTGCACTTCAGTATAGAATGTTGCTTGCTACTTGCTTGGGAATGCATTTTCTTGTAAATAGATAAAGCATGCAAAAGAACCCTTCAGAATGCCTAATTTAAGATGCAACTCTGACCACATATAGAAAGGTTAGCAAGAACCTTGCAGAGGCTGCCAATAATTAGTGCACTTTTTCTAATATATTTATGGTTTCTTAATGAAAAAAATACACCAGCTGTAAAAGTGTGATGTGACTTGATATATATCAGTTTATCTGTGGAGCTTTTTCCATGGTCACTGTTACTTGAAGCTCTTGAGCATCTCTCAAATTTTACAAATTGCTGGCTAATTCCTTTTGCTTTCAAAAGTGACAGTTTTCTCATAGATGTATACTTTTGGTAAGAGCTCAAATATAAAATAGTCCTTAAAGTATCAGAAGAAATATAATCTATTTTGGGCACCAGTATTATTCAAAAGTGTTTTTCATCTTGCGACTTCAGACAAAGCAAGTAGCACACCTTGCTTTTCATTAATTTTCTACCGCTTTAAATTGGATTTAACAGCAGTGATTTTTTTTTATGTACTTATGTGCATTTACCCTTTAAAGTTAAAAAATAATGGATATTAAGTACAACTATTGTTTTGTAAATCAGTATATTTTGCAATTAATGTGAAATAAGTGATAGCATATTTTCCTGCTGTAATTTAAATGTATGAGCAATATATGGTTGATGGCATATATAATTAAATTTATCAATTCTTACAAAGCAGACTGCCCGTCTGAATATTAGCTGCCCATATTTTAAGGATAGTGTGAAAACCCCCATGTGAAGAACTATTACTGTTGCCACTATGCAAACCCTTCATACTTGGTATACATCAGATAGTTTATGTAAGAAGCTAGAATTTACAGTAGCTACGCAGTGTGCTTTGTTGTATCCATTATTCTGGAGATGATCAACCTGTACAGTGCCAAGAGGAGTAGAGCATCATCCGTGCTTAAGATGCTCCTGTAATACAACAGATAAAATATGTGCATACCAAGCCATTTCTTGGGCAATTTCCCGAGTTTTGTTAACAGATACTTTAAAGTAACTACAGTAAAAGCAATTATCTGTGATGTGTTAATGTAACGGCCGTGCATTTGTAGAGCTGTGTAAGGACAGGCAATGACTTTAATTGCAGTCTCTCACCAATGGAGCGAGTATTTCTATAGTGGGCAAGTGTAACTGTTGTTACTGTTACTACACATATTATTCTAAAGATTATTATTACTATTATTTTTGTATCTTAGTCAATGTAATAGAAATTTATTAGAGATCTGGTGATGGCTACTTTAAAATAATTTTTGTCATTTGCTTACATGTGTATTTATTAGGATGTAACATTTAGCATGTGTCGGTGTTGTGTTGGGTGATGTTCCCCTACAGTGTTTGACCAACAGTGAATGCTTTGGTGTTTTGTACAATGCATTATTTGATCTTAAATTCCCTTCCATAAACAGTGCTTGAAATTTGTTTTGCTTTTCTTTTACAAAATAATTAACAGTGGTACTAAGAAGGCACATAAAAGTAGCTCCCACACTACTTCAGAACGTGGTTAAAAACAAAACACTTAAAAATAACTAGTTTCAATGTTCTTCTGAAACATATTTTATAGTCCTACTCTGCTTTGACACCTGAGATTCCAATTGACTACTTCCAATTGACTATTTCCAGAGCAGCTTATTCATTCATTCTTCAATAAGACACATGTAGTTCTAAATGCCTCTAAAATGTGTTTTGTATACATAATTCCCCTAAGTTCTGTGTGACATAATTGTTACTGAAAAACATGCAAACTAAAGTAGTGGGTAAATCTTCATGAAAGGCTGCACAGCTAAGAAGCAGAAAGGATTGTTTTTCCAAGGTTTAGCTGCTTTGTTAAAGCTAGTTTTAGTTGTAACAATCTTATAATTTTCTTAGAAAAATAGCACTAGGAATTTACATAGTTTAATATATTTTATTGAAACACTTTGGATAAGTGATGTTGCCAGGTAAAAAAATTCCCCAAATCCTCCTTTAACCAAGGTAGCTTTAAATTAGATCTTTATTAGGTAATTTTTATTTTGCCAAGCCATACTATTACCAGCAATTCTGACATCCAGAAAGTGGTTTGAAGTTTTGCAACAACTGCTTTAAATCTTTTCATTCAGGGTAATTTACTTTTTAAGCACTGGTGACAGTCCCCAGTGACACAGCAGCAAGCAGAGCAGTCAGAATGTTCAGACCCACATTCTGTTGTTGACTGAGATGTCACTGAAAACAGGCATGGCAAATTATTCAAAATATGACTGCACTAGGATCCCAACTCTCATTATTCTTCTAACATTTTCCCTGTGGTATACTCCAGTCTTTCTGCATCTGCATAATTTCTTTTTTGCCTCATTTTCTCAAGAAATCCATTAAAAAGAGTATCATGAATCTGCACAGGTAGAGAAATCAGTCTGACTGCACCAATATTTTGAGGTTTAGCATCTTTATTTCTCTTTAAGCCTTAATGTGGAAGCGAGCCTTCGTCAAAGTGGACAGAATGAAAATTTGATATGCACTTTTTCTTTCTCTTTAGCAGCTGAATGTTCAAGAAGAACCATTCATTCTCAGCATATGATGAAGGAAAATAGCATTTGGTAAGAAAAATGTTTTGGTTTCAAGCTTCCAAATGACATTTATATTATATGAGAGAAAGTGGAAGGGAGAAGCTTGTAAAGGAAACAGTTATCTATGTAAAGGAAATAATTATCTCTTCGTAATGGGTCAGCCCTGGAAGTCACAAGGCTGTGGATAGGAACGATTCCTGACTGAATCTGTCCATTAGGTTCTGGTCATTTTTATAGGTTCAGCTCAAATTTCCTCCTCGTGCTATAAATAGAAGCATTTTGTTAACAAGTGGCATGCCATTTTACAATATTTGCAGTGCAGGTGTTTCCACTGTGAGTTTCTTGTGGAATATAATAGAAGATTGAATTTAGTTCAGTGCCTGCTGATTTAATAATGACTAGATCAGGTTCATAACTTAATAATCCTTTTTCTTTTTTTTTCAAATATGCTGCTTACAAGGGGAAAAGACCTTGACTTAAAATCAAACAATAAAAGCCCAATTAAAAAAACAGGGGAGATAGAAAGCAGAACATTTGGAGAGTGCAGCATTTATCAGGTACTTCACTCAGAAAAGAGACAAACCACGTGGGAGCTGAGGGTCCTTTGGTGATAGAGAAGTGTACTCTGTTAGCTTCCCAAGTCAATACAGCAGTAGCAGAAAAGTGATGCTTTATACCAACACAATAAACCTAACAGCACTTCTCTTCCCACATTGGAAAAAAAACCCCTACCAAGCCTTTAGAAGAAAGAATACAGGTTTGCAGTATAAGTATGTCCTTAAAAAGGACTTTCACTTTCTCGACTGTGTTACAATTTATGTGTTGTCACATCCTTGGAAAACCTTGCCATGCCAGAAGTCATCTGTTGCGTAGGCAAAGCTTGAAATCAGTCTTTGCATTCCCAATGTTAGCCTAAATAGAAAAAGCAAACTATTAAGGAAATTAAGCCAGTACTTTAGACAGCATATCTGTGGTGTAGTTAATAATTTAATATTTCAATTACTTACATTTTTCGAAGTATTCACTAGATAGCTTTTCCTATCTGATGGTAGACTAGCAGAAAAACAGATTTGTGTTTCTAGTAATTATGCATGAAAGCATCTGAATAAATTAGCAATATTTCAGTACATACGGTGATGAAAATGCTAGAAATCTTGTGTTCTAGAATGTTTCACTGTTATAGAAATGTTAGATGTGCAAGAAACAGCTGTAACTTTTTCTGATTGAAGTTTGGTTTCCTAATTAAAAAATATTCTTGAGGCAAACCCCAATAAAATATTTACCAGATTGCTTATACATGTTATATGTTCACTTTGTTTATTTTATTACTATAAATTCTTACAGATATTGAGGTCTTTACTAAAAGTGTAATTGTATTCCTTTTAGCCCAAATTGATGGTTGGGCTATGAATTTGCGTGATAGAGTAATGAAAAAGCAAGGTCCGAGTAGTTGGCCTGATTGATTTACTTAGAAAGAAATTTGGCCAGTGAATACAAGAGATTGTGCTTCAATTGTTCTTTTTATTACAGACATAATTTGATAGCTTTTTTGGTTAGAGTATATGGGGTATTAATTTTCAAGTTAGGTGCCAATTCTAAATTTAACAGGAATGTATTTTCATCTTCTTCATTACCAGATCAGACTGTGTTTTAAAGTCTTCAAATATATATTTACATAGTGAAATATAAAGGCACTGTTATTAGTGATGGAACTATTAAGGAAAAATACTGCTGAAACAGAGAAAACAGGTGAAAATCAGAGGGATACAAAAAGGCATTCAGTTGACAAACTTTCATTCCTGCAACTTCTTTTAATGAAATTGTTTGTACTGTAACCTCATGGAAATCTGAGGGAAGAATGGTGGTTTATCTTCTCATATTTAGCTAATACAGATGTCCAAAATTTGATTAGGTAGGAACAATTTTTGGGGTTGTCCCAGGAGCAATAGCTGATAACTTAGTTTTGTGTCTAAATTGTTTGCTATTATTTTTTGCTTGTTCTTAGAACAGCTAACACAGAAGGATATTTGGCTTTACATATGGCAGATTGATCTGTCCTAAGTTTTGTCACAGAACTGAACTGTCATAGTATCTGGCCACAGTCTGCTTCAGGTTTTCCATTTGTTCCAGTAGAAATTCCCTTCTGTGCCATAGCCCAGGGTAGCTTTGTGTGATGTCATGGGCATGTACACAATAAAGAGCTCCTTTGTCAAATGGACATTATCAGAAGTCAAATAGGCATTTCAACATAATTCACTGTATATTTCATCAAGTTATGGTAATGAAATAGCAAAATAAGAAAAAATAACATTTATTACCAGAATGCTGTAAGCAGTCATGAAATGACACCACATCGGAGCATTTGAGTAATTTAAGCTGCTTCTGAAGATGGAAAAAGAAAAAGAAGAAGCTATTGCATTAACAGTTTTATTCTTCAGGTAGGTGTCTTCATTAATTCTCATTAATAACTCATGAACAAACAATAACTGAATCCTACAGATAATTACACATTTAAATGCATTTCAGTCAGGGGTTTTACCCTACTGATTTTCTGGTTCCATATTTGCAGAGGTGGGTGTTTTAGTTAGCCTGGAGGGGACTAAGAACTCTTAAACATTATAAGACAAAAATATTTATTTTATGTGTACACAGAAGCATTTCACATACACACACATACATGAATAAATATATTTAATAATGTAAAACTAGAAGAGACAGAAGACACAGATTGAAAAGGGGACCTAAGCAGGCCTCTGAGAAGCACATAAGACATGATTCATGTTGCTGCACACGTAGTGTGACCATTAGCAGCAAGTTAACAAAACCTGGTGCTGAGTGATCAGGATTTTCCTAAGTGGCTGCAGTCTGAGATTCTGCCGTCAAAGTAGCTTAAAGGAGCTTCATTTACAAAAGTTCTTGAGCGCCTTTTGGAAAATTACACTTGTTTTCTTTTTAAGGTAAATTGAACAAAATGCAGAAAAAACAATTTCAATGTGAAAAGGTATATGTCTGGTATACACTTGAGAGAAAATATTAATAGTTTTAAGAACTCCTGAAATTCCCCAGTCTTTGCTCTCTCTGTAATTTCTCAAATTGAGATCTCTATAGCACCTTCTATCCAGAATATCTTTCCTCTTCTCTAGTTTATTTAATCGTCCGTAATCCAGATTACTTTTATCCATCACCTTTGTGACCAAACTTGATTACTTCACATTGGTAAGCAAAGGTAACATTACTAGGAAACAAATCACAAAATCAAATACTCAATATTTATCACCAACCAGATTATTATTAAGGTTATATTTGTTGACAGACTTTCATTCAGGTTTTTCCTTTTGCTGTTAGTCCCTTTATGTTTAGCTTTTCAACATACTAAAAACTTCTGTGGTAGCCCAGAGAAACTCTCTGATTTCAATTTCCAGTGACGAACAAGGAGATCTTATTTTGAGACAATAGTCTTGAAAAAAAACTTGCAGAAACAGTTGCTTGAACTTTTCTCACAGGATAGTAAAATGTCACTGAAAATAGCTCAGCTAACATATTCTTCATTTGTCAGAAATGCTACATGTGCAGAAAGGGCTGGAATGCTGAATTTGTGATACTGATGCAGATGCTGTTTAACAAGCCCGTGAGGTTTCTGTTACAATAGCTTGTGGTACCTCTGCTCCGATTTCTCCTCCCTGCAGCTTCACACACACACTGATGTGCTCCAACAGGACTCGGATGAGTTTAGGACATCCATTTAGCAGATTGTGGTAATTTGTTTACATTATTAATCATATGTGAAGCCCCTTTGTTTTCAAGCATATAAAGAAATATATTCTAGTATTTGTAATTTTTAACATAGAAAAGACTAGCTGGCATACTCCTGGTTTCATAACTTATCTGTAAATACAAAAAAAAATGCTCTGAATTTGAATTTGCGAGGAACAGATGTCTTTCAGCAAGCTTGAGTGTAAATTCAGCAGGATTTCCAATTTAATCCAGGAAATGATGACACGGAAATTTATTGCAAGCCGAGAAATAACTTGTTCTTCATTGCAGTTATGCGGACTATGCCTTTTTCACGAAGCAGTGCAAGGTGGTTTTTTTCTCCTAGGTTTCCAGGGAGACAATCACAATCCAGTAGGGGTTACTGTTGTTCTTAATAAAGCTCTCTAGATTTTGTAGTTTTAGCAATTTTTCTGATCAAAATCACAGAGATAGCAGATAGGATTTGATAAATGACACTGAGTAACGTGAATTGAAGTGACCTATTTCAAACACACACAGATGATGCAGTGGTGCACCAGCTTAAAGTAGATGGTACTAGCACTTTCACCAGCTAAAATCATTTTAACTGGCAGCAAAGGACTCACAACAGAGTATTAGTCACTTCAGAGAGCTATACAAACTACACTTAGCATTTAGCAGTTGATACAGAATATAGTGTATCCAAAAGGTTTCTTATATAGGTGTGAAGCACCATGTCCAGTTCTGGGGCTTTTTGTATACAAGTTATATACTAATTCACAATCTGTCTGTCTGCCCTGTGGTTTAGAAGGAAAATTGAAGTAAACAAGAAGTGTTTGATGTAAATCAAATTAATAGACAAAAAGCTCATCTCTCAAAATAATAATAGTTAGTGATCTTATTGTTGATGAGAATTCAATAAATGCTGGTGACAGAAATATATTTGCCTCACATGTTTGTTTAGTGTTATACACTCAACAGTGAAAACACATAAATTTGCAGAGGGTATATTTAGTACAAGGAGATCAATAGATAGTACATCAGTGCTACTGAGGACCCTTCCAGTTTTATTTTCCGTTATTCTGCCATGTGAAAGGAAGAAGTAGAAAAGGGAAAACCTTTGACAGAACAAACTGTATTAGAAAGGAAGGTGGTAGAGCCAAAAATCTCCTGTAATGACTGTCCTTTTTATACTTACTAAACAAGGAGGTGGCAGCAATAGTGATGATAGTAGAAGATAGTATGGTTTCTTTCATAAGTTTAAGGTTATTTAGGTTTGTTCAAGGTTTTATGTTGTTAGAGCCAGAGCTAATTCATGCATTAACATTTAATCTAGGTCACCAGAAAATACCAATGCCAGAATGTGCTGTATATTTTCTTCCTGTAGTTTTTACACAGCACTCTGTGCCTTCCAGTAATACACGAAGTGCTTGTTCTCTCCTTCTCTCCCAAGGGAAGTGTGTACACTGGCTGAGGGATACTGTATGCACTGTCTTGCCTTATGTTTCTGAGAGAGCATAAGCAAGGTAAAGCATCTTGCACTTAAAGGTGGATTTGCTTTGTGATAGTCCCTAATTCCCAGACGAGTAAGTTCCTTTGCAAAGCCTGCTGCTTGGAGAAAGTTTTGTCTCCCATGCAATAAGCCTTTTGTCTGCTTTAGAAAAAAAGGTTAGGGGCATTCTTCTCCTCTTTAATTTAGTCTGAGAAGTTCATCTTTCCAAAGGAATATGATAAATACTTTTAAAATTATGTTTTGCATCAGGAAATAGAAGGTCGGCTGTGCATAAATTCGGTACCGTGATGGAACCCACAGGAAAATTATTGCTTAGAAACAGTGAAAAATGAGTAAAGATCCTACCAATTAAATAAGTTTTTTAAGTATGTCATAGTAAATCAGGTCTCTCCCTAAGGATCCTGTGAAGCTCTCAAATGTGGGCATCATAGTAGTCTGTGAACTCTCCTCTCTCCCTTTCCCTTCCTCTCTCCCCTCTTCTTTCTCTCTTTTCTCCTCTCTTCTCTCTCTCCTCTCCTGTAGCCTGTGTTGTTCTGACTGAACAGTGTCCAACCATCCAGCTAAAAGGACATGAATGTCATCCTCTTACCTTCCTGATAAACAATATTTGCAGCTCCCAGTTGGTCTTGATGTCTTTTCTACATCAGCCAAAGTTTAGCATGTACTGATCTGAGCTTTCCTGTTGAGTGAAGAATGCAAGGTAAATTGGAGATATACATGCAACTTGGTCAGCTTGTGAACTGCTCTTACTGTCTTTAAAGGATGATGGGAAACATGTCCATATCATTTTGCTCTTCATATCTTCACCTCATTATGACACAATATTTTTATGTACATGCATATATATATATATATATATATACATATATATATATACACACATGAACATCTATATAGTACATTTTAGAATTGTTGCATATTTGATATTTACAAAAACATACATTTCTTATATACAGGCCATGCTATTCTTGCTGGACAACAACATTTCAGTTTTATCTCATGTGCAGGCTTTTGCAAATAATGCTAATTGAAAGCTATTTATATTTTGTTCACATTTGTAGATAAAAGAAATGGAGTCTACTAGTTTAGAACTAATTATTGCAGTAAGCTTTGCAATAAACACTTTTGGTAACAGAAATGATGGTTCAGGCTAGCATGGCAATTTTTAGCATCTATGAAGTCTTCTGAGTAGCTTAGAATTCTGTAACTTGTAAAACAGTCAGACAGAAGCCTATCCTGGGTGAATAGTTTAGCACAAAATACTCCCTTGCCTTCACTTTGTTTTTATTGCTCCTTCAGCATGAGGATGCTGCCAATATTTTGACACTTTTTTTCTCCTTAAAATCTGCATCTCTCTGACGGTATGCCTTCAGAGAAAAAGAGCAAGGGACTGGGATATTCTTGAATTTTCTTGTCAAAACACCGACAGGATAATTACCAAGAGATGATACAATTTGTCAGTGGGAGAGTGGGTGTTTGTGCATTGTGAGAGAGTGTCAGTATGGCAGGTACATTGTGCAGGTGTCACATCCTGCTATCCTGCTTGTCTAATGTGAAAAGGTCTCCATCTTCAAGTGTGATAGGGGAGTGAGGGCACTTCTGTGAAAGGTGGTGTAAGATCCAGTGTTGATTTTGTCCTGGATTGCCCATTTTCTGGGCTCTAAAGGAGAGAGTCTTTCCCAGTATAGCAGCACCTCACAGGTCTCCAGACCCTTTGTAGTGGAGGAGGTCATGTAGGACATCATGCAACGACTCTTTGAGTTTCCTGCATCTGGTCTCTCTACACTTCCAGTAATCCTTTTGTGGACAGTTATCCTGGCTTGGTGGCTGTTTTTTACTGGCAAAGAGACATAAACCAAGCTGATTACAGGGAAGGACTAGACCTCCATCCTCATTCCAAAATCACAAAATGTGTGATCCTGCAGTGTGACCTGGGGCATTCCAACAAGGAGAAAAGGAGCTTCAGAGGTATTTCCTCAAGCTCTGGGGATAAATTGTTCCTGGCAGAGATAATTTAGATTTTCTTGGGGAGGCAGAGTTCTAGCAGTGACAGGAAAAATGTTCTAAGGTGTAATTTGTGCTAGGTGCTCAAGCAGCTCTCTTTTGCCCATCAGTTGCCAGTTTCCCATTAGCACAAAGTAGTAACAGAGAGGGCTGCCTTTGAAAAAGGGAGGGAAAAGACAGGGTACTTACCCTGATTTAATTTGAAACTTTATTTTTACTAGTGGATAATGCAAAGCAGAACTTATGATAGTGCAAAAATGAGGAGTTTGTGGAGGTCAAAGTTATGACTCAACAATAAAGTATTTTAAAGGAAGAATAGGTAAGTGTTCTGCCTACATTAGGAACAATATTTTTAGAAACCTGCCATCAGAGAATCATAGAATCATTAAGGTTGGAAAAGACCTCCAAGGTCATCAATCCAGCTTTTGACCAAACACCACCATGCCAACTAAACCACAGCACTGAGTGCCATGTCCAGTTATACTCTGAATGTTTCCCAGGATGGTGACCCTACAGCTGCCCTGAATCTGCCCTAGTCAATGTTTGACAACACTTGCAGTGAAGAAATTCTTCCTCATTTCCAACCTGAATCTGCCCTAGCGTAGCTTGAGGCCATTTGCTCTTGTCCTGATGCTGGTTGCCTGGGAGAAGAGGCTGACCTCCACCTGACTACACCCTCCTTTCAAAGGATTAAACAGAATTATAAGGTCACCTGTGAACCTTCTGTTCTCCAGGCTAAACACACGTTCCCTCAGCCACTCCTCATAGGATGTTCACTCCAGACCCTTCTCCAGCTCTGTTGCCCTTCTCTGGACTCCAGCACCTCAATGTCCTTCTTGTAGAAAGGGGCCCAGCACTGGACACAGCACTCAAGCTGTGGCATCACCATTGCAGAGTAAAGGGGGACAATCCCTGCCCTCGTCCTGCTGGCCACACTATTGCTGATACAGGATGACACTGAGTAACGTGAATTGAAGTGACCTATTTCAAACACACACAGATGATGCAGTGGTGCACCAGCTTAAAGTAGATGGTACTAGCACTTTCACCAGCTAAAATCATTTTAACTGGCAGCAAAGGACTCACAACAGAGTATTAGTCACTTCAGAGAGCTATACAAACTACACTTAGCATTTAGCAGTTGATACAGAATATAGTGTATCCAAAAGGTTTCTTATATAGGTGTGAAGCACCATGTCCAGTTCTGGGGCTTTTTGTATACAAGTTATATACTAATTCACAATCTGTCTGTCTGCCCTGTGGTTTAGAAGGAAAATTGAAGTAAACAAGAAGTGTTTGATGTAAATCAAATTAATAGACAAAAAGCTCATCTCTCAAAATAATAATAGTTAGTGATCTTATTGTTGATGAGAATTCAATAAATGCTGGTGACAGAAATATATTTGCCTCACATGTTTGTTTAGTGTTATACATTCAACAGTGAAAACACATAAATTTGCAGAGGGTATATTTAGTACAAGGAGATCAATAGATAGTACATCAGTGCTACTGAGGACCCTTCCAGTTTTATTTTCCGTTATTCTGCCATGTGAAAGGAAGAAGTAGAAAAGGGAAAACCTTTGACAGAACAAACTGTATTAGAAAGGAAGGTGGTAGAGCCAAAAATCTCCTGTAATGACTGTCCTTTTTATACTTACTAAAGAAGGAGGTGGCAGCAATAGTGATGCAGTAGTAGAAGATAGTATGGTTTCTTTCATAAGTTTAAGGTTATTTAGGTTTGTTCAAGGTTTTATGTTGTTAGAGCCAGAGCTAATTCATGCATTAACATTTAATCTAGGTCACCAGAAAATACCAATGCCAGAATGTGCTGTATATTTTCTTCCTGTAGTTTTTACACAGCACTCTGTGCCTTCCAGTAATACATGAAGTGCTTGTTCTCTCCTTCTCTCCCAAGGGAAGTGTGTACACTGGCTGAGGGATACTGTATGCACTGTCTTGCCTTATGTTTCTGAGAGAGCATAAGCAAGGTAAAGCATCTTGCACTTAAAGGTGGATTTGCTTTGTGATAGTCCCTAATTCCCAGACGAGTAAGTTCCTTTGCAAAGCCTGCTGCTTGGAGAAAGTTTTGTCTCCCATGCAATAAGCCTTTTGTCTGCTTTAGAAAAAAAGGTTAGGGGCATTCTTCTCCTCTTTAATTTAGTCTGAGAAGTTCATCTTTCCAAAGGAATATGATAAATACTTTTAAAATTATGTTTTGCATCAGGAAATAGAAGGTCGGCTGTGCATAAATTCGGTACCGTGATGGAACCCACAGGAAAATTATTGCTTAGAAACAGTGAAAAATGAGTAAAGATCCTACCAATTAAATAAGTTTTTTAAGTATGTCATAGTAAAAAAGGTCTCTCCCTAAGGATCCTGTGAAGCTCTCAAATGTGGGCATCATAGTAGTCTGTGAACTCTCCTCTCTCCCTTTCCCTTCCTCTCTCCCCTCTTCTTTCTCTCTTTTCTCCTCTCTTCTCTCTCTCCTCTCCTGTAGCCTGTGTTGTTCTGACTGAACAGTGTCCAACCATCCAGCTAAAAGGACATGAATGTCATCCTCTTACCTTCCTGATAAACAATATTTGCAGCTCCCAGTTGGTCTTGATGTCTTTTCTACATCAGCCAAAGTTTAGCATGTACTGATCTGAGCTTTCCTGTTGAGTGAAGAATGCAAGGTAAATTGGAGATATACATGCAACTTGGTCAGCTTGTGAACTGCTCTTACTGTCTTTAAAGGATGATGGGAAACATGTCCATATCATTTTGCTCTTGATATCTTCACCGCATTATGGCACAATATTTTTATGTACATGCATATATATATATATATATATATACATATATATATATACACACATGAACATCTATATAGTACATTTTAGAATTGTTGCATATTTGATATTTACAAAAACATACATTTCTTATATACAGGCCATGCTATTCTTGCTGGACAACAACATTTCAGTTTTATCTCATGTGCAGGCTTTTGCAAATAATGCTAATTGAAAGCTATTTATATTTTGTTCACATTTGTAGATAAAAGAAATGGAGTCTACTAGTTTAGAACTAATTATTGCAGTAAGCTTTGCAATAAACACTTTTGGTAACAGAAATGATGGTTCAGGCTAGCATGGCAATTTTTAGCATCTATGAAGTCTTCTGAGTAGCTTAGAATTCTGTAACTTGTAAAACAGTCAGACAGAAGCCTATCCTGGGTGAATAGTTTAGCACAAAATACTCCCTTGCCTTCACTTTGTTTTTATTGCTCCTTCAGCATGAGGATGCTGCCAATATTTTGACACTTTTTTTCTCCTTAAAATCTGCATCTCTCTGACGGTATGCCTTCAGAGAAAAAGAGCAAGGGACTGGGATATTCTTGAATTTTCTTGTCAAAACACCGACAGGATAATTACCAAGAGATGATACAATTTGTCAGTGGGAGAGTGGGTGTTTGTGCATTGTGAGAGAGTGTCAGTATGGCAGGTACATTGTGCAGGTGTCACATCCTGCTATCCTGCTTGTCTAATGTGAAAAGGTCTCCATCTTCAAGTGTGATAGGGGAGTGAGGGCACTTCTGTGAAAGGTGGTGTAAGATCCAGTGTTGATTTTGTCCTGGATTGCCCATTTTCTGGGCTCTAAAGGAGAGAGTCTTTCCCAGTATAGCAGCACCTCACAGGTCTCCAGACCCTTTGTAGTGGAGGAGGTCATGTAGGACATCATGCAACGACTCTTTGAGTTTCCTGCATCTGGTCTCTCTACACTTCCAGTAATCCTTTTGTGGACAGTTATCCTGGCTTGGTGGCTGTTTTTTACTGGCAAAGAGACATAAACCAAGCTGATTACAGGGAAGGACTAGACCTCCATCCTCATTCCAAAATCACAAAATGTGTGATCCTGCAGTGTGACCTGGGGCATTCCAACAAGGAGAAAAGGAGCTTCAGAGGTATTTCCACAAGCTCTGGGGATAAATTGTTCCTGGCAGAGATAATTTAGATTTTCTTGGGGAGGCAGAGTTCTAGCAGTGACAGGAAAAATGTTCTAAGGTGTAATTTGTGCTAGGTGCTCAAGCAGCTCTCTTTTGCCCATCAGTTGCCAGTTTCCCATTAGCACAAAGTAGTAACAGAGAGGGCTGCCTTTGAAAAAGGGAGGGAAAAGACAGGGTACTTACCCTGATTTAATTTGAAACTTTATTTTTACTAGTGGGTAATGCAAAGCAGAACTTATGATAGTGCAAAAATGAGGAGTTTGTGGAGGTCAAAGTTATGACTCAACAATAAAGTATTTTAAAGGAAGAATAGGTAAGTGTTCTGCCTACATTAGGAACAATATTTTTAGAAACCTGCCATCAGAGAATCATAGAATCATTAAGGTTGGAAAAGACCTCCAAGGTCATCAATCCAGCTTTTGACCAAACACCACCATGCCAACTAAACCACAGCACTGAGTGCCATGTCCAGTTATACTCTGAATGTTTCCCAGGATGGTGACCCTACAGCTGCCCTGGACAGCCCATTCCAATGTTTGACAACACTTGCAGTGAAGAAATTCTTCCTCATTTCCAACCTGAATCTGCCCTAGCGTAGCTTGAGGCCATTTGCTCTTGTCCTGATGCTGGTTGCCTGGGAGAAGAGGCTGACCTCCACCTGACTACACCCTCCTTTCAAAGGATTAAACAGAATTATAAGGTCACCTGTGAACCTTCTGTTCTCCAGGCTAAACACATGTTCCCTCAGCCACTCCTCATAGGATGTTCACTCCAGACCCTTCTCCAGCTCTGTTGCCCTTCTCTGGACTCCAGCACCTCAATGTCCTTCTTGTAGAAAGGGGCCCAGCACTGGACACAGCACTCAAGCTGTGGCATCACCATTGCAGAGTACAGGGGGACAATCCCTGCCCTCGTCCTGCTGGCCACACTATTGCTGATACAGGCCAGGATGCCATTGGCCTTCTTGGCCACCCAGAGACTTTTTTTTTTTGCAAACTTTTTGGAGTAGAGAGTAGTTCTGTTCTATATTTCCACATTTTCTGGTACACTGGTTCACTATTCTCTGTCAGGAGCATCCAAATGCTACTAGAAATAAATAATGGTAATGCTGTGCAGACTAATACACTTAACTTCCTTTCGTAGTTCTCCACTAACACTTACTGCTTTAACACTACTAGTTCTTTTGGAATAGTATAACAAATCCCCCAAATGCCTGAGCCTCTCTTTCAATACTTGTCATGGACTAAATACTACATTTGGATGCTACTAGAAATAAATAATGGTAATGCTGTGCAGACTAATACACTTAACTTCCTTTCGTAGTTCTCCACTAACACTTACTGCTTTAACACCACCAGTTCTTTTGGAATAGTATAACAAATCCCTCAAATGCCTGAGCCTCCTCTTTCAATACTTATCATGGACTAAACACTACATTTGAGTAAAAAGTACTTAATATCATAAGAAGGCTTTGCCAGGAAAGAGATTTTTGTATGAGGAAATTTGAGACAGGCCTAAGAATTCTTAAAACAGCTAAACACTGCATGCTAAACTGGGGGAAAGACTCTAATGCAGAGATTCCCGAGTTGGCTTTAAGTACATTGCTTTGTGTATGAGAATTCTAGCTGTGGCAATACAAAATTCTCTTTGCAAGAGTATTTTCTCTGCCAGAGAGACTGCCTCTTTCAAGGCTATAGCAACAACAGCAGAAAGATACCTGTTTTTTTGCCATAACAATTCTTTAAAAGAATATTGAAAAATTAACACAGGACAGATCTCTTATACAAAAATAATTTAAAAGGGAAATCCTGTTTGATGTGGTTGTGAAATGACTGCAGTGAAAGAGGATGAAATCATCTCAGATCATTTAGATTTTACCAGGAGCAAGTTTTTTGCTGGAATCCATGCTGCTGTGAGTATCATCAGCGCCTGCCCAGGGCTCCTTGTCAAAGCCCAGCCAGTCCATGCCATCTTTTCTGGGGATAGCCAGGTGTGCCCAGTCCCTCAGCACAGCACCTGTGCTCATAGCAAATTCCCTGTAGAGGAGGACAGCCATGAACCCTATCATGATCTTTCTTTTAATAAATAAATTGATAAAAAGATCTGTGCAAGAGAGTTTGCAGAAACCTCTGAGGGATGCTGTGGCCCAATCAGTCATAAGGACTGTGGCTAGTTTGCTTTGAAGTGTTTGTATCAAAGTAACATAAACACTGCTCTGCTTCTCTTTCATTTATTTTCTTTCACATGCTTCCAAATGTGCTAATTTTCTGCAAAGATGTCTGTTAGCTGTAACAAATATTTATCCTCTGCTGGAACTGAGTTCTTTTGAGTACACAGCAGCCCTTGTAAGCAGGCATTTGAGGAAGGCAGGTGTTCAGCTGCTCCATTCCTCTGTTTTTTTCCAGCTGGCCACCTTACATTACCCTTCTCAAAAGAACTGAACTTCCCAAGGTCTGAGTCTGTGTATGGAGTTGTAATTAATCAGCTTCAGTAGGAGCTGCATGTGTAGTATCTGAAAGTAGCTGAGAGCTCAGAAATGTGTCCAGTACTTCAAGCAGGTGATTTCTCTGAGCGAACTATTTCTATTCCTGGCCAGCAAAATAAGCATGTCCTGAACTTCTGAGCAACTCATTCAGAAAGTAATGCATTGTTTTTACAAGGAAAAGAGCCTTAACACACTGCAGCAGGAGATAGAGGGTAGTTTTCCCAGCATTTTTTCTCTTGTAAATTTTGACTCTGTTCCAAAGGAAAAGAAGTAGATGTGCTTTCTTTGGACACTGTGCCTCTGGTTCCTTGAAATAGCTCAGCTACATTCTGCTTCTGATCATGTTGCATCAATGATGCTTTTTAATTCATGCGTTGAGGGAAAGGCTTGGAGATACAGGTAATTGACTTAGATCTGTTCTGAGAGCAGATTGTGATTTGTCTCATCGTTTTTTTAACTCATCTCTAGAAAAGATGTTTAATACCAAGAGCTGCTAAACCAAATAGTTATTACTTTATTAGTAAAATGAGACTAGTACACTTCTCTTATGGTGTGATTTATGTCAGATTTTTAGATTTTTATATCACCCAAAGGCCCTGGTAAATCCCAAGACTTATCTTGTACTGAAATTCCATCACCAAAGTTAATATGATTTGCTCATCAAATTATGACACAAATTTGCTTTGCATATATATTTCACATTTATATGCCTGACATATGTAATTATACATACACCCCTTTAGGAAAGACTGAAATAGTTCTAGGACATTGTGACTTAGAGAACATGTAATGCAGTTTGCAATTATTTTACCTGTTGGCTCAGGAAATAGGCAAACTAATTCAAGCAACTACGAGCCCCTGCTTGCCAAGCCAAGGAATTATCCCTTGGATAAGTCCTTCCTGTGACTGGAGCTTTCCCCCAGACTTGCTCCTATAGACACATCTTTTGAAGGAAGTGGATGAACACTTAAGCAGAAAGTCTGTGGTGCAGGATCTTCTAGAGAAGGGGTGAAAAGAGGAAAGGTTGGAGAATGCTCACAGGTTTTTAAAGTCATAGAAACATCAGCTTCCTAAATGTCTGAAGCCAAATGACTTTGGCTGGTCCATATGCACATCTGCCATGAGGCTCTATGTGCCCTTCATGTCTTGGAAAGACAAGAATTGTCCCTTCTGGAAAGTACCTTCAGGTAAGAACTTTTCTTCTTCCTCAGGCAGAGAAGGAAGCATTTGGTTCAGTCCAGATTCCTGTCAGCTGGGACCTCTCCAGATTTCCAAGACTTCTCAAAAATCATTGTGACAGCCTTTAGGATGATATCAGCCAGCTCTTTGAAGATTCTTGGATGAATCCTGTAGATTTGCAGGGATCTAGCTGGGGCAGCAGATCCCACACAGTTTCAGGGTCAGCTGTTAGTTGACCATTCTTGCAGTCACAATCCTCCAGCTCAGTGCACTGAGAGCCTCTTGGTCCATCATCCATGTTGAGGACAGAGGCAAAGAATGAATGAAACACCTGAGCCTTGTCTGTGTCTGAGCTTGTGGGGTGACCATCCTTACCCTGTAATGATCTGGTGTTATTTTTTCACTGCCTGCTGCCATTAGTATATTTGAAAAATATCTTTTATTTTCTCCTACAGTTCTGGCCAGCTTCAACTCCAGTTGAGCTCTGGCAATCAACACGATTTTCACTATAGTTATTTAGCAATGCTAAAGTTGATCTTCCTCATTAAAATGATCACACCAGTTCTACATTGTTTATTATCCAAGAAAAAGATGCTTTTATGAAGCAGTGAAACAGTAATGTAAATTATTTCATGCTGTAAAATACAGTTCATTAAAATGCATTCTCATTGAGTTTTTCACTGGTAGTATTTGCAAAGTAATTATTAAAGGAAACTGAAATGCTATATTTTTATTTGTATAATATGAAACTGTCATTAATCATCTATATGTTTTATTTTATACAAAGTTTGTTCATTAAACCTAACCTTAGTAAAGAAATTATGCTGGGATGCAGAAATTTATCACATTTCACTTTTCATCAACAAGAGCTGCCTATAATCTGGTGACCTAAGCTTGTTTACACTAGTCACAGCTCAATGTTTAATGCAGTAATGCAAACACAATATGTAGTTCCACAACTCCTTTTAAGCTCTGGCATAATTAGCTTCCATTAATTAGTTAATGAATTAGCTTTCATTAATACCTCACCTCTACAGTTACAAAGGTCACCTTCAGATTCTGACAGAGGAGTTTCTGGTGGTAATTCTAAGAGATGGAAACTGTCCTCATTAATAGCTGTAGATGTTAATTCTGAAGTTTAACAAATACTATTAAAATTTGAACAGCAGTATCAAATTGCCTTTTACTTGTCACTTTCCAAGCAGTGAAGGTTCTCCTTACCATGATCACAGCTGTATCCATGATGCATTTAAGACCGTTCTGTTCCTTATGGACTGTCATGGGGTGCAAATATCATGGCCAAAATCTGTGCTAGCCCTCTACGGTATAATTATTTGTAGGTTTTTTGACAATAAAAATTTCAACACAGAGACTAACGTGGCAGAAGTGAGAGGGACCAGGGTCTGGAGGTTGTGCTGCACAATTAGGTCTCACATGAGGTGGAAAGCTGCCTATTGGCATCACATGGAGATATGGCAGCCCTGGATTTTCCAGATGGAACTTTTAGGCAGATACATGAGTTGACTTCTTTTCTACACATGCCTCCAGTTGCATGGTAGGCAGGTATGTTTTAAAGAGAAAATAACCATGGAAAAAGACCCCTTAAGATGGAAATGAGAGCTCTCTGTAAAGGCTCTTCATGCTGATCAGCAGTGACAAGATGTAGAAAAATACCAGTGACAGAAAGATCGCTTCATTTGCAGGTATAATTGTCTCCAAGAGAGGTGTTCCTACAGCCAAAGTCATTGCTCTCCTTGCCACTCATTACTGGTGGTTAGTGTAAGGGATGTCAGGATCATGCAGGGAAATGAGGAAGCAGGTAACTAACCTAAAGCACTTTGATGGTTGCCTATTGAACACTTGGCCTCCTGGGGAAGAAGCATAATACCCTGAGATGCAATATGAAACATTTATAGCCTCCCTTTTAAAAGGCTTCCAGAGGGGAAGGTTCAACTTTTCCATTTGGTTGCAGTGTTTTGCTGGAAGAAATACACTGTGGAGAAAGGGGCAAGCAGAGAAAGTTAGCAGTAATTATCATGCTTTAGGGTTTTTTGTTAGCAATTTCCTTGGTAGTTTCTACAAACTAAAATATTTCAAAGCAATAACATATATGGAAACAGTAATTCCCATTTAAAAAAGGAATAGATGCTATGTTAAAAATGTTTTTCAAACTTCATCATATATAGCCATTCTGAGTTTCAAACTGAGTTCTGCAACTACCAGATAAAGTCTCATGTTTCAAGTGTAGAGCCTACTGACATATTCTAACAAGCATTTAGAATATCTGATATACCTTAGTGGTGAGAAAAACATGAACTTCATTTATTTGCCAGTAAACTCTGTACTTAAACAGTTAAATAACATATACAGTGCACGATTTTCCTCACTAGGTATGCTATGGTCTGTGACATGTGACAGGATATTCACTTTATTTTATTTTGTTAGGAAAAGTTAATCAAATCTAATGACATGGTGTAAAAGTAAAAAAATAGCCTAATAGAAAACCAAATTATTTACATTTAGTTGCATGTCGTAATCCAGCCTCCTGAGGAAAGAATTTTATAACCTGTCCAATTTTATGCTGAATTTTACCATCTGAAGACATGTATTTAAAAGGAACAGTTCTGAAAGAGAAATCCCATTTTAATTGCATTTTAATCCACCCACAGAGATGCTGCATTTTATTGATTTGATTAGCTGAAGGCCATTCCTCTTGTATACTCAGAAATGCAAATTTTTGAGTCTCATCAGGCAATTTCACTTATGCAAGTCAAGTATGTAGAAATATACATTGAATAGAGCAAAATCCAAAAAATCCTTTCCCTGCCTCCAGCCTGTGCTCATTCTTTCTAATAAGTTATCATTACTCTGAGCCATGTTTGCACATCCTACCTCCTCAGGGAGAAGAAGGGTCACAACAAGGAGATGTTCTAAGTGCCACTTGTCTCCATTTCTTACCAGAAATCATTTTTAATGAGCACATTCACTCGTTTCAGGGCAATGCCCACCAAATCACATCCCTCTGAGCCAGAGCACATGGGAGTCTTTAGCAAGGGTGTGTGCCTTGTGAGCAGACCAAAAAGAGGCCTGCAAAAAGAGGTCTGCAAAAGATCCCATGATAAATTGCTAGCTGAAGTGAGTTGCATTTGAAACATGAACTGATGTGCTTCATTATTCTCCTTGCTGCATTTGTATGGGAAAGTTCAGCAAACCAGGCTATAAAAATTTATGACCAGTTTGAATGTGGACAAAAATAGTGAGTTTATGTGTTTCCTGATGCAGATGGTGATGGACAGTAAGAGCATATAGTACTCCCAAGTACAGAAACGCACAGAGCTTTATTTAGTGTGACCTGTCACTGTGCCCCTACACTTTTCTAACAAGGCAGCAGCATTGGCTGGCACACTACACAGTGAACTGCTTCAGCTTAAAAAATAGCATACAGGGTATTTCTTATATGCATGAATATTAACTATGGCACTAGGTCCTGCAGGGAATTGAACTTAGAAAAGAATTTAAGTTGGAAAAATTTAAGTTAGTTTTGTTGAGAAAACTCAAGAAAGATTTAGGAAGATTTAACTCTGCTCTCCATATAAAGTTGGCTGGAGGCCCACAGTTCCCCATCCACCTTGTACTTCTATCCTTTTATACCCCAAACCCCACCTTTAATATCCTCCACAAGATTGTAGAACCCAGCACTGGGTCGGTCCAGACAGCACAACAGTGGGAATCCTTGATCCCAGTCCAGGGGAGCCCTGCTGCCAGTGACGCAGTGAAGAGGGACTGTTGCTGGTGCGACGGCAGGAGATTTCCTGTACAATATTAGTCTCACTCTTTTGGGACCAGACAGAGCCAATTAGCCCTTTAGCATGTGTTTTTCCATTTACGTCCTCTAACTCTTCTATACTCATCACAGGAGCAAGGTGAGTCTGCTGCTGCAGCATAAAACACATACATTGTGTTTTCTCAGAAAAAATGAAAAAACAAAAAAGGATTGCATCTTTCCTGAAAAGTCATGTAAGTTTTACTGTCAGTATTCACAATTAGGCCAATGCAGTAGAGCTCAAACTAAAAAATAAACCTCCCTTCCTAATGATATTGCTCATTTTCCCCCAGTGACAGAAATTTTCGAAGAAAGATATGCTGTGGTGACTGAGCAGGACATGGTGCAGGAAAGCCTTATTTTAGCTAGTGCTTCTGCTCCATCTCAGGCTACATAAATCTAGCAGAGACGTGTACAAACATGTTTCTATCCTGTCCATGCTTCTAACTGAAGAAATGGATTTTGGAGACCTTACAGCTCTTCTCCAGAGTCTCTGAACTCAGTCATTTTCAATAAAACGTGTCATGGCAATAGAGGAATTTGAGAGCATCTTAGGGCAGCTGTGGGCCTTGCTTACTGCACTATTTTTCCGTTAGGTGATGCATTTTATTGATTTGATTAGCTGAAGGCCTTCTTCCACTGGTTACTTTGATATTAATTCATTTTACATAAGATAAAGTACTATATTCCTCAAAAGAACCTGTAAGAGTGGCAAAGCTAGTTTTGTTTGATAGTGGTGTGAGAAGAATCACAAACTCAGATTCATAATGAGGAATTTATTGCTACCTGGTAATTGTTCACTCTCTTCTCACTTAGTCTGAGGACTATCTAGTTACCCTGTTCCTTTGGTTTTATGAACAGTGTATCGATTCAAAGACTAACTAAATAAAATATCAAAGCAAAGGTAAAGCAGCCGTAAGGCAAAAGTTACAATATAACTAATACAAATCTGAAAAAGCCATAGTAAAATAAAAAGAAAAATTCCATTGCTGGGAATTCAGTAATATGAATTTAAAAACTTAATCCTTCTAAATTTGAATATATTATTGCATATGCAATAATTTTCTATAATCTTTAAATCATTAATGTATTAAGTTTTAGGGTGGAGATGTTAAAGGAGAGTAGACCTGAGACAGTTCTTTGGATTGCTCTGGGAATTTGAGAGAGAGCTTCTGAAGTCCTCTGGGAGCCTAATGCTCTGTAATAAATGTAATTCCTGAATTATTAATCAAAAGAGCATATACTCTCATAAATTATAAGCAACAGCTGAGGAAGTGACCGGAAGACTATATTCTGGGACACCAGGAGAGTGATGCTCAGAATTTCATTGTTTGAACTGAGATAGACATAGCTTCTCTGATTCAGTAGCCTTAGAACAATTTACCCAACTCCAAGTACTTTCCTGCACTCAGACAGGCTGAATCCTCCACACCCATGCTCAGAGATGGACAAAGGGTAGCAAATACCACCCTGTCTAGTTTTTTAGGCAAAGAGTGACATTTGGAACAAGCAGCCCGCTCTGCAGTGCTGAGAGGCAAGGCACAGCTAACAGGCCATGCCAGGCAGGGTAGTGCTTCCCAGCAGGCTCCTGCAAGGCTGCTGCAGATGGCCGGGGTGTGAGCCACCAGCCCAGCAAGGCAAGCTCCTGGGGGGCCTTGCCAGAGCACCTGCAGGAGGGCAGCAAGGGCCAGGAACCGCTGCTTTGCCCAGATCTGCTGATGGGTAGGGTGTTATCCAAAGGGAGGCAACCACTTCCAAATTTGATTCTGGTTATTCACTTACTTTTTCTCTCCTTTGAACACTCTCCAGCTGCGACTGAGAAATCTCTATCAAGAAATTTCTACCTTGAGAGCAGGGGACCTGGCTGCCATGTTAAGGAAAAAATGTATCTAGTGCCTCTCTGCAGGTATTGAGAAATGCCTAAAATCATTGCTATGGTCCTGATAAACATTTCAGCATTTTTACTTGTGTTTTAAAGATAGGAATAGGAGAACTGGGGTATGAACTGATATGCAAAAAAATTGAAGAAATGTGGGATAATAGAAACCAGATCAGTGTCCAGAAGATAGGAAGGCAGAGATTTTTACTTGACTTGTGATTGTGCAGTGGGATAAGGTGTTGCTTCTGACATCTAAAGAAATAGAGCAGAGAGATCAGAACAGACAGCCAAATTACAGTACCCTTATGAGGAACTGCACACATTGTTGGAGATGTACATTACCAATCTCTTACAGCAAGTAAGTGGAGGGAAAGAGGTGACCAAAGGCAGCATACCTTGATTATACTTTCTAGAAAATAACTGGCTATAATACTAGAAGAAATGTATCACAGGAAGTAACGGTAAAGAGTTGTTTAGTTAGTTGCTTGATTAATTATTTTAATAATAAATAACCTTAGGTAGATTATTTTGAAAAGTCAGCACAACTGCCTAGCAATTTCCCATTGTCAATCAAAAAATGAAAAGACAATTTCTACTCTGTTTCTATCAATCTTTTTGAAATTATTTTACCTGCGTCTCTATGCAGACAGAGAAGGGAGGTGAGACCTAACATTTCTTCAATCACTTGTGTTTTCTTTGTTATGCTCTGGCTATTCTATACTTCCCATCATATGAACAGGGTTGGACACCTTCAGAGGACAGATTTGAGCATCTGAATTATTTCTCTCTGTGGCTACATGTCCACTGCTAAAGATTTTTGTCCAAGAGAGCTTGCTCTCATGCCAGACCAGGGTACAGGGTAGATGATGTTTGGGTCTGAGTAACCATCCAGCTCTGCCCAACCATTTCACCAAGTCTTCCCTGGGTGCCTCACTAGCACTGAGTCCCAACACCTGCAATACGGCAACACCAAGTCCTGTGATCACTGGTCCAAGCATCAGCAGTAGGTTCAAGTCCTGACCATCTGTTTATTAATCAGGGAAGCAGACAATGGAGTGACCAGCAATTGCTCTCCGTATATAATGCAGTAGCAGTAGAAGAGCTGATGGGGAAAGTAGCTGCTGCCCATTTCTCAGCCCCCTGTTTTGGAACAGCACTGCAGCACCCAGATTTTTTTAAATGCAGCCTTACTGCAAACATGCATCTCTTCATCATGTAAATGGAAAATAGTGCTTGACGTACAGCCCCCTCATAAAAACAAACTGCTTATGCCTGTGGCTATAAATATATACACACAGATAATTCTCTGTACCTCTTTATCTATAGATATAGTTATACATCCCTGGAATTAACATGCTTCTGTCCTGTCTGATTGTCCTTTGGTCCCCACACTATGATGATTTCCACATCAGCAGATTCCCAGTGCTTGCTGGGATGAAGTACACAAGACTATCATGCATTAATGGAGCCAAGCTTTGTGTGTTTTACACACAAATGCTCTGGCCTGAATTGGACTATGAAATTAAATTGTCTGTTCATGGGTTTTCTTTTTGAGAGAACTGAGAACTAACTTTGATTCAGAAATTAGCTCAAAATTAAAAGAAAAATGCAAACCCCAAAATCCTAGTTTATATGTAGTGTTCTGCAGGCATCCAGGAATGAACTGAGGAGCTAGGTGATTTGACAGCTCAGCATTCCTCACATGCCTCTCCATCTTCAGCCCACTTTGAAGCAGAGGTCCCTCAGAGTAATTGAGGAGGGTAGGTTTGGGGAGCAGAAACCCCCAGTTGGAGCAGCTCCCCAATCTGAATGCCAGAGTTTGTTTCAGTGCTTCACAAATTACATACATGTGACATACTCTGAAACTGATCAATGGTCTCAGGGAGGCATGGAAGCCAGAAAGGCAAGCCTTGAGTTCTTCCATGGATAAAAGCAGCACAGCTTTGCTCTTCTGACAGGAAGGAAGGGGAAATTTCTCTGTTTAATGATGCTCCTGCTGTTCCTTGTAGGACAATTCCTCCTGAGTAGGAATTCAAAATACAGAAGCATTATTCTCAATTCTCTGTACTTTGCTAAGGAGCAGTACTTCTGGTACAAAATCATGAAGTGCATTGTCCCAGAGCAGCAGACCGGGACATTCTGTGGCTGGTTCCAGTGTACAGTAGAGAGCACGAACTGCTGAGAGGTTCAGAGAGGCTTGGGAAGGGATACAAAGTCCCTAGGGCCAGGGAAGCAGAGACATGAGCTGGCCTGGTGCCATGGCTGATAGAGAGCTGGGTACTCTCCCCAGGCTTTCCCAGTAATTGTGTGCAAACCCCACCATGCTGGGTGTTCAGCATTTCCATGCAGAGCTCAGCACCTCACCATGCTCCAGCCTGCTGCAGGAGAGGTGGGGTTAACCCAGGCTGGGGCTGAGTTCTGTGCCTGCAGCCACATGCTAGGAAGGAAGGTGTGTGGTGTGAAGCTCTATTTTTCTCCACAGGCATTTTTCTGAGTCAGGCATGTGAGCTCCAAGAAGTGGAGGGGCTCTCCTTCCCTGTTTCTTATCAGGCAGGTTTGGTGCTCAGTAGGTAAGCTGTTTTCAAAAATAACTGTGAAGCTCTCCACTTTCCTCCTGCAGTCAAGCAAGGAGGCAATTATTTAGTTCTGCTTCTAGGACAAGAGGTTTTGGATCCTTCTCTGTATTCCTAAATTAGATAAAGGTAGAAATTTTGACTGCTTCAAACCATTTTCTTCTTTCTCAGAGCCAGTAAGATAGAGACTTTTTTTCTCTTCTCTAATGTTCTTCTGTGTTTGTGGCCACTTAAGTCCCAGGTTACACTCTTCCAAACACACAAGAGGAAGAAAAATCATGCTCTTAAAGAGATTTGCCATTTTGCACCAGAAAGGCAATATTTTAACATTAAGCTATGCAACATGTTCTTAGGTTTAATTCATCAAATGACTCACAAATGCAAAAAGTGTGTAGTCTTTCTTTTCCTTTTTTTAGAAAAAAAAGTGCATTGATTTAATTGCAAAATCAAATACAAGAATAAAAAAATGACAAAAAATAGTGTCCTAATGCAGACACATTTGCAACTTATTGCACTCTTCCAAACACACAAGAGGAAGAAAAATCATGCTCTTAAAGAGATTTCCCACTTTGCACCAGAAAGGCAATATTTTAACATTAAGCTATGCAACATGTTCTTAGGTTTAATTCATCAAATGATTCACAAAAGCAAAAAGTGTGTAGTCTTTCTTTTCCTTTTTTTTTAGATGCTAAAAGTGCATTGATTTAATTGCAAAATCAAATACAAGAATAAAAAAATGACAAAAAATAGTGTCCTAATGCAGACACATTTGCAACTTATTGCATATATTTAAGTGTGAATGCACTAGCAATATTCAATTACCTTTTTTTATTTGACAAAAAAAAATTATATCCATCTGTTATTCAGTTTATTTTTTTAATGTGATAGAAGTAAAAGCTACTTTCAAACACATGAAGTAATGTCCATCAAAAATTCACTTTCAATGGCTATAGTATTTAAACATAATCACCCACTGGGCCATTTATTAGCCCTGACAGAGTGAATAGAGTGTCAGATATCACTGAAAGGCCTGGAGGATTAAGGCACCAACCCTGAAAACTCTGACATGCTTGCCAGTCAGACTAGTCTCCAGGACATAGTTAAACCAGGTCATAACCCTTTGCTTGAAGTAAATACATTTAAGTCTGTTCATGCTTTGGATCATTGCCTCTCTGCCTGCAGGGAAAGTATAAGGGTTAGCTCAGCACTGGAAAAAGAATTTTATACAAATGTAATAGACCTTTTTTTTTTTATACATCATATAACAGATACAGTCTGTATCATTTGTCTATAAAACTAATTATATACTCTGTAAAATATTGTAAAAACCAGAAGTAAAAAAGAAAAATCTGACTGGTTGAATCGTTCAGTGAGGTTAGGAATTCAGTAAGCAGACACCTCTCAGCAATTACTTTCAATCCTTTAGTTATGTGCAAGAAAGAAAAAAACTTTGCCTTCAGAATCTTGAATCATATTTGCTTATACAACAACACTCCACTTGTTTTCTGGTTTAGAGTGCCATAAAATCAGGTCGTGCTGCTGTAGCATCAGGATGCATTTTATTCTTATAATAGCTATGAGGTCCCTGATTTTCTGTGCATCCAAGGAAATAAAAAACCCAAGTCACTAATATTGTTTTTTCCCTAACTTAACACCTTGTCATATTGGGCTAACTGGTTATATATTCTGATTAGAAGCAATGATGCTAAAGGAGGAGAAAAATGAAAGACTGAATATTAAATCTGATCCACATGTCCAGGTCAATGCTGCTGCCTCATGTAGCAAACACTCTTTATTGGCAGTGCCCACCCCTTTCTCTGATCTGCCATATCGAACCACACACTGCTTGGCAAGTGTACATTAGCCTCATTTAGTATTCCTTCTCCTGGAACAGTGAACAGGACAATAATTGGGTTGGGCTGTTTTGGAGAGGAGCTCCATTCTGTCCATGCTTGGCCAATGACTCCTTCCAGCTGCCCATGCTCCTGAGGGGAGCAAACAGCTTGGCAGCAGCAGCAGCATCATTCCTGACCCAGTGCCCAAGATGTCCATGCCCAGGAGGAGGAGGACACTGTCACTCATCTCCTTCCCAGCTGGTGCTGCGCTGCTGTGCCCTGCAGAGCCACCTCCCAGCCACCTCTGCCACAGCATGGCTTTATCTTCCCTTTGCAGCCACTGATTCCCTGCTTCCGGAGGGGAAGAAATTCCTGCCACAAGCACAAAAAACATTTTATTGCCACGTCAATATCATGAACTGCTGGAACAGAGCCATGGAAACTTCTTCTAAATGGAAAATTAACCTTTTTTTTTTTTTTTGAGCACACTGGGAAAAACTAGGTATGTAGTTTGTTGCAGCAATGTCTATGGAGCTAACTGTGACCCACAGTGATGCACTGTGTGAGTAAAACAAGCCTGAATGCTTCTAGCCCAGTCTCAAAGAGGCTCAGATTTTCTTGCTTAGGTCATACTTAGCTTAAACTCATCCATTTAATTATTAAAATATTCCTACTTTAACCCAGAAAATCCCTTCTGCCCTGGAAGTAAGATCTCAGTATGTTTTTCTTGCCAATTTTCACACTCTTCCCAGTTAAAGAAGCTAATTTTTATTTTCCAATAGATATTATTTACACTTATCTTAGAGCCACAACTTCTCATATACAATAAACATTCATTTTATCCTTTTCTAAAATATAGAATCTGAAAGAAAACATAGGTAATATCTAATATTTGAGAAAATTTGAAAAGAGATAAATGGAACATTTGTTCTTATCAATTTTTTGTAGAAAGTCCTTAACATCAGATTATGACAGAATGTCCAGTATTATGAACTAATAAAACCCATTACCACATGAGTGTTGATGAAGGCAATTAGTGTGCTGGATGCCTTCTTATATTTTAAACCAGTGAGCTTATCAATTAAATATAGAGCCATTTTTAAGCACTTTAAGTGATTTGTCATTGTTTTGCCATCAAGACCAAAAAATACCTTAAAATTCAGTGAAAAAATGCTGATATTTGATACAAATTCTAAGTTTTTACCAGGAAGCTGAAGCAGCAGTTAGTTCTATCTAGTTCTATAATGTGGCATATCCATGTGGTGCAGCACTTCAGAGGTCCTGTTTCCAGAGGCTGTCTCCCAGGTGGACTCTGCTGTCTAACAATGCAGCTGAGCATTGCATGCAGCCTTTTCATCACTGAAGGAGCTAATCTGGGTGTTTCACAGGGGGAAATGGAGCCAGGGAGAATTAGTTTACAGGCCTGTTAAACCTTTGAGATCTCTACCCTTTTGATCAAATATAGCTGAAATTAGCTGACAAATGAACAACTGTAAAGCAAAGTCTGAAAAACAGATCACATAAGCCCAACTCCTTTTGGAAAGTAGGCTATGGAGGCAGAATGGACCAATGCAGTTCTCTGCATCTCTTGTACACTGAGAAAAACAAACTCACACTAACAAATAAATCCACAAAAAACAGCTGGTATATCTGATAGAGGGTGCCAGGAAACAAAAACATACACAAATGATGTAAAATTTGCAAAAAATTCTCCCTTACGTTACTCTTTAACCAAATGGCATTATTTTCAATAACAGAAACAGAGTTTTTAGGACAAAAGACAAAATCCCTCAATGAAGGCAAAATTTGAAAAGCCAAGATACTGCTACTCTGCTTCTATGTCAGAAGGAAAGACTTCAGTAGAAAAACAGTATGTTGCACTTATCTTTGGTGCAGTTCTCAGGTAATTTCGTCAGCCTTAAGAGAGTGATATCTATCACCCAGGAATGTTTTCCAGTTTTGGTGAAAGTGCAGAATACAGAGGGATTTGCTGTCTCTGCCTCTGGGTTTCCATTCTGGAGCCAAATTTGTCCACCACTTTAAAGCAATGCCCAATGCCAGTTGTGCTTTCAAGTCTTTTGCTGAGACTGGACCACTGTCTCTTTCAATTTTTGGTTAGGTGGCCATTGTGACAGTAATAGAGAGAGAATGAATATGTAGACTTAACAGCTGTTTTCAAACTTTTCCGAATTTGTAGCTTGGTTCACACATCGAGCCATTGTCAGGTTGCTGTGCTGAGCAGAATCAGTGCAGCGTGCTTTAAATATCTAGACTGAGGCAACTTCAGAAAGTGATCAGCAAATGGCATGAAGCAGATGTACAGTAGCTATAGAAACCACAGCTTACACAAAACAAATAAGCTTGGACCATTACCTACAATTTGGTTCACATTCCTTCAACTGCACTATAACATCTGTTGAAAGGAATCTTGTGGGGTGGGCTGAGAAAATATGTTAAACACAAATATTGCTGAACAAAGAATAAAGCCGTTTCAAACTTAATGATGCTACAAGGGTATTTAAATGTACCAATAAAGAAAGTAATGAAGGATGCTGTCAGTGCCAAAGAAAAACATTAGAGAAAATTAGCTACAGTGACCTGCCTGTGGAGCAGCACACATCACACCACACTGCAGCAGCAAGACAGTGTCACAATAGCTTTCAGCATCAGTTTTAGAAAAAACTCAAACTATTAAAAAGTTTGGCACTATTTTTTTACTTGATGGTGTACAATATGACCCTTGAAGATTTTGTATTTTCTCCAAAAAATGGGACTCCTTCTTCAGAAGTAGGTTTGAATTGAAGATTGGATTATAGCTGACAGCAGTGACCACAACCTTCTTTGCCTCCTTCAGGGTCTCTAAGGGTACATCAAGAAAATATCTGTCTTGTTTCAAGCAAGAAAACTTTAAAAAAAAAAAAAAGAGTGACAGAGAAGGAAATGTGACATCAGAAATAGTAAGTTATATATATTTCTATCCTAAGGCACAAATTAAATTCTTACCGTTCACCCCTTTGGTTTCTTTTGCTTTAATTGTAGACCCTATGTGCTGATGCTCTGGAGAGCACTCTGATGTCAGAAAGGTGCTTTCAGACTCTAAGTAGGGCAGGCTGAATTTGGAAAGAAGCATGAGAAAGCAAAGAGAATATTGGGGGATCAACTGGTTTCATAGCATCATTGAAACATTTAGTTTGGAAATGACCTTAGAATCATCAAGTCCAGCAGTTAACCCAGCACTGCCAAGTCCAGCACTGAACCCTGTCCCTAAGTGCTGTAAGAGTGCCTGAGAGCAGGGCACACCCGGCAGCTGACACTTGAGGGGCAGCAATTCACCCCAGAGCTCTGTCTGGGCAGCTGTGTCAGTCATGGGTGTGGATCTTAGACAAGCCATGGCTTCTGCTGGGTGGATGCCATAGCTTCCTGGTCACACCAGCAGGGCTTCAGCACCCATGCTGCATGATCCTCCACAAGAACTGCTGCTCAAACTGGTGTGTCATTCCCTGTTTGCCCACTCTGCTTGTGGAACTGCTGGTTGCTAGTACTTCATTGCACTAGGTGATACACAAATCCATCAAAAAGAAATGATCCTTGACCTTGAATTGTTGCAGTTTGAATAGACAAAGAGAAAAGGACTGCAGAAAAGAAGGGCTGTTGAGCATGTTTTACAGGTGAAAAGCTGAGCTATAGGGAGATAATACTTCAAGATACAGAACCTGCAAGTGCACTTAAAAGAAGTATTCCTGCTTTTTCTCATTCCAGAAAATATGTCCTCAGTCTGCCAATAGCCCATATACTGAAATAAAAGGAATCAGTATTTTCCAGGTTTGAGACCAAGGTCATTTCACAAGTATCCTGTGAACAGAGGTAGGAGTAACCACTCAGAATAATGCTCTGTCAGTCTGCAAAATGCAAAGAAAAGAAATAATCTCCTTCAAGGAGAATGGGCCTTTTTTTTTTTCTAAAATCACCCCTTGTAATAGCTGCTACCAACCTATCTTTTTGTTCTTTGAAATATTCTGCAATAACAATTTCCAATGCCGTCTAAAGATTTGATTGGTATGTGGAAAATCAGTGTATGTCAAGTTAGAAGCAAGACTTGTAGGACAATTAGTTTCCCTGTAATAGCGGCTACCAACCTATCTTTTTGTTCTTTGAGATATTCTGCAATAACAATCTCCAATGCTATCTAAAGATTTGATTGGTATGTGGAAAATCAGCGTATGTCAAGTTAGAAGCAAAACTTCTGGGACAATTAGTTTCCCAAAGGATTATTGAATAATATTCCTCAAATACCTCATTCAATGCATTTAATGATATTTTTTCCATACATTATTCATTTTTCATTACTTCACATCTTATAGAAGGAGAATTTCCTCCAAAAGTTTAAATAAAATATTTGCAATTAGGTTAATTCCATTATTCATTAAACTTTTGCTTTTGTTTTCTTTTTCATAAGCACAGTTCTTTAAAAACAAGTGTTTAAGCAGTAGGTAGAGGGTGGTGATGTAACTGACATAATATGGAAGTAAAGAAAAAATTCCCACAATTTTAAGTTTTAATATCTGGAAGGTAGAATCCAGAAAGGGAAACACACGAGCTTCTTTGTGAACAAGTATGAAGTTTGCAGTGGAAGGGAATGATGGAGAGTGCTCCCAGGGTTGCTACTAAAAAGTAGCCTTCTTCCATGAAAGGAAGTTTTATTTGCCTCTCCCATAGACCAGGACACACTGAACTATGCAGGCTTGCTAATCCTTTCAAAATTATTTGGTATTGGTTCCATACCAGTTTGTATTCATTTCCAGTGAGTGGCTGGAAAAGGTCATTTCTGCATTGTGAAGAAGCAGGAGGCATCTGAGCACATCCTGCCATCAGAATTTAATGAGATGATCCAGTCTGTGCATGTGCTTGTAACGTCACAGCCATGATAATGGAAAGCATATGTCTAATGGTTGTTTCTTTTTTTTCTTTCCTTGATAGATACAGGAGTTAAAAATGGGGTAGATAAGCTAAGAAGAAGTGGAAGGAAAGGTAATAGCTCATCCCATGTTTCCCATTCTGTAATAAGGTGTCATTTCTAGCATATCTTATCTCTGGTTAGCTGAATTCATACACTGAATAACTGACCTGCTGGGAATTTAACTAGCAAACTCCAAAACTGCAGCTCTAAGCCAAATTTCCATATTTTCCCAAGGGTGAGCTGTCAGCTCCTACTCATTGACACTTTTTACATTAAAAGTGTTGCATTAGGCCTAATGCATCTTCCCTTCCTGAAACATGAGTAATTGGTGTTGACTTGAAAGTTTTACATAAAAATCTCTGGTAAAAAAGTTAGAAAGAAATTATGTTAAAAACAAACAGGATATTTTTAAAACTATATTTCACATTATTTATTATGGAATATTAAAAATGTGCCAGGAGGCAAAACAACGTTCATTGTTGCCAGTCCATACAGAAGCCTTCAGAGGAGGAATCAGAGGGTCATCCAACCCCCCTGCTCAATCAGAGTGAGCTAGAACAGGTTTGCACAGGGCCATGTGCATTCAGGTTTTGGGTACCTCCAAGGACAGAAACTCCACAATCCATCTAGACAAACAATTTCAGAATCTTACCATCCTCACAGTAAAAAAAAACCCCTTTTTTCTTACACTTCCCATATTTCAGTTTGTGCTCATTGTCTGTGCTGTCCCTGGGCACCACTGAAAAAAAACCATCATTCTTAATGCCTCCCATGAGGTATTTATGCACAGTGTTAAGATCCCCTTGAGCCTTTTCTTCTCCATGCTGAACAGACTCAGCTCTCTTAGATTCTCTTTGTGTGTCAGATGCTTCAGGCCCTTCACTGTCTTCATGGCCCTTCTTTGGCCTCTCTCCAGTATGTCCATGTGCTGTGGAGCCCAGAACCAGACCCAGCTCTCCAGATGTGTCTCACTGTTGGAAATGCTTCTTCCCAACCAGGCTGACAAAGAGGGAAAACCATCTCAGTCTCTTGAAGATACTGCTGAGATGTGAGCCAAGAACTTCTAGCCCAAGAGCTTCCTCTGCTTCAGTCATAAGGAATGGCTTTAAGCTCCTGTTGGAGCTGTTTGTGTTCATGCAGGCTATTGTCACAGATCTGCTGTGCAGGTCTGCTGTGTCCCAGATGAACAAATCCATCATTCTGTTTTCACTAATTCTTCCACAGTTGTTACAAGATCTTTTAAACTCTCATTGTTCTTCTCAGAAGAGCCATAAGCATGTCCATTTGAACCCTTTAAATTCAGTCTGACTTTGTAGAAGATTCTTGCCAGGTGATTCTTCCAACATTTGTGTTTTGCATCTATGTGGAAATGAGAGAGGACTAATGAGTTTCTATTCACTCGGGAGTAGAATATCTCAAATTTCAGCTGTATCTGCTCTTTATGCCTTATTTCAGCCCCAAACTCAGCCACCAGAAGCAGCTGCAATCAAATTAGTTTTTTTTCCTTAAATGTTTTAAATAAACAGAATCAGATAAGCATTGAAACAGCCAAAACTCCTCAGTGTGTGCCAGACAGAACACATCTCTCCAATTAAAAAAATACCTGATTTTATCCTCAGAGGATGTAATTTTCTCAGGAAAGCATCATCCAACATGCCAGCTTCTTTAGACATACTAGCTATCATCACTAGTATGCAATACTTTTGTCCTCCTACCTGACATTGAGTCTGGCAGAGAAAAGTGGTTAATGAGCAGACAGAAACCAATTCTAGTTTAAAATATTGCCTGTGAAAAAAAAGTCAAATAAAAGGGGGGAATAAATTGTAATTTCCATGTCAATAGTTCTTTAAAAATACAACCATGTAAAAATGTGGAAGTGAATATGAAGTACTAAAAATTAGCTGGCTCCATGTAGTTTTGTATGCCCATTATCTTCTGTAGGAAACTGGAAAGCTGGTATATTTATACACAGTGATAATTATTTCTTATCTGTTCAAATCCAAATTATGTTTAAATATGGATTTTCTAGGATCTACCTCATAACACCTTCCTCCAAAAGCCTCAGGGAATAGGGGGCTTAATTAAGAGTGCTTTAAAACTGGACTTCAGAGTGATGTTCATTATGTTTACTTTAATACCTTCAGCATTCATTTTCCATGGAGATCTGCAACCACTAGCCTACCAGAAAGATGCCCACCACGAAAAATTATTCTTCATGTAACCTCAGACATTTCTATCTTTGACTTTTTTGTCATTGTTTGCATTCTGAATACATTGAATAATATAGAAGCACTTCTTAACGGCGTGCAATTGTAGCAATTAATTTAGACTTGATTTAAATGAGTTTATAAAGGGAATCAGAGACTCCTGTTCCCTCAATTTTTTTAAAGTAGAAGCTAGCACCACTGCATATTTAACACTTGGTCTTATAAATTGTTCCATAGTGTTACCTTAGGACCTGCTGATGACATTAGCACAGACATGGATATGCAGGAAATATGCATGTAAAGAAAAAAATAGATTTCATGTAACACTACACTTAGCTTAGACTTTTCAGATTTTTGAAGGAAAACTTGCTAATAATTTCCAGTTTATAAATGGTAGAAAAATGAAGTTCTAAAACCCATTTGAATATTTTTAGAAAATTCTAATGGTAATCAATTACTCAAAAAAACAAAACAAACCCCCCACCCCCAAAAAAAACCACCAACATCAAGAAAGTACTTGTCTGTGGAAAGAAATATAAATTTTTCCTGGAAATTCAAACACTTGGTGGGTCATCCTCATCTGCAGTTCACTTTGTTCTGCTTCTCACTAACTTGCATGTCTCTGATCAAAATATTATGGTTTAAACACATTTGTGAGCCAGAAAGTTAATCCAGTGTGTTCTGTAAGACACCTTATGAGTTTTCAGTCTGGTTTCCCAGGGGAATGCAGCTTACATGATCTTGCTCTCTGTCCATCCATCTATCACATGACAACTACAAGCCCATCTGACAGAAAGGCGAGATATCAATGTACTCAAAAAAACAAAACAAACCCCCCACCCCCAAAAAAAACCACCAACATCAAGAAAGTACTTGTCTGTGGAAAGAAATATAAATTTTTCCTGGAAATTCAAACACTTGGTGGGTCATCCTCATCTGCAGTTCACTTTGTTCTGGTTCTCATTAATTTACATGTCTCTGATCAAAATATTATGGTTTAAACACATTTGTGAGCCAGAAAGTTAATCCAGTGTGTTCTGTAAGACACCTTATGAGTTTTCAGTCTGGTTTCCCAGGGGAATGCAGCTTACATGATCATGCTCTCTGTCCATCCATCTATCAAATGACAACTACAAGCCCATCTGATAGAAAGGCGAGATATCAATACAAATAATTTCCTGCAAATTCCAGGAAAGTCTGTGGCCAGGCAGATGAGAGAGATTTAAATAATGTCCTGTGCTGAGACACAGCACAGGAAGGTTGCAGAGGGACCCCAACCTGGTCAGAACAAATTCCTCACATGGCTGGCTCATGGCACACGGGCTACTGTGACCCACACACGGCCCCTGGCCCAGCCAGGGAGAAAGAGGAACACAACCAACACTTAGGGAGATCATGGACATGGGATGATGGGCCATTCAAGCCGAAAGGAAGAGGCAAAATGGAGATCATGCAGGGGAAGCTGGGCAATGATACAGGGGGACAGCTGGTGGCTTATCGTGGGAAGGGGTATGGAAGGTGCTGGGTTGCTGTTGGGAGCAAGTGAGGCAATGGAGAAAACAAATCTCTCTGATAGTGTTTGTGTTAGTTTCATTGGTTCCAATGAAATACTTTGCAATTTGTTTGCTTGGAATAATAATGGAAATTACTTTTATATTTGCTGTTTTAATATGACATTCTTGAGCGTTTCACTGCAATAGAGGCAGAATGCAAAATTCAATATTGGATCTATTAGCATGAATTTTGCTGAAGGACTTGAAGGGCTTAAAATGCTGAGATTGGAGTCAATATTAGATTCAAGCCTCTTGAGGGGAAGTAGAGCCATGTTATAAAATGTATTTAATATGTTCTATTTATTTATTTATTATATTGTAGTTTCTCAGTATTTTCTCTCATAGTAACTGTTAAAAAAAAACAGCACAAAACCAAAACTAACAAAAAAACCGTACAAACAATAAGATTACATTTAGTATTATATAGAAAAAGAAATGGGAATAAGGTCTGTAGATAGTATATCATTCTGGAACCTCAGTGAATGGAAAGATTTAATACTCCTATTAAAAACAGTAAATAAAGAGTGATTGAGTATATGAAGCCAAATAGCTTGTGTTCCATTAAAGTATATCTTCCATCCAGGCATAATTTGAGGTTATCTAAAAATTAGAAATCTGCTACCAACATTGGTAATTTGTTTCTCATTGATTACAAATAATGAATGTTGTTCATTTTTCATTTGTATTTAAAAAGCTTGAGCTTACAGCCATTAGTTCTTTTTACCACAGAACTATAGAATCAGAGAATCATTTAGACTAGAAAAGACCTTCAAGATCATCAGGACCAACTGTTAACCCAAAACTGACAAGTCCAACACTAAACCATGTCCTTAAGGGTCACATATACACATCTGTTGAATAGCTCCAGAAATGGTGACACCACTTCCCTGGTCAGTCTCTTGCAATGCCTGACCACCCTTTCAGAGGAGAAATTTTTCTTAATGTCCAATCTAAACCTGCCCTGGCACAATTTGGGTAATTTCCTCTTGTCCTATCACTTGTTACCTGGCATGAGACACCAGTCCTCACCTGGCCTCACCCTCCTTTCAAGCATTTTTTGAGAGCATTAAGGCCTTCCCTGCGTCTCTTTTTCTCCAGGCTAAACAACCCCAGCCTCCACAACCTCTCCTCACAGGACTTGTGCTCCAGACCCCTCACCAACTTCACTGCCCTTCTCTGGCCTCACTCCAGCCCTGCAGTGTCTTTCTTGTAGTGAGGGGCCCAGAACTGGACACAGCACTCCAGGTGTGGCCTCACCAGTGCCAAGCACAGGGGGACAGTCCCTGCCTGGCCCTGCTGACACAGGCCAGGTGCCACTGACCTTCTTGGCCACCTGGGCACACACTGCTCATGTTCAGCTGCCATCAGCCACCACCTCCAGGTCCTTTTCCCCTGGGCAGCTTTCCAGGCACCCTTCCCCCAGCCTGTAGTACTCCAGGGAGTTGTTGTGACCTAAGGGCAGGACCCAGCACTTGTCCTGGTTCAGTCTCATGTAATTGGGCCCATCAATCCAGCCTGTCCAGACCCCTCTGTAGAGACTCCTGCCCTCCAGCAAATCAATACTCATGCCCACTTTGGTTTCAGATGCAAACTGACTGAGGATGCCCTCGATCACCTCATCCAGATCATTGGTAGAGATATTAAACTGGGCTTGGCCCAGCACTGAGCCCTGGGGAGCACCTCTTGTGACTGGATACCAGGTGGATGTAACTCTGTTCACGTCCACTCTGGGCTCAGGCAAACACAGGTGGTAAACACAGGCAGGCACCTGCTCATTCCTGGGGCACTTACATGAATTATCTCACTGACTTCAGCACACATAAGTAAATGTACTTCAGAAGAACTCTCAGTGAGAGTAATGGTACACATGAGATGTGGGAAGGTGCAATTTCATCCTTGCTGATAGCTGAAAAAGCTACAAATTCATCAGGCTTGAAATAAGATTTTATTTTGAAGTATTTTTAAGCACCTGGTAGCACTTGTGTAGTAGAAAGTCTGTCAGCCTTTTCAACATGAAATTACAAACACTTGATATGATCTAGGGGCTCACACAGTGTACACAGTGTCAAAATGACATGACTGGCTAGTTGTTTTTTTGGTTTGTTTTGGTATTTTCCATTCTGAGTTGCTCCAAAAGCAGTTGTCTTTCTATAAAAGAAGAATGTTGACATTTAATTTCTTTCATTATGACAGGCAAACTAGTCCTCAAAATGTATTATTATGTTTAAAAATATTTAATAATCATTGTGCTGTAGCTTAAATGAATCCTGTGCTATACACTGGTTTGGACTGTGCAGTTCTCTTTTCTTTAGTATTTTTTAATTATTTTTAAAAGTATGGGGCTTTTTCTCTCTCTCCTTGAGATATAATTTAGTATCTGAAAAACTTGAACTCTAGGTGATTTCAAAGTGACATCTCCTTGCCTGCTGGCAGCTCTCTTGGCAGCTCTCCTCTAGGTGGTCATGTCCACTACTGCTCCATCCCCTGTTGCTGCCCAGTGCCCAAAGTGCCCTTGAGCCTTAGCTCGAGTAATGCTGGGGCTGTGCAGAGGCAACAGCAAATGTGCAGAAGCTTATCAACTGACCAGTGGTCAGCTGACGACCGACACTGGAATCTGATAAACACACTCCATTCAGCACTACAACACTCACAGCAACAACCAGCAGGGATCTTGGGCAAGTTCTGATGAAAGACATGTAGTTCTAGGGGAATAGCATAGTACAAGTCCTGCTCCTTCTTGTCATCTTCAGTCCTGATACTGACTGCGTTGGAGACAGTCCCAGTAGGGGATGATCAACTGAGACCTTATCACTCTTCTCCCTGGCTGGCTACTGGGGAGATTTTTTTTTCTGTTCCTTTCCTTTCTCTCTTCTGTTTTTTTTTTCTTTTTCATATTTTTCCAAGTCTTGATTTGTACCTTTAAAAGCAACATATTCCATCAGCTTCAGATGCTCCTAATCAATCATTTTGCAGATGTACCAGCCTCAGCATCCTCTGTGCAGCTATTCCTCCCACTATCTGTCTTTCATGGCAGACATAGGTGAATGTCAAGAGAAGAGTGTTACAACAGCTAACTCCATAGCAATGACTCCCCAGAATACCTTCCTAGACCAAGTAACTTGTGATTTTGGAACTTTCCTGATCCAGAAATTCTCAAGTTAAATGCTTGCAATTAGGAATCCTGGCTGGAATTTTCTAACACAAAGGTTTGCCATACTTTATAGACCCATGTAACCTTTTAGCACCTCCAACATACGCTGATGGGGATATCCATGTCCTTCTGTGCTGTGTATGTGGCTCCTTTATAATTCATTTCAACCTGCAATTTTCTGTCTGTACCTAGTGCCCCTCACTCTTGTATTAGAAGGAACTATAAACAGTTTCCAGCCTTTTCCATGCCATTGCACGCTTCAGCATGACCTCCTGGCTGTTTGTTTTGTTTTGTTTTGTTTTGTTTTGTTTTGTTTTGTTTTGTTTTGGTTGTTGTTGTTGTTGTTGTTGTTGTTTTCCAAGCTTTAAAGCCCCAGTCATGTAAGGCTAGAGGTTCATCACTCGTGGAAGACAAAGAGCGGAGTGGAAGGCTTCTGATCAAGTCACACCATTAATGGGCATGTTTCTGAAAGGCTGGGAAATTCCACAAACAGAAAAATGTGCATTCTACTCCAGCACAATGCAGGACCATAAAAACCAGCATGATTAATGTCATACCATTATGCACAGCACAGTGAGTAGCTGTACATAAGCTTTCAAGGCAGTGCACATGGTGGGACTTAAATGTCCATCATCTGCTTTCCCAACTTATTGAGGAACCCAGTTTAATTTCCAAGAATGAGGAACAAGGTAATAGAAATTATATTTGATTAGCAAAGGCCTCAATAGCAGCCACTTCTGGCTAAATATTCCGTGATTGCAAACAGTATTCTTCCAAATATATAAATTTCTCATGTTTGGGTTGCAAAACAAGAACAAGTTCAAGGCCACTGGTGTGAGCATCCGTGCATGCAAATTTTTGATATGTATCTGTAAAAGAGACAACATACACAGAATTCTCACCAGGATGAAGAGACCTTACCTGGATAGGAATGGAAGGTTGCCCCTGTCAGAAGATTCCTACTTGCACACAGTTCCAAACTGAAAAGTGTTTTATATTTTCATGTGTAGTCACACAAAGAACTCTAAACAAGCCTGAATCTCCAACAAGAGAGATGGTTCTTCCCCTTGAAAAAGAAAACAGACATAGGGAAAAAAAATTAATTATAAAGACACTGTAAGGTGTAATTTTTTGTTATGGCATAGTGGCTGAACAATAAAGGTCATTAACTTACATCATAGTATCTCATAATTGCATCTCAGATGTTGCAGGTGTGGGACTTAAACAACAAATGAGTTTAAATGCAAGTTTTGCTTCTAATTTGCCTTCTTTTTTGTTTTTTGGAGTTTTTTTAAAGGCTGCTTTGTAGCAGCTCTTAAATCTGTATTTCTGGTTTAATTAAAAAGAGGCATAATATATCACCTTCTATGTGATGGCATGGAAATTAATTTTACAAACTAGTTATAAGTAGTAATGTTAAGTTTGTACCAATTTCATGAATAAAAATAGCATGAATAAAAATGCTGCATAGTGAGCTCTGCATAGTGGCAAAAGAATAGAAACAGGCAAAGAAACATTTACTGTCATTCAGTCTTGTCATGGAAAAATGGATTAAAACCTTGTTTGAAGAAGGTCAACTCAGCCACCAGTGCTTTTCAGAATCAAGTTCTTTCACTTCTGCTAAGCTGATAGATAGATATTTCAGTCAAGGGGATTTACACACTGAGGAGCAGCTGAATAAAAATATTCCCTCTTGGTCTAAATTGTGCAGTAAACAGATCCCAGGAGTACTCATGCATTTAAAAATTAGTGTTCTAGGCAGATCCCACAAGCAATAAGCAAATGGAAATTAGATTAGATAATGCAGCACAAACTTCTGCAGCATGATAGACTAATGCTTCCATGTCCACTGTCTCAGATCCTTGGCTGGCTCTGATTTTCCTTCTGAGTTATGTATCCAGATCATCAGAAAACCCTATCATCCTACATGTCTTAAATGACACGCAACCCAGCTAGCACCAAGCTACAAATCAGCCTCTTTCTTGGTTTTTGCTTTGTGGACTTCTCAAATGCAGTCAGACAGCTACAGGACAGATGGCAAAACTGGAAGTATACTCCCCTGTGAGTCATTGCTCAGGTAATGGATTTCTGCCTGGAAGGAGCACCCTGTCTTTTCTGTTCTGAGAGGGCGGAATGCAGTGCTGTTCACAGGCCTGAGGTTCTGTCCTTTCAATAAATGGTGGCTACAGCTGTTCAAGAACAGTGGAGAAAACAAAAAAGCCATCACCAAAACCTAAGAGCCAAGAGTGTATATGAGCAATGGCTTAAGTCACTGAGATGATTTTGTATGCATTTCTAATGCATTCATTACCATAATAACAATGAAACAATTCATTTTCTTCCTTTCATTTTACTGTTATGATAATAATTTATATAAAATAGGAGTTTCATCAGCCAATTTCATATAAGATATTACCCCTGTTTAAAAATGTTACCTATATTGGGCAAGCAAGATGTGTAATTCAGAAATGATTGATTTCCAGGGGCTCACAGCTCCCACTGCAACACTACTACACACAGAGAAACACAACCCAGCTATTTTCTGCAATAAGAAGCTGTACACTGTGGCAGATCAGCTCAACATGCAATAACTGAAACTCCCAAGAACACACTTTCTGGAGTTTCCCCCCTTTTCTAGAATTTCCCCCCTTTGAACCAGTACTGCATGTCCAGGTCAACGCTCTCTGACTCTTGTGTAGGAAAAGTATTTCCCTGCCAAGACTGGATACATGCCTAGTGAGAAAGGAAGGACAAACTTTGTCTTGAAAATATGTCTGAGCTCAGTGGAGGACCTCAGCACTGTCTTGCACACCATTCCCATGGTTACCTAAGGGCATCAAGGTTAGCTACAAATATCAAAAAAGCAGTCCACAAATAGTCATTAAAATACCCCAAGAGAAACAGAATGGGAAGGTATTTCAAGTGAGTTGTCTTATAGTTGTCTCCTCTGCTCACTCTATTCAATATTTTCATTTATATAGGGCTAAGTGGTTAATGAGAAGTTATAGAGGTGACAAAAGTTGTGGAAGATCAGGACAAATTTTGAAATGAACTGGTGATGTGGCTGTCCAGAATCAACAAGATTAATTTAGCTTGTCTTTGCTTCAAATGGATTGTGAAGGGTTTATTCCTGGCAAGCTATTACAGAGCAAATCAATGGGGATAACAATCAGCTAGACAGCTGTGTGCTGGTGAAAGAGCTGGGTGTATAGGAGTCACAAAACTGGTATGGATGCAGCAATCTAGCTCTGCAGAAGAAAGACAATACTCATTTTGGAAAGCATTACAGAAATGGGGTGTGCAACAAGACATTTCTTCTGTCACACAGAGTGGCAGTGAAAGGTGTCCTCAAGCACTGCATCCTGGCCTGGATTTTTGAACATAAGACCGAGAAAATGCAAGGAAATATGACAATAAGAGCAGCAAGAGGTCTGAAAGAGAAAATCTGCAGAGGGAAAAAAAAAAAGCTGTGGTAGTTCAGTTTAGAGAGTGAGGACAGAGAAGGAAATGGAAATCTTGCATCATTATAAAGTTCTTCTTGCTAACTTTATTCAGGGCAGATACTAGGGAGGTCTTCTTAGTAGAGTAGAGAGAGGGTAGCATGGTGACCACAGAAGACTATGAACTCTGCAGCAGTGCAGGATGCACAGGTTATGTCAATATCAGCAATTAGCAATAGTAGAACATAGACCTGGGCTCTCAGTCACCCTCCCTGAGAAACCATCATTGTTCTGGGTCCATAAGCACCTCCTGTACAGGCCTGGTGTTCCCATGGGCCATGGACTAATCCAAACAGACAGACTTCATGGGAGCATTCTTGATAGCAAGATAGGAGCTTTGCAAACTATATTTCCCTGGGCCTTTTGGTCTCAGGGCCAGAGAACTGTGTCAGGTACATTTAATGTTTTAGTACTGCAGTCAACCATCAGAAGTCTGTAGGAAGGCAAACCCACCTCTGCACAGGAGGGGTTAGGATATATTGTAATATCTTATCTGGTCCTATATGACTGTAGTTCTGTTTACTTATTATTGACCTTTGTTGCAAAATACAGAAACTTTGGGCTACAGTACAGTCCAAATTAGATCAATTTTCCAGAATCCTTATAAAGATATTATGAGGCTGACCTTCATGCAAAAGAAAAATCAGTCTAATGTAAATCAAGTCCAGCAGCTCAGCTGGAGATAAACAACTTTTATCAACCAGGAGATGCAGAACTAAATTTATTGTTATATGGCATCACATAGGAGCAAGCTATACCAAATGATGCAAGGATATTGCCCTTTCATCATTTTGGAATTCAGAGGGGATAGAGGCTCCACACTGCATCACAGGTCTAAAAACCAGCCTCCCAGCACCAGCTGTGGGCCCAACTTTATCACGCTTCACAAACAAAGACAATGTCTATACCACAGCCACTGCTCCAGCTGTGCTGTGATTGATGGCAGCTTAGCTGCCATAGCGAGGAGCTCAGTGTGGGCTCCATCTGCATAAGCACATTGTTGCCCTAGCTGGATTCCTGCTGTTTTGGGGGAACTTAACATAATCCTGGCTCAGACAGGTCTTTGCTGCAACTCCAGTGTGGTAATGGCAGTCAAAAGGGGCACCTCCATTGGCCAGCTGAGCCACAGGAGACAATCCCTTTAATTCCTAGAGGGCTCTGTTTCTGAAGGCTGAGCATCAAGAAACACCTTTTATACATACACTGGGAAATATTTCAGAATGAAGTCAAAGTTTTATTGGGATATATTCCTCACTGTCACCACTTTTCCCTCACACACTGAAGTCCTATTTCATTTCTCCCACTACATCTTGACATCGTATTTTTTTGGGGATGCAGTTAAAAGAATGAGAATATGTAGTCACTGGGTGGCCTAGAAAGTGGAAAATAATGTTATGAATTTGTCCACTAATAATGAGCAAAAAAATCTTCATCTTGCTGTGAGAAAAGGAGCAAAATGCTAAGTGGCATTTGCCAGCCCATCAAAATGAGGAAATCTTATGTAAAGTGCATATTTTCCTGCTGTGAATTTCTTGCCCCTGCCCTTTTCCATATTCATAGAGAGATTCAGTTTAGGCACTTTCTGTCATCTAGTTTTATTAATGAAAAAAGTACAGAGGAAACCACTGGCTTTAGTGGAGGCAAAAAGAGATGATGAAGAGCCCCAAATTCTTGAAATTTATCAGTAGCAGAAGACTAATAAAGGCAGATCAATAAAATGTGCTTTCTGAACCCAAAATACAGTTTAAAAATAGAGGAGAGAATTTGAGATACTTGAAGTATCTCAAACTGAAGCTTTAAAATAAATCTAGGTATTCAAACCTGCTTCTGAGGTGGACGGTGACTTTGAGCAGTGCTTGAAGGACCTCACCCACTGTAAAGACTCAGTCTATTCCCTTGAATCCCACACCATTTGGTCTAAGTCATCCGAGGGAAAAAACCATGGGGAGTGTATAATTTTTTTCCTGTTCCTCTGAGGCAGTCTGCTGCATAGCTTGAAATATGTATTTTTGTAGCAAATAATGATATAAATTATTTGCTAAATAAAGAGGTAACTCTTGAGCCCAGCATATAGATGGAATTTTTAGTACACTGCACCTTTGAGTCATCAGACCCAGACCCCTGCTATCTCCAGCAATCACGCCACATAAACCACTTCATAAATCTATCTTGTTCCATATTAAGAATTTTGTGGATTGTTGCCCAATTTCTAAGACTTTTTAAGTTCTACCTGAAGGATGGAAACTTTCTTCAAACTTGCATTTAACCTTTATCCACAGAGAGCTTTACCCTTTGGTTTTGTGGCAGAGAACCATTTTCTTAGCTCTTAACTCTGTACAGCGCTAACCCACCACTCCAGACAGCATCAAAACAGCCTTTCCAGCCTCATGCAAACTTTGCTTTGCCAGAGGGAGCAAGCCAAGCTCTTTCCGATCTCCCCCAGCATGACAGAAAGCTTCTGCCCCTCTGAGTGACCTTCCTCTGCACGTATGGCAGGTTTTAGCCTTGTTTTTCCCTTCTTCTTTAGAGCATCTCATTGAGTATGATTCACCATCACATGTATGTTTCTTCTTTCCTCTCTAATGGCAAATCTCAGGTTTATAATGGTAGTTATTGCTCTAAGTTCCTATTAAATTTTCTCCCATCTCTGCAATTCCAATTTAAAGGCTCAGCCAAGTTCTTTATTTGATATTCAAATCCTCGTTTGCAGTGCTGGCACTGCTAACTTTTTCATTAGCAGCAGTTTTCCTTGCCACATGGTTTTCTTTTCTTATTTAATTCATTGATGAAACCAGTAAATACTCAGAACTTTATAATATATATTTTCAAATCCAAAATACAATATTACATTTTTTTGTTTAAAAAATTTATGTTATACAGCTGCAGTACAACCCATCCTACATAAACTGTCTTTTTCTATTTTTTGCTTGCCCCCGTATCTGATTATTTGAATAAATATCTTGCTTTCTGATACACACTGGGTTTCTGAATGAGAATAGCATATAAACCTTTGAAAAAAATAAAGTAGAAACTTTGGTATCTTCATAAACCTTCCTACCCTAGATTGATTTGGGAATATTTTTAGCCTGCTGTATTGAACTGTTTGGTAGCATCAGAATTACTGTTTTATTGAGGTTTCATTTATAAATATAGAACCAAGCGTTGCCTTTATCATAAGGCTGCTACCTTAATAAAAAAAATGAGTTGATTCTTGCTTGTGATTTGAGCTTTGGCTTGATGCCTGAGGTTAGGCACCTAGATTCACATGGAAATCCCTAAATAAGTGTGGCCTGAAGCCCTGTATAACACTGTTGATTTGACTATAGGTCCAAGTTATTAGTTTTGCTGTCCTTCTACAGGACAGGAAGATTTCATTTTGGTGAGAGCTGAAGATCACTGGTGTTTCCATGCTCAGTGTCTGCCTGCGAAACCCTTTATCGCTCTTTACTTTTCATTGTCTTTTGGAGATAGATTAAGCAAGACAGTGACAGCATTTTGCTGCCCAGTGCTATGAGACAGGCAGCCAGATACAGGATGTTCTGAGTTCGGATGATTCATGCACACTGAAGAGAAAAAGGCCAGAGACAGTGCACAGTCCTCACAATTAACCCCCTAACAGCAGATCCCAAAATGGAGCAGAATGAGAAGCACCAAAGTGCTTGTTCATGCCTCTGCCTTCTCTAAGATCATAAAAGTTTTCCTGTTTAGTTTGAATTTGTTACAATTTTGTGCTTAACAGTGGAAACATGCTAGGATTTGGCAGTTCCATGTTTTGGAACACTTTCCTGCTCTGTCCCCAGAAAAAACTTCAGAGATAAACTTTTTCAAGCAGGACTGTAAACATGAAGATCTTCCCCCATAAGATTAACTTCCAGCCAAGGCAGAAGCTAGCCTGAGACTTCCTGACTAATGTGAAGCTTCCATAAGTTTCCTGTGCTAATTTATTCCTTCTGTTTTGAGCAGCTTTTTAATATTGAGCTCAGCCAGAACCAGGTGGGTGGTAGAAATAGCAACGTGGTTTTTCCCTTCTCTTCTCCAAGGTTCCCTGAATCTGCTGACTAAAATTTTTATTGTGAAATACTTTGGGTTTCACTCTAAAGTAGAAACAGCAAAGTTTAGGAGCATGAATAAAGCAAAATAAAACCAGAAAATTAACAGGCTGTATTTGGAAGAAGATTTTATTGTATGCTTCATCAGAAGGGGTGTACAGTCAAAAGGGAAATCAGTTTAAATGATGGGAAAGGGAAGGGAGGCTGGAAGAAATACACAGTGAAACCCTGGAAGATCAGTGCTTTAAATTATGAAGAGACAAGTGACTCTTGAATAAGGAGTCTCCACAGGCATAATCCAAGTCCATTTTTAACCTCCCTTGTCCTTGCTAGATTAAACACGTACTTGGGAGTAACTGGACAGCCCACCAATAGGAATCCCCCTGCAATTCACTGGAATAAGATCAGT
>NW_024357613.1:12733547-12913268 GCF_014805655.1 Passer montanus | reverse complement strand
CCCCGGCCCCGCCGCGGTGAGTGCGGAGCGGCGCGGCGGAGGGAGCATCGGCCGCCGGCATCGCCGGCGCTCGGCGGGGGAGTCCCGGCGGGGCGGGGATGCTCGGGGAGGGCCCTGTGCCGTGCCGGCGGGCTGACCTCTGCTCTCTCCCCGCAGCCTCACAGCCCCGGCGGGCTGGCGGAAGCCTCCCGAAAGCTGGCGCAGTACACGCACCCCGTCAGGTAAGTGGCAGTCCCCGGCCGCCGCCCGTTCCCGCGGGGGACCTCGGGGCACCAGGGGCCGTGGCGCTGAGCCAGGAGAGTCCCTCGCTCGCCAGTGTAGTGTCTTAGCATTAGCTCTCCCGCCCGTTTTGCTTCCACGCATATATTTATGTAGATATTAAAGTGCGTTGGGAATGAATTGGCCGTCTATGTGCTTTTTAACTGTCAGATCCTTGGGCAAATGATTCCCAGGACTCGTGTATTTAATAGGTTTGAGTTGTTGATGTGCCTCTGTGGTGTGAGACTTAAGCCCTATTACACGGTTATGTGGGTGTTTTTTGGTGGTAGTGGCGTTGGCTGAAGCACCCTGTTACTCATTCCCGTGCCCACGGGAGTGCAGTTCCTAGGCTGTGTTGCTGCGCAAACATCCAGCGCCCTCCCACAGCAAAGAAGCAGGTGGAGGCGTGGGAGAGAGTGGCAGAAAGAGAAGGTATGCACTGCTGAGCCACCATTGCCAAGGAAAACACTTGCTGCTTTAATGATAAAGGCAATGATAGTACCTGCACTGTCAGTTCTGAAAAGGAAATAAAGAAAATAACAACCGTTGAATCTGTGGGAGAGTCTGTATTCAGAAATGCTGCTAGGTGTTGCAAGATGCTTAAAATAATTGCACAGATAGTTTTTCCAGACAAGAAGTGGCTTTCTTTCAAATCTAGGCTTTCATCCTTCAACTACTGATGCACTAACTAAGCAACTGTACAGGCAGACTTCACCGTGACTGCTCCAATGCTTAGGTTTGAGTGAAGGCTGTTGCAGGGAACATTGGGAATGGAGACCTGTTACAAAAGTAACAGTGACTTTGTGCTGCCAAGGAAGCAGTGTTCTGTTACACAGTAGCCTAAAAAGTATTTCTTGTAATTGCTAGAAAGCTGTCTACTTCTGTTTCTTAATGCATTTCTATTTTAAACAATCCATAGCCAGCATTTCGTTATGTTGTAGGTGCCAGTCTCTCAGCTCTTGGAACTTCCGTGGTCTATTCCTTCTAGCTATTTCCAAACTGGAAGCAAAAGAGGACAGTAGTTGAAAAGGAACAGGAACTTGGAGTAAATTAATTGCAATATATTGTCATTAGCTGGTAGCCCATGCTAACTGTGATCTTATCAACATATTTTGTGATTTCTGCAGACTGCTTTAAAATCTGCATCTGTGGGACATCTTCCTTAACACTGTTGACTTCTTCAACAGACTCCAGTCTGTTGATTGTTCTTGGAAAGACAGATGAAATATCAAGGTCTCATTGTCACGAGACTGTTAGCATTCCTTTGAATCTTACAATGGTGTGAAAAAAGTATCAACAACCAGCTAGGCTGGGGACCTCCAGTAAGAAAACTACTAATTTGATTCAAATGTATTTTCGATCCTGTTTGACGCCCATTATATTCCTTAGGAATACTGCCCCAGTAGGGGCAGTACTACTTGGATCAGATCCCCAGGGAATACTGTTATTGAGGTACTGGAGTGGGAAGTTCCAGATGCAGAGTCTTGGGCTTTCGTAGTTTTGCTGCAAAACTAGCACTCTAAATCATCTTTGTCTCTTTAGATGAAAATAAAAACTCTGAGAATTTTTTTTTCTTAATCGAATGTAGAAAGCAACTTAGCAATTGAGCATGTAAGGAAAAGCTCTGTAGGATGCTTGTTTTAGTAGAATTTCACTTTTTTTTTGTATACGTAAAATACGTAATAACAATAAGCAAATCTATTGTACACTTGTTTCAGACTGTTTTGGCCCAAATCAAGGTGCTATGATTACTTGTATCAGGAAGCTGAAGCACTTCTGAAAAACTTCCCAGTTCAGGCTACAATTTCCTTTTATGAAGATTCGGATAGTGAAGATGATGAAGATCAACTGGAACAAGATTCAAGAACAGAATCAGGTTGCTGACTGCAGGGAAGACTAATGCTACTTCGAAGACTTAATTTAAACCTAATATAAATATGTATTATAGTATTTTTAAAGATAATTTATTTCTATGTAAGTTATTCTTAATAAAACTGAGATGTCTTGTAATTTAATCCTTTTTCCTTTGGTTCCTTTCCTGTCCTGGTTTAAGTGGGAAAGGTATTGATTAGAATTTTTCTATCTGAGGTCCTATAGTTTGTAGATCTTAAGCTGAACACCAATTTTGGAAGCAGAGAACAGATGCCTTACTCAGAAGGGCTCTTTGGTTGTGACTTTCTCAAAGTCTGAGGACACAAGGAAAGCTTGTCATTGTGATTTTGTGTGCTCCACATGGAAGCGTATCAAGGAATCATTGGATTAAGTATGCCAATTGTGTTGTGTCCGCTGTTACAACAGCATTTCAAACATGGAGAAGAGAAACAATATAGCTGTTTTTGAAACGGAGAAAATAGTCCAAATTCTAATCTAGGTCTTGTTGTGTAGAAGAATTTGCCTCACATCACTTGTGTTCTCATGTATTTGTGCTGTGTTGTTATACATAAAAGTGATAGTTTCATGCGGCATTTGTTTGTAAAGTGGACATCAAGAAACGAGAAAAAGGTCTGAGTTGTCATAATAGTGAGCTTAGTTTTAATAATTGAAACAAAGTTGGGCATCAGTCATCATGAAGGCCAAAGCCCGTAAAAGAACAAAACGAATCCAAAGCTTTAATTTAAAGGCAGTGCCTGTGTCAGTAGTGCCTGTGTACTGTGCTGGCCCTGCCGCTGCCCCGTGCGCTGCTGCAGGCCGCGCTGGCTCCGGGTGCCCGCACCAGCCAGGGAGTGCTTGTCCCGTGCTCCCAGGGCCCTGCAGCAGGATCGCAGCGGGCCCTCACCCACACTTCAGAGCCTTGGGAGCGTGGGGTGCACCGGCTGTGTCTGCCACAGCCTTCCAGCCTCAGCACCGGGCGCGGGGGCACCGGAACGGAAAACCGATCTCAGTGCAGGGGCAGGCATCCCCCTCGCCTGGGGGGACGAGGCGGCGGGCGGGGTACGCGCTGCTCCCTGCCCACAGGGATGTCCGGTCCCGGGGGCTCTCCCCTGCGCCGCCCCCGAGGCGAAGCCGAAGGCGCCGGCCCCACTCCCGGTCCCGGCCGGGCCGCGGCCCCGCCCGGCGCGGCGGAGCCTGCGCGCTGTGCCCCAGCGCTCCGCCCGGCGGGCCCGGCTGCGGCCTGGCCCGGCACGATGCTGAACGTGACGCCGTCGGCCTTCCCCGCGCCCGGCTCCCAGCAGCGAGCGGCAGCGGGTGGCCGCAGCAAGGTACGGGCGGCCCTGCCGCTGGCGGTCGCTTGCGGGGGTGAAGGGTGCCCGCGTTTTTCCCGCTGCGGCAGCTGCCTGGCCTGGCCCCGCCCCGCCGGCCGAGCTGCGGTGGATCCCGGTCGTTCCCGGCCGGTTCCCGGCTGCAGCTGGGGCTGGGCTGCCGCCGGCCGCCCCCTCCAGCCGCTGCAGGGTCTCGGGCTCGGGGCCGGCTCGGCTGCGCCGCTGGAAAGCGTTTGGTGCTTCTCGTTTGAGGGCGGCGGTGATAACGCTTCCGGCGCTTCCTGCCCCGCCGTTCTCCTGGGCAGAGATGGAGGCTTTCACCTTGGAATTACTGCCTGCAGCTCATGCTTTTTATGCTGAATCTTCATCTTTGGACGGGTTTTGAGAATACTTGTTGTCTAGAGACCTTGCTTGGAAAGCAGACGTGGACTAAAGTAGCATTAAGAAATGTTAGTTTATGTACGCTTTAGTTTTTTTTGCTTCTGTTTTTTCCTGCGGTTTTGTAAGACCGCAGTTCTTTAACCCTGTTTCCTGTTGTTAAAGCTTGAATCAAAAGGGTTCCCAGACTGTGGTCTTACTTGTTTACTATTTCTTTAAATGCTTTGAAAATGCTCAGAAAATAAAGGTTCTGCAGCATGGGTGTGCTTCCTGCAAGGAATTGCGAACATGATGTTGTAAAATGTGATTCACTGAGTTGGTGTTTTTTAGAAACAGACATTCTGTGGGTATCCATTACTCACTAGGTGCTGTTGAAAAGGAAGGTGTTAGATACCCTGAAGATCTTGTTCTGCCTTTCGGGACAGGCAGACCATGGCAATACTTCTCTGGAAAGCCACTAGAACTTCTGTCCCAGCTTTCTCTGGGTCAGGCTTCCAGTTGCTGTAGGGCTTGTGAAAAGTCTTAATGAATGCTGTGAAGGCAAAACTCTTACCTGACCATGATTTTTTAATTTCCTTTCTTTGTTGCTCATAGTTTTCCAGACCGTATCTTGCCACCACAGGCAGACTTGGTGTCTTCAGTTTGCTTTGGGAAGAGTCATCTGAATGTTTGTTGCTGTTCAGTAATTTCTGTGTCACTACCCAGAGCACTCCTTTAAGCACCCTTTCTCCTGAGTAGGGCTCCCAAATAGCAGTGAATAATATGAGTTGGGTTATTTCTCTTTTGTTTTCATCTGAGCCCTCCTATGGAGCTTAGAAAAGTGTATTCTTAGAATGGCTTTTTCTTCCTTTAAAGTTGAAATTGTTTGTTTATTTGTTATTTTTCAGGTACCTTTAAAACCAGGAAGGAGTCTTATGGATTGGATTCGGCTAACTAAAAGTGGGAAGGACTTGACTGGTTTGAAAGGGAGGCTGATTGAAGTTACTGAAGATGAGCTCTCTAAACACAACAAAAAGGAGGACTGCTGGATATGTATAAGAGGTTGGTTGCTGTGACTTTTCTTCTGCATTTTTTACCTGGCTTCTCTTTTCTGTACTTAAAGAAGAAGAAACAAAACTCAAAAAACACGAAGGAAAGCCACACTCCAAGAGAAACTGTTTCTTCTGCATTTTTTACCTGGCTTCTCTTTTCTGTACTTAAAGAAGAAGCAACAAAACTCAAAAACAAGAAGGAAAGCCACACTCCAAGAGAAACTATGCACCTCCTGTGTTTAGGCCAGGTGTAATCTTGACATACTTTGGCATAGCTTCAAGTAAGACATTTTGTGTTCCAAAGATTTTCTTTGCTTTCAAGCCTTTCAAAATAAATCTTCCAAATTGGCATATTTTGTAACTATTTTATAGCTGCCTATGAAAATAATAAAATACAAGATTTCAGGTAATGTATCAAATAAAAAGGACTTATCAAGAAAATAGGGCTTTGAAAATGCTGACATGTACACTCATCAGTTTTGGACAGTTTATTATTTTGAGCAGTTGACTGTTTTTAAGGATTGCTTTAGAGCATCCAAAACCATATAAATGTTAAAAATACTACTTAAACCTGGAGAATGGTCTTTAGGAAATAATTGTGAAAGCATGTATACTACTCATAAAACTTAGTAGTGCAAATGACAGTTGCCAAACAGAGCAACTGCAATCTCCGACTATAATGACAAATACCTGTGGTAACTATGCAATTCTATTTCTGTTATTATTTTAATGAAAGTTTAGCTCAGAAGTTGAATCATATGTTATACATTTAGCAGTGTGTGAAGGTGGTTTGGGGCAATAGCTATGGCTACAAGAGTATTTTCAAAGTTGCAAATGAAGTTCCTAATTGTCCTACAGAAAGGAGCAAAATATTTGCCCAGCAGTTTAGTCATTTAGAGGCTAAAATACACTAATATCACCATAAATTTATTAGGAGGTAACACAAATTTCTATTAAGATAGAACCACTCTTTTTACAGAAATGTCCCATTAGCTACTCTGATCTTCTTAATCTGTTAGTGATAACATTGATCTGGTAAGGAACAGCATTGATATTTAATAAAATGTCATGTCTGAACTGCAGTGAAAGAAAATTAAGAATTTCTGTGTGAGGGTGATTGTATTATTGTTGGGTGTTAAAAGGAATGAGAGTGGAATTCAAGGTAAAATGTTATTCAATACTGGCCTTTGAGCAAAATAATAGTGCTGCAGTTGCATGTCCTGGTAAAACTACAGTGGGAGGAGAGCTAAGGAAAGCTTGTTTGCTATGTTCATCTGTTCATTTTTCACTCTGAAAAAGGAACATTTACTGCAGACAGAATTATTGCCTAAAAATGCCTCTGTTTTCTTTTTAATCTCTTCTTACCTTTACTGCTTCTCTGAAGCTGGTTTTTACAAGAACTCCATCAAGTTGCTTCTGTATCTTTCCTTAAATTTTTCCAGGTCTGCCTTTTCTGTGTTCTCAGATGACTAGTGAAAAGAACATCATAACTTGAAATGACGGTAGCCCTCATATGTGGACAGGTAGTAAAAGAATATAATTATGGAAAAGCTTAATTAGGTCTCTGCATTGATAGTTAGACTGTGTCTCTAAAATAAAGAGCAGAAAGCCATGGGAGCAATGTGAAGTAAAAGAGGAAGAGGAACTAACCTGGTTCAAAGCCCCAGTATGATCAAAGAAAGCTGTCATATAGGGCACAAATTTGTAGATAAAGGGGGTTCAGGGGAGTTAAAAATGCATGAAAGGTGTACAAATGATATTCCTTTTGCTCCAGCAAGTTTGACAGTAAATTTGAGTAATATTCAGGAGGCCATGGCTATACAGAATCTTGTAATTTTCTGTGTGCAGTAATCACTGCTGCACACAAGATGGCACAGTGAATACAGCCATCAGAAGAGCAGGTCAGTAAAGTGTGCAAAGATCTTTCCTTTTTTATTGGCTGGGTCTTTGCTGTTGGCTGGGGTGGTTGTTCTTGCCAGCTAGGATTGCTCCAAGTATGTCTGCCCCAGGCTCAGTGCTGAATGCCTTTCTGTCCTTCTGAAGTAATTAATGTACACTTCCCAATGTCTTCAAAGTTTTTTCTGCAAGCGCTGGCACAGTTTTGGTTTTGGTAGCTTCCTGTTTTGATAATGTTAAATATCTTCAAATATTCAGGCAGGTAGGGATGCAATAATCATGTTAACAGTAATATGTCTGTAGTAATTTTTTTTAATAGCTATATTCTTCAGGCTCCAATAAACCAGTTGCCTAGCAACAATAATTAGACTTCATAATTTCAGACCAGTGAAGAAGTGTTGTTTTATGTTGCTGGAAATGTAGAAACAATGTTGAGCCCTTTTACTGGGATAGATACAACCAGAGTTATAAGCCTTTAAGGAGCACAAGCTATGTTAAGTTTCATATGTTGCTGAATCTGAAGAATGGAAATTTTGTTGCTGATGGTGACAGTATTTGCTTGTGTGAGAGAGTTCGTTCCTGTCGGCATTTCATTCTGTGATGGTGATGAGTGGTATCCAGCTATGACAACACTTCAGAGATAACTTAATTTGAAACAAAACTGAAAACTGTTTTGTGCACTAGCTGGTTCAATTTTGTCTCTTTTTAAACCTGCCTGTGGTACTTTTACCCTCTAGACAGGATACATCATATTCAATTTCTAGGTTGAAGTCTTAACCCAAGGCACTGTGGTGTGGCACTATAGGATTGGCATCTCCATGGAATAAGATACTTCTTCTGCTCTATACAATTGTGTCACTTATGTTTCTGTTTTTGTGAAGTCCTACTGTCTGTTGCAATTATGCCTACTGTTTGCTAGTACACTCTTTAATTTGTGCTAACCTTTCCATTATTTTTGGAGACAGGAGTGGTTGTAGAAATGCTGCTCATATGCTTTTATGTTCTGTTTCCTTCAGGATTTGTATATAATGTCACACCATACATGGAATACCATCCAGGTGGTGAGGATGAACTAATGAAAGCAGCAGGAACTGATGGCACAGATCTCTTTGATCAGGTGAGAGCAACTGGCAGCAAATGACACTTGTTCACCACACTTGAAAAATGCATGTTTTGCGATTATTTTTAAGGCATTTCAGTGGAAATGGGGATTTGAACTTTTTCAGTCCTAAGGAAAGGCAGCAGGTCAGTGCTCAGAATGACACTTACATGTGCTGGAAATGACAGGTAGTTTAAACTTTGTATCAAAAGACAGTAATGAAAATGTCACTTCATGTCATTAGAATTATACTTCAATTAGACTTCTTTTTTTGAGCAGAAATAGCAGTAAAGCTAGCAAGAATTTGAGATACCACCTTCTTAATAAATTGCTGCAATGACTACTGGGTTTGGAGAGACCTATTTTTCTAAGAGTTTTCACTTTTTGAAAAAAGCTTGTAGAATTCTTTGTCTATTTACTTGGCAGCTGCATTATCAGAAAAAATGCTAGAGCTTCTATTAACTTTAACTGGTGAACAGCTCACAAGATGACAGTTGGTCTCCTATTTGTTTACTATTTCCTTAAATGCTTTGAAAATGCTCAGAAAATAAAGGTTCTGCAGCATGGGTGTGCTTCCTGCAAGGAATTGCGAACATGATGTTGTAAAATGTGATTCACTGAGTTGGTGTTTTTTAGAAACAGACATTCTCTGGGTCTCTGTTACTCACCAGGTTTATCTGAGAAACTGTGAAAGAGCAGAAAAGAAATCTCCTGTTTCGGAAAGGAAATATGTTACCTCTTTACATGTCATGCATCAGAGTATGTTATGCCTTCATTTGCAAATATTTTTAACATTGTAAATAAAGGTAGATAATGTTTTAGCTTTGTTGAGTTTATCCTTGGTTAATCCTTTCACAAATGAAGTGTTCGTTTTGGTCATGATTCTTTGATTTCAAGAAATCTGTAGTATAGAGTATCCAGTACCAAGTTGGGGCTTGGAATTGTGTTGCTGGGTCATTATATAATGTCCTTGAAAATAGAAGTCTTGACATCAGGAGTATTTGGAGTAGCTCTGGTAATTAAGTTCAGATATATGCTTGCAATTTTTTAATTTTTTGTCATGGGAATGGAGGCAGGTTTAGATCCTGAAAATATGCTTTTTACTTCTATTGTTTCTGGCTTACGACTTTTCTGTTACTGGAGGTGTTTGTTTTCCCCTCTGCTTTACCATTCTGTGTCTGACAGATGGTTTTTTTTTAGAGGTTGGTAGATTGCTAGTGTTCCCCAAATTTCTGGAAAAATTAACTCTCATTCATAATCCTTCATTTCTTTCTGTTACCTGTATATGAGGAAACTACAACTTGTTGATGCGATCCTTTATCTCATCTTCTTAGCTAGTCCAGTTGAAAGTTTTATTTTTAAATCTAGATACCATTCAAATTTGTCATGCAACACTTTGTTTCCTTTTCTCTTCTTGTGATGTTATCCTGGATGCCCTTTCAGAATTCGCTTTTCTGCCATCCATTTCCTCTACAAGTTCTCCAGTTCTGGTCTGTAAAGCTACTGCTTTTTCTTCACTTTATTTTACTTTCTTAAATAGGGGATTTCCAAATGATTCAGTGATAGTAAGACAGAAGCAAACAGAAATACACCAGCTTGGTAGGAGGTGTTTGTTTGTCTTAACTATTATTCTTTATGTTTGTTTCTTTCATCCCTTTTCCCTTTACTTATCTAAACAAGACTAATAAACATTGTGGTAATGATAAGGTCTTTGTTCTGTTAGTTGTGTAGCATGCATCATAAAAATGCTGTTCTGAAATATATTCTGTAGCTCAAGGTTATGATGTTCAGATATTGCAAAGCATAAATGAGTAAATTAAACTATTTTTACTTTTTTCATAATGCTATTGTTTCACTTAATGCTGGGATATCTCTAATAGAAGTAAAAATAGGTACTGACTGATGTAATAGTGACTTCTAATGTGTTTAAAAATAATCTGCTAAATGAATCATATTAGTCAGTTTACAAAAATGAACTTTTCTATTTCAGTGCATAGAACAACATAGTAAGAATTCCAAATTTTATGAAAAAAATTTTGTTAATGTAGGTTCATCGGTGGGTCAATTACGAATCAATGCTGAAAGAATGTCTTGTTGGGAGGATGGCTGTCAAGCCCGTTGCTGCTCCGAAAGGTGAGTTGTTTTAAGAATGAAATATTGTCTATTATACTTTCTTCCAAAATTATCTGGAAATTTTGAGAAATCCTAAATCATCTCATATGTACAAGGAGAATCTCTATTCTTGCGTAGAGTTGAAGGCTTTTGCATATATTAATTTTTTACATACCTGAAGATGAAATTGTTGTATAGTTGAAGACTTTTAGTAATGTACTGCTATGTTTCTTCTTTTGTTTTTAGTCATTATAAAACAGCTGTGCATGTGTGTTATATGTTTGTGTACATAGCAAAGACCTTTTACTGTTCTGCCATCCCTCTTTTTTCTTCTGATCCCAGAGGGCAAACTGTCATGGGCAGCTATCATATTGAAACAAAAGTCAGTATTTTTAATCTGGTGATTTCAGCCACTTACATATATCTGGCAAGTTGCATATGTGTTGAATTATTTGAATACACTTCATGGGCAGTTATTCTTTCCAGAACATTTTATTAGGTCCTTTAGTTTGAATTTACCTTGAGAAAATTTTGCTGATACAACAGACTCCTCTGAGCCAGGAGAGCGAGAAATGTAGTATTGTCTTAGAAAGCAGGTAATGGTTACCAGAAACTTCAGTCTTCAGTCTGGTTTTCGGTTTGTAGGCCACAGCCAAAATTTCCTATACCTGGGAAGCAGACACTGTTACTTAGTATTGATCCTTAGCAAAACTGCCATGAAAACATGAAAGGATTAATGATTACAGCTATTTTTCTCCAGTTCTGTGGCATACTTTAGTTTGTGATTTCAGCTATCTTGCTGAAATTGCAAGATAGTTGCAATTGTTGATAGTTACTCTTCAGTTCCTGAAAAGTGTGCTGCATGCTTGCTTAATGATTAGATAACATCATCTTAACAGTTAGGTTAAGTTGGGTCTTTGTGTGTAGTGGAATAGTATTTTACATCTCTGTGATGCTACATAGCTAATTCCAGTGTGGAACTTTTAAGGTAAATACTGCAAAGTATGGAGAAACCTCAGCAGCATTGCCTCACTGAGATGAGGCTTTACAGAAACATTACTGCTACTTTGTCAACTGAGTTAGAAATTTAAAAGTAAACATGCATTTTGTTGATTTTATCAATCTAACTTTTCTGCAACTGGAAGGAATTCTTGTCACAGCCAGTCAGTGAAACATAAACACATCTTCCCCCCTGCTGGCTCTGGCAGTCCATTTTCTGCTGTTTCCTTTTTCTGCTTTGTTTGTTAATAGGACTGTATTTTGCTGTAGTAAAATTCGCAGGATAAAGGTTGTCAGCTGTATAAAACCAGTTCTGTTGCCTGTGTCGCTTTTAGCCATTTCAGACTTGAAAAAACTTAATTTTGTTAATAAAGAATCAAACTGATCACAGAACTACAGAGTCTGTAGACTATCTGACTCCAGATTTAGGTGGGAGAAGACCTCCAAGATTGAGTCCATTTTTTGAACAGTCACCACCTTGTCAACTAGAACATGGCTAAGTGCTGTGTCCAGTTATTTCTTGAACACGTCCAGGGATGGTGACTCCACCACGTCCCTGGGCAGCCTGATACAATACTTGACACCCCTTTCAGGGAAGTTCTTCCTGATCTCCAACCAGAACCTCCCCATGCGCAGCCAGGAGGTCGACCCCCACCTGGCTGCACCTTTCAGGGAGTTGTAGAGAGCAGTAAGGTCCCCCCTCAGCTTCCTCTTCTCCAGGCTAAATAACCCCAGCTCCCTCAGCCACTCCTCACAGGATTTACCCTCCAGACTGTTCGCCAGCTTTCTGGCCCTTCTCTGGAGCACTCCAGCACTGGACTTGCTGAAATCTCTCACTGTAAAATTCTTAAGGATTACTTGATTCCTGGGAGGTTATATGTCCTCCTCCTTTGAATTATCAAAAAGTGATTTACTTACTTGACTATTAGCCAGCAATAATTCTAGTCTTTTATCTTTCGAGAAGACCATATTCTGCAAAGTTTGCATTTCAGAATAGAAGAATAAATTGCTAGTTAAGGTGCATTTGAATAGAGGATTAAATGGGCCCCATAAGTATAGAGGGAAGAAAAGACTTCAAATTATGGATTACATTGCTTTCTTTTTGTGACAGAGAATGAGTGTTCAGCAGTAGGACAAACACTGGTATTTGCTGTTTGGTGCAATCTCAGTGCAGATCAAGGAAGGCAGATGTAAGTTTGTCTGGGCATTGCTGGAAGATTTGTGATTGTTTACCTTAGGTTTTTTTCCTGTGGTGTGGTGTTTTCTTGGGAGATGGTACAATGGTTTGCTTACTGAACTGCTTAAGAAAGCTGAAGTTTGTCCTTGCACACTCTAGGTTGGGGAATTTTGAGGAAGAAGAGTCTTTTGAAAATGCTGGTAATAGTTAATGTTTTGTCAATTTATATTTTGAGAATGCTGCTTCATGCTTTGTAGTGACTAATAGGAAATTCTGAAGTGTCCCTTCTGTAGTGTTACAGTGAATCTTTGCACTGAAACATGTAGTGTTTGTACTTGCTGGGAAGGCCAGTGCCATACCCAGGTATGTAAGAGATTATTTCAGAATCTCCCTCAGCAAACCTGTACAGCATGAAACTGCTTGTTGTCCCTTCAGGGTGCTCAGCTGTAAACATTGGCACAGTCTGAAATATTTTAATACTGCTGCTGTTTCCAGAGACACTTGTTAGTGTGTGGTAACATAATCCCTATGCCACTTTAGTCATTACTTGGGAGTCAGAATGCATGTTATATTATTGTTAATTCAGCAAGATTAGACTGAGAGCTGTGATGTCATCCAAGGAAGAGAGGTAGGGCTCTACCTTCGATGTATCTCATGTCATCCTTAAAATTGCAGTGCTGATTTCTGTGCAGTGTGTTAAAATGTAGTGAAATGAGAATATGCTTCTAAATACAAAAAATTACTTTTCATTAGAAAGAAGGTTTTGTGAACAACTTGCCCATCCTGGCAGAAATCATAACGTGGTGTATAGCAGAATATGCAGACAAATGTTACCTCAACCAAAAATTTATGGATTATTTTCTTTTTACTTCAGCTAAAAATGTGTGGAGTATTTTCTTTTTATGTTAAAATGGCACAACATGAAAACCTCTGATGAAGGTTGTTCTTGAAGAGCTCCCAAGTAATTTTGGGATACCATATGGTTGGTTCTTTGCTCTATGAGCCTTTCTTAATTTCTCTCTTGCATTTTTTCTCTAACACTGGCTGGTGTGATACAGAGCACTGGGAAGGATATGGAAGAACGGGGAAGAAACATTCCCATTTTGGTTTTTGTAAAAGGGAGCAGAAAGAAAAGATTTGTTTCTCCTTCTTCCCAAACTTGGCTTCTATAAGAGAGAATATAAATTGGGCCTTTCATATAAGGACATTCTGAGATGTGCAATGTAGAGAGGGGCAGAAAGGGGCCCCAGGTATGTCCAGAGGTCTAGTCTTCCCACAGATTTACTGTGAATGGAAGGACATGTGGCTGAGAGGTGCAGTGCCTTTCCCATCAAGTTGAGCACCTTATAAATGAATTGATGCTGTGTAATTCACCTGCTTGGTCTTCCCATTTTTTATTTTGTGCTAGAGTCGGTTGGTTTGGAATAGTTGTAGTATACTGTAGAATAAATGAAAACTCAGATAATAACTTGAAAATAAAATCATTTGGCAGAGGAAGCTTATAGAAAAATTTCCTTTTTCCTGTGTTCCTGCCAAGGATTGGGTTCATATTTCTAAGCATTGAGTTGGTCAGATTTGCAGTCTACTATGTGATGTTGTGAGACAGATGTTGTTGGAATTCTTAACAGATTCAGTGAGCTTCTCAGCTATGAAGTTTATAATTGCACAGGATAATCTGTGATGGTTTTTTTGAAGTGTCAGAGTTCCTGAATTTCCGACCCTTTAGAGCTGTGCAACTTCTGGTGCTTGTAATGTACCAATTTTTTAATTAGACTTACTCTTTTGGAACGGTAACCAGTGCTGCATTTATTTGTTGCTTCTTGATGTCTGAAGCATCCTGGTTGTTCCGTTAAGACTTTTGGAAGGTTTACTTGGAGACCCTTGCTTTGGCTAATTTAGCATGATGTGGGGAAGTACTGTAGCTTCTTAACTGTTGTGCTTGTTTTCTATTAATGCTTGCAGAGATTTCTTCTGCTGTGTCTGAAGACAAGAAACAGCTTAATGGTAAGTTCTCACCTGGAGCAAAGTTAGGAGTGAATCTAAAACTTATGTGAATATCACTGAATGAGCAGTATTTATCCACATTTCTCTCTCTTTGCATTTGAATCCAGTAGTCAAGCTGTAGTGATCTGTGGGAATTTCAAAAGGCAAAATCCTACTCAATTATTGTGAATTCTGTGTTTGAAAGTATTAGAAGACTGCAGTAGAATAGTGTAGATAAGGAAGGTATGAGACGGACAAGCAAGGTAAGCTTGTCTGTGAAATGCCAGGAAGATTTTCTGCCCAAGTCTTTTTTATCTAGTCAGGTCTTCCATTTGTTTTGCTGGATCTTTTTTTTTTTTTTCTTTCAACGTGCATAATTTTGCATTCCCTTCTGAGCTTCATGAAGTTTTTGTCAGCCCATTTCTCCAGACTCTCTGCATCCCTTTATAACCCTAAGCTTCCGTGTGTTGCCTCTTTGCGTGATTTGGTATTGCTCTGACTGGGAGAGTGTAGGCTGCTAGTGACTGTGTGAAACAATATCAGCATTCCCTGTTCCCTAGGGAATGCTAGCAGTAACTAGCCTCCAGCTGGATTTGATGTGCTGATCACACCTTTTGTGACTGGCAGTTCTACTCACTTTCTGTCTGTGATGCAATCCACCTACCAAACCCAGCTCTTTCCAATGTGGCTGTGAAGATGGTGTGAGAACCTTTATCACTACCTTTGCTGTCCCATAGGATTCTGCAAAGCAGTCCTGTGATGTGCAGGGTTGTAATTCTGCTGTTCATCTGGTCACATTAAACTCTTCATTTCATGCCTGCCATCAGCCTTTGGCTTCACCCTCAGCTTTTCCTTATTTGTGATCACCATGACTAATAGAGCACTTTGCTTCATTGGTTCACTCACCTGAATCATTGTCTTTTTATTGCAGCGTGAATCACTGTTTTCATGTAGCATCTTATAGTATTTCAAAATAATTCATAAATAACTTGGTTTGCCAGAATCTTCTGTTTTATTGTGGCTGTTCATATCTTTCTCTGGACCCGCAAAAGCAAATAAGAGTATGTATGACCATGGATTCCTGTTATCCCTGGAGACCAAGCAGTTCATATGTGTGACCTCAAGAAAAGCTAAGCCTTTGAGAAGGCTTTTATCATTAGGTGATTGGTTTTCTTTTGCAGTGATCTAGCTGCTCTGACATTTAGCTTCCTTGGCAGCTGCAAATGCTGTGTACTTAGGAGTAATTAAAGATCAAAGAAAGAGTAATTTGACTGAGTTTTAATTGCTTTGGGATAATTCTGGATGATCAAATAGTTTTGACAGATTGAGTTAGACCAGAGTGGCTCTTTTTGTTTTTATCTACTTCCCATGTGTTGGAGCCACTCAATTATATGTTTAAGCTTTTAGTTATACTAGAAAACTTACTGGTATTTAGAAGATAATAATCTGGGCAACTGAGAATTCATGTGCTAATTATTTTATGCATAGCCATTTCAGGTTTGCAGGTTTGCCTTTGGCTTGAAACCAGCACTTACCAGCTGTTCAATCTGCAGCTTCCTCCATCATCATTCTATTTACCTTCTTTGTGTTAAAACTGATGCAGGATTGCAGTTGCTTTTATCTATCTCTGTCCTCAAGTTTTTGCAAAATATGTTCAATTTCTATTCGGCCAGAGATTAGTACAACTGACATTTTGAAAGACTGACCAACTGTTGCTTCCCAGCAAAGGCTGTTTCACACTGTTTCATGCAGTTAAAGAGTTAAAGTGAATGTCTGAATTCTGTGAAAATTCCTAGCAAAGTGCTATATAGAAAGATTTAGGCTGCTATCTTTGCTTAATTGACTGACATGAAATTTTACTTGTGAATTAGGTTAGATCAGACATCTCAAATTGAATCTATTCATCTGAATTGTATAAACAAAGAGTTCTGTTAAAGGAAAGTCATTCAGATAACCTTTTTGTGCTTCACTATCATAAAGTGTAAAAACACAAGCTAATAACAGATGAAGCAGAGTATAGCACAGGTACTCTGGTGTATGGAACTCTTTAAGTTCTGAAGTAGACCTCCATGTCCTAGAACACTGCTCTCCAAGAGAAAGTGCTAAATAAAAACTAAATACAAAATGTATATAGCCTAGCTACTTGTGGAAATAAAGACACCAAATACTGTTCGAGAACACTTAGAACATTCAATTTAAAAAACCACAAACAAAACATACCTGGGTATTGTTTATATTAAGCAAGCATCCCAGCAAATATTTTCATGACTCTCTGCTCTTTGCAGGTGTGCTTCTTGAGAAGAAAGTACTGGCTTCTTCTGCTAAAGATTTAAGTCCGAGGTAAAAGCCTTTGTCTGTCATTGTCTGTCGAACTTTTTGTTTAAGAATTCTTAGCAGTTCTTACTAAATACAAGGCAAGTTCTTCCATGGGTAGCTCTTGAAATTTCAGTTAAATTAATAGAATCATCATATATACATCCTTGTATAAGTAGGAAAGTTGAAGTTCTGTTTTAAAACAACTTGCCAGAGGTCGTATCGGCAGATGATGGTTCTTTACTTGTTCTGTTGATTCCTGATTCTTGTGCTGTCTTGATTGTATACAAATGTATGGCTTATATTTGCAGCCCCCTCACCTTCTTTTCTTGGGAAAACTCATGGAAAGTGTTTCCAATTGGACTGATTACTTTTTTAACTTAAATGAATTTGTCCATAAACAATTGCCGTGCCTTGAAAAAGGGCATAATGTCAAGCTGGAATATTTTGAGATGTGACAGCTGCATTTAAGTTTCTACAGTACATAAAGCAAAGCAGGCCCTGAAAGCTCACTGTGATATGCCTGCTGATGTCACTGGTGCATCGTTTTACTCCATGATGCCTTTGGTCCTCAGGGTCCAGTTACTCACTTGGCATCAAAATCCCCTGGGAGTGTGTGCTCTCTGGGCTAGTTACATGCAGTCATAAAATACTGTGGCTTGTAAACAATTGGAATGAGGTTTGTTTTCTGAAGTGCTCTCCAAACCTTGCTGCCTTTCTTCCCATGTGTGTCTGGCATATTCTGGCATGTGACTGGAAGTTGTACAGCCTAAGATGTGTTGGCTGTCAGGAGTGTTTTCTCCTCCCTTTGTCCCTGTTTTTCTGGTCCAGGAGTAGATGGAAATTACTTCCTGGCATTTGTAAGACCATGCAAATAATTAGCAATTGAAGGCTTTCTTTTCTTTTTTTACTTTACACTGGATTTATTACAAGGTTTGGACTTGGGAACATACGAATGAATGCAAAAACTTGATTTGTGGAGGTGAAGGGAACTGTGGTTTTGCAGTATCTTTAACTCTTGGAAGCCACCCTGCCTATTTAATGCTTTTGTTTGGACTCAAGATTTCAATCATCCCTAAGCAAGGCTTATATACTACAAAAAGAATACATGTGCTTTTTAAGTAAAACTAATATTATACAATTTTACGTACAGTGTACTGACTATCAGAATACCTAATTAGATAGTTATTTTAGTAGTTTTGTCAGAATTACTGACTTTGAACTTAGTCTTCAAAAGCAGCAAGTAATATGTTTGGCTTGTAAATTTGTTAAACAAGCTCAGTTTGAAGGCTTGGGTTTAAATGTGTTTTGATATGCTCAAATAAAAGATTTTTTTTTCTTTATTGTATTTTTTGTTTTACAGTTACGACTGGTTCCAAACAGATAGTTTGATCACAATTGTGATATATACTAAGCAGAAGGTAAGTATATTTCATGAAGGAAGACTTACAAGATCCAGTTGTTACCTAGCTTGAATTCTGGGAGAACTTTATAGAAATTGTTGATTTTTTTTTTCCCCATTGGCTATAAAAGGACATGAATGCAGACTTGGTGATAGTTGACTGTCAAGACAAGCAATTAAGGGGAGAAATCATCATGGATGACCACTCATATCTTGTAGAAGTTGGTAGGTACTGTAATTTTGCAGTTAAAAGTATTGAATTTCCATTCTACTGTATTAAAACCTGCTCATCATACCATTAGCATTTTACATGTACCAGTTAATATTTTATTCCTCTTCGTTAGAGATGACTAAAGTGCCTTGATGTAAAGGAGTTACATTGTTTATCAACTCATATCTTCATTTTTTTAGTATATACTAAATTTCTTACATATGGACTAAAATGCAGTAAGAAGTTGATTTTAAAGTTGTGTAAAATTTTTCTTCAAGTGTGTTTTTTATGATTATTAAAAAGCCCTCATTCACAAGGGCAAGTGCAATAATTGCAGATTGGTAGCTTTACATGAGCCATTGTTAAAAGTAATGGGAAAAATAATGCCTTCATGCATGAGGCTTGTGGAAGTCAGGAGTCAAATTTCAAGGCCAAATAAATGTGCATAACTTTTTTGGTTTTAGTTCACTCAGTATTCCTATACTTACTTATACTTTGTGTATATATGATCATGGAATAGAATTTTGTTAATGCTTAACACACTGTTTGTTTGTTTTTATTTCAGACTTGGATCATGCAGTTTCAGAAGATGTGGCTGGTAATTTGTCTCTTGCAGCACTTCTGTATCTCTTCTAGGATAGTCCAGTCAGGAGCTGAACTTCCATGATCCTTGTGGGTCCCTTCCAACTCAGGATATTCTATGATTCTGATATCAGAATACAATTTCAGTTGGGAATTTCAGTTTATTTTTCTGACTCATCAAATACTTCACAGTTTTACTTACCACTAGGTCCTGGCAGAGTCAATCAAACCAAGCCATAACATTAAATGTTTTTTCTTAATTGTGGCATTTGGGCCTGTGAAAGTAATAAGCTGATAGTGATCTGATCCCTCTGAGTATGAATGAAGGCTAAAAGAGCTAGAAGTTAGTTCTGTTGTGTATTTGTAACCTTTTCTTTGCTTAGACTGAGACTTTCTTGGATTTAATTGTTAATTCAAATGGTCTTGAAAAGAACGTAGTAAGTAGTGGTAACTAGCAATTTCAGTAGACAAGGGCTCTGGGTTCATGAGCATTTTTCTTGACCATATGGTCTGTCAAGCTGTCCTGGTTCCACGATCTGTTAAGCAAATAATGTGAATTAATTATGCATAATTTGATATTCTAATTTAAATAATTAATTACTTTTATCTTGAGAAGTGAGTAATTGTGCTGAATTTCATTATAGTTTACATGTGAAATATTTTTTTGTACAAAGTGTAACTAAAAGTAACACTATGAAATCTTTTCTCTTTTAGTAAATATTGCTGAAAAAGTAGGGAAAGTAGAGATTATCTTAAATAAAAAGGATAACATTCATTGGAAAATACTGGGACAGCCCTGTGAGGGTCATAATACTTTTATCAAACGCACAGACAGAGGTAAGCAACTTTATGGCCAGTTACCAGCTGTTTTAGGACTTCTTGGAGCTTGTCAGTTATATTTGTTTTTTTTCCAGGATTTTCTTTCTCTGTTGTTGTACTTTCATTTCTTTCACAATTGTTGTCTGATCTTGAAAGCTATTCAGGAATTTTCCTAGAAAGGGGTTGACTTGGAGGAGGGTTTTTTGTTTTGCTTTAGTTTCTTGGTTTGTTTTGTCCCACAGTAGAGTACTGGAAGGGGAACACTGCCTGAGTGTTGTTCCACCTCATGGTTACCTGTGTGCTTAATGACCTCTCTGTCCATATGAAAACCTCAGTAGACCCTGAGGGGAGAGTGCATGGATGTGTGTCAATCATTGTGGGAGTAACTGGAGTATCAAAAGCCTTCACTTGCAATTGTTACTGTAGAGACAGTAACATCTGTATCTACAGATATAAGGTTGTTCTAAGGTTGTTTCAGTACACTGCATCTTTGTAACTTGAGCTCAGATTAAATAAGACACTTAAAGTCATGTGTGGATATTGAATCCAGCTCTGAATAAACTGGCAGTACACTGCATCTTTGTAACTTGAGCTCAGATTAAAGAAGAGACTTAAAAGTCATGTGTGGATATTGAATACAGCTCTGAATAAACTGGTGTGTCTACAAGAAGCAGTAAATGTTACATATGTGGTGACAGAATAGTATGAACTTGTTGCAGCACCAAAGTGTACTACAGTGGTCAGTGTGGGTTTGGGTTTTTTTCAGCTAGATTAAAAATTTCTGCACAATTATATTGTGTAATATAACCACACTCCTGATGTTATTGCAGTCACCTAGTTTCTCAAAAGCCCTCTTGGTCTTCTATCTAATAATGCTCAAAAACTGACTGTTGGATTATAGTCTGCCTTATTATGTGTGAAAGCAAAGCTGTGCATTTTTAAGAGTTAATGAAATGTTGCTCACCATGTTGTACACCTCTTACTGGCCCTCAGTTATGCTACATGGGCCTTTAAAATTGAGAGATTACTGTGGTACAAAAAGGAAGACTGCAGAAAAGCTCATCTCTAGCTACCTTTAGCTTATGTGGAATTGAGAGTTTAAGAAACTGTTGAGTCATCCACTTTAAAATTAGATTTTTCTATATAATCCTCTGTATCTAAGGGGTTGCAGCCTGATCTGATGTTGTACACTGTTGGTCATTTTCTCCCTGCTTACCACTTTTTGTGATTATAGAAAACAGAAAGAGAAAATAATCTGAAAGAACAAGAGATATAAGATATAGTGGCTTTACAGATCCTTTGCAAATGAGGAAGGTTAGATGCAATTGACAAAATACATATTGAGCATTAGTAACCAATGCTTTCTAGATAATGTTATCTTGTAGCACTTTTTTTTTTGTAGTGTATTTTCTTCAGTTTTTGTGTTACTAGTTCTTTTGGTAACTTATTCTTTCTAATGTAAATAATCTTTTTACCTGAAATGATTTCAGTTTGGTGGCAAGGCTGTGAATAGTGAATGTTTATGGGAGCACTATGTTTAATTAATTAGGATTTTCTTGTCTTTGAGATTTTTAGTATTTCTGTGTCTATTGACCAGTTAAAACACTTCCATTGTATTCAGAGCACAGGAAGAAGGGCTGAAAACCAGCTAAGATTGACACTTGAAAAGTTTATGTCTTTATGATTTTATGTCTTTATTACTTGTTGATATGAAAGCATTCACAAATGAGTTTGTAAAGGACAGGTGTGTAACCACTACATGTGCAGAAGCATCTACACTTTATAAAGTTATATAATATTCTGCAAAAAAGTGATAAAGGTCTTTGTCAGGAAAAATGACATAATGCAATAATGGTACGGAAAGCCTATCATAACTTCATTGTATGAAGAAACAATTAACATAAGCCCCTACTTTTTTTCTTCATAGGCTGGGAAAGTCGTACTCCCAGATAAATTGCTTATGTACTTTCAAATTCCTGCTGAGTTTATACTAACACTTGAGCCAGTGTATTTCAGTTAATTGGAAGGAATGAACAGAATTGTTGAATTTCCTCAAAGCTGAAGAGGAGGTTTTTTCAAAATTACTGCAATTTCAGTTAATTGCATTGTGTCTTAGGATGGTTAGAAGATTTGGAAGAATATTCAATACTGCTTCTACTCTTTAAGAAGGATTAAGTGCTTAGTTTTCTGGAGAAATAATTATTTATAACCCACAGTATTGCATAGAAAACACAATTCAGTATGGTTAGATTGTCAGTGTAGGGGAGTTGGTGACATTACTTTTGGGTAGCTATTGTGAAACTGGTCATTAAAAGTGTAAACAAAAGCTTATGGTTATAGGGCTGGCATACTGTGAAGTTTAAATGCAGTATAAAACATAAGATAAAGCTTTCTTATTAAAACAAACAAACAAAAACACATACTTTTGGGTAGCTATTGTGAAACTGGTCATTAAAAGTGTAAACAAAAGCTTATAGGGCTGGCATACTGTGAGGTTTAAATGCAGTATAAAATATAAGACAGAGCTTTCTCATTAAAACAAACAAACAAAAAACCCAAACCCCTAAAACCTGACCCCTTCCAACCAACCAAAATATCATATAGCACAATGATAGAGTGCAGGTTTTTATGTAGGTATTAAGATGTGATTTTCTTGTTGGTGCTTTTTCTGGGAAATAAGGGAAATAAGCCCACTCATGAGGGTGCAAGCACATAAATGCAGTAGCCATATGCAATTAAAAAAAATACATGTTAGTAGGGATGACTTGGGGGGTGTGTCTGTGTATTTTTTCCCATGGATAATAAACTGCTTCTTCCTTCTGAAAGTTATTCTGAACTTTTACTCAGATTCCTGTTTTGGAAAGTACAAAAACACAAAACCCCTAAAACCTGACCCCTTCCAACCAACCAAAATATCATATAGCACAATGATAGAGTGCAGGTTTTTATGTAGGTATTAAGATGTGATTTTCTTGTTGGTGCTTTTTCTGGGAAATAAGGGAAATAAGCCCACTCATGAGGGTGCATGCATATAAATGCAGTAGCCATATGCAATTTAAAAAATACATGTTAGTAGGGATGACTTGGGGGGTGTGTCTGTGTATTTTTTCCCATGGATAATAAACTGCTTCTTCCTTCTGAAAGTTATTCTGAACTTTTACTCAGATTCCTGTTTTGGAAAGTTATCTAATTACTATGTTCTGCTGTTTTAAAGAGTGCAGCTATTGGCAGATGTTCAGGAAAGAAACAAGGTGCTGTTGCCTCTGAGGGCTGAAGTGGGATGCAATTTCCTTGTTTTGTGCAGTGGTTTTCATACAGATCAAATGGAAGATCTTAGAGGTTTTTTGGTTGGAAGTACCAGAAGGGAGCAGAGTGCTGCCTCAGCGTTTACTGTGTATCAGCGAGACTGACGCTGTGACCAGGTGCTGTGTAACCAGGCAAAGTTTAGAAGATGTTGATTCAGTGGGAACTTTATTTTGGGAGGGGAGAGAGGCCATCTGGGAAGAGCATGGCTGGCCTTGGATAATATGAGATAGCTTGTGAAATTAACTGAAGCATTTGAGAGTACTGATGATTTGATGATTAGCAGTGAGGGTTCATGGTTGTCTTAACTCCTGAGACTGGGCTGCTGCTGGAAGTGGTAGGAAGCCACCTTCCTTTAGCTGTGGTCTAATCTCCATTAGCAGTACTATCTATTAGCATACTCCGTTGGCAATCGTACTACTTGAGGCTCCATAACTAAGTAACCTCAGCAAAATAAAGATTAACTTTAAGCTGGTTGGTGGGCATGTTTGGGTGGTAAATGCCTGCTGGGAATGGGGTGGAATTGCTCTACTTGAGATGGGAGGGAGGTGGAGCTATTCATCTTTTTCCCAAGCCAACAGGCTAGTGTTGCCACTGCAACATCACTAGGATTATGACTAGTAACTAAGAAATAAGAATTGTCACTGAAGTTTTATCATTGAAAAAAAGCAAAAAACCTAATTAAGGAAAAATTCTTAAGTTCCCTTTCATGACAAGGAAGAATACACAGTACGCAGAAGGGTGACACTCTCCAAAAGCTATCATTATCTGTACAGCAGCTGTGTTACTAAAACTGAATTTGTATGCCTATAAATCAAGGTGCTGTAGTTTCTGATTCCAGCAAAGGTGGAAGCTGAGTTTAGACAGTGATGTCTCTAGCCCATAATTTGTATGTATTGTTTTTTTGTGGCAAGCCTTTGGTAGTGAGGGGCTACAGGGCTGCTTCTCCTGGACCAGGAGCTGCAGTGCTGCCACTTGATTTCTGCAAAATGTTTAATCAAACCTAATCTCCTCACTGACTACTTTGGTCACTTTGAAAAATTTGGATTTGGTGCTGGACAATGACATTGTGATCAAAATGGAGAGAACAGTTGTTTCTGTATAGTAGCAAATCATATGTCTTTGGTATCTGACAGTAACGTGGCTTTGTGGGTTGACAAAACCAACTGTTTAGCTTCAGCTTGCTACTAGGGGCTAGCTCCTTTTGTTGAAAGGCTTTTCTGCTTTGACAGTTATTTTTGCTTGTGGCCTCCGATTTTATAGGAATGACTAATAATGAACTAATTTTAGTTAATGTAGCAAAGACTATGGTCTAAACTAGAAGTTTACTTAGAAAGTTTTCAAAAGTTAAATTGAATGAATCAGGACAAAAGTTCTGTGTGGCAATTGTGAAGATAGGTGTATTAAAAATAGGGAGATAAAGGTTATTTATGAGAAAAAGGCTGGAATTAGTCAGGTTGGAAAGGTGAAAAAATTGTCAGGGAACAGTGAATCAGTTGATGAATCATTTTTTTAACTTCTTTCTCCACGCCCAAATATGTATAAGAGTATTAGCTGATGAGTGTTAAGGGTTGCATTACCAACCTCACACATCCTTGTAAGCAATTCTTAGGTCTGCAGAATTGACAGCAGTCTTGGCATATTTATTTGACTACTGTACTTTGCAATCCTATTGTGTATTGTTTTTCAAAGGAAGGATAAAAAACAAATTTCCACAAACTTTTCATAATATTTATATAGTTGGAGAGATGCTGATGTTTTGTTTTACTTCAAGATTGGTATAAAGTAGAATTACTGACTTCTACTTTTTCAGGGCTTTAGGCATTCTTTTGATTCATCTGAAATGCTTGTTCATTCAGAATAAGGGATTTGTAGGATGTTAGATGAAAGATGTGATAAAATCTTAATAAAAAATAGTTATTCCATGTCAGAAGCTTTACGTCATGTTTCTGCAGGCATTTGTAGTGGATAACTCACTAGTAGCTATTTGAATAATTTAGGAAAACCAGTGTATGCAGAAAAATGCCAATTGTAGACTGACTTAGTTGAAGGGGAGCTCTGGAAGTCATCTGATCTAACCTCCTGCTCAAAGCTGTTCAGTCAAAGTTTGAATACCTCCAAGGACAGACTCCCTCTGAGCTTCTGCCCCAGTGTTTGACCAGAACATCCTCATGGTGGTTGGAATTTCCTTTGCATCTTATCCTGTTTTATGAGTAGCTTAACTATTCATGTGAGCAACATGAGTATTTTTCAATAACATGAAAAAAAGGGGGGAAAAAGTGGCTTCACTGAAATTGCTCCAATGTAGAGTGTTGTTAGAAGGGTGTCATGCTCAAGTATTCTCATAAATGAACTTGCCAAATTTTGAGAGGCTTTACATAAAAATATCCACTGGGACTAGTCACAAATGCTACATTGAAAATGGCAAATGACATGGTGGCGTTATTGTAGGAAAGTGGCTTCTTCTCTCTGCCTTTTTTTTTAAATTATTTGGCTTGTTTTGGATGTATGAAGTTTAGATAATGCTGCTCATGGGATTTTGTTGCTTGTTAGCTCTCTTTCTTTTTTTTTTTTTTTTTAATTCTTTGCAGACCTTCCTAATAGAGTACCCAATAGCCCATGAAAGTTCCCTTGAGTTAGAAACCTGTTTAGGCAGTGTGGTGCTGTGATCACACTGATATTCCAGGTTGGAGCTAAAATACTGCACTGCTGAAACAAAGGCCTGGCTGAAAAATGCTCTCCTAAAGGTAGAGGAGAAAAAATTACTAATGAGCATCTTCTTTACTGGAGGCTCCTATAAGCTCCCTGGAGCTTTCTCTTCTCCAAGTTGAAGAACCCCAACTCTCTCAGTGTATCTTCACAGGAGAGGTTCTTCAGCCCTCTGTTCATCTTTGTGACCCTTTTCTGGACTTGCTCCAGCAGTCCACATCCCTCTTATCTTTGGGACCCCAGAGCTGCACATGGTACCCCAGGTGAGGTCTCACAAGAACAGAACAGAGGTGCAAAATCACTTCCCTCAGCCTGCTGGGTGGCTGTGGGCAGTCTGTTGCTGAGGAGTGTGATGCTGTGCTGGATTCTGTTTCATTTGCATCCCATCAGCTGTTTTTGGTCTGCTTAGGTGTGTACCCATGCTGTACTTGTATGGGAGTTCAGTGCAGGTGCAATGGGGTACAAATGCTTCTGATAGTTTTTGGTGCTCTTCTTCTTATTCCCAATCAATAACTCAGAGGCTCTTAAAATAACATTATAAATGAGTCCTTAGTCCAAAATTATAACAATTATTATAAAATAATTATACAAGAAGCATCTATCTATTGTCTTTTTGTAAGTATATAGGGAGATACATTTGTCTCTCTTATTGAAAGATATATAATAACAGAATGACAGGTTGAGACTTAACTAACAAATAAAATGTTTTTAGGACTGTTCTACAGAAAATGCAAGTTGGTTTCTAAGACAGAAGTTACCCACGACACCAAACTCTTCTGCCTAATGTTGCCTAAGGGAACACATCTCCGTGTTCCCACTGGACAGCATGTTTACCTCAAACACATCATTGCAGGTAAGAAAAATTGAGAATGTAATAATGGATATATTTACATAAATCCTTTTCATAGTGTTGGGAAAAGGCCAAGTCCATGGCCACTAACTCCCTGATTGTTGTTAGCAAGTCTCTGCTTCCAGGATCACAATCAGTACTTAATAATGAACTGACTGGATTAATATTAATGGAAAGCTAATTATTGAGATGGCTGGCATTTACTGGTGACCTTATTGTCTCTACTGCCAACTCTGCCTTAAAAAAAGCCAAAGCAGTGCTGTTGTTCTTTGAAGTGTGTGAAGGTTATTGGGTATGTCTTATGTATCATTAGTCAGTTCCTTTCAGTTTGCAGGTATTTTGAAATGAGGAGGGTATTGTTGCAATTTTTTGGGGTTTTTTTCTTCTTCTGAGGGATTTATAGTAGTCATAGTAACACTGCTTTACACTCCAGTTGTGCAATATTAACAATAATGTGAGATTATGAGAGGAATGTGTCTTGAAAAATCAGCTTTTTTCAATGTGCTATTCTTCAAAATTTTATAAAAGTGTAGAAAACATAAGGTCAAAGAAATAGCTAGTTTATTATTTTGAAGGGTACTTCTTAAAATTTGCATATTACTAGTTACACTGCTCACTGTACTTGGATTGCCTATATATGGTAGATACTTCTGAGAAGAATTTTTAAACATCCATTAATTGAGAACTGTTTTGACCTCCTCCTCCTCCTCCTCCCTTCCTAATTCTTTAGTAGTGTCCAGCTCCTGAGATATTACTGTCATTATACAGTAGCTTTTTGAAATTATACTGCATTTTGAAAATATACTTGTGCAGTATTAAAAATCTGCTGTTTAAATTTAAAATAAATCAAGCTGTGGTACTTGAAAATTAATGAAAATGTTTAGATTTTCATATTCTTTGGGGATGACTCAAGATCTTTTCATGCTGTGCCCTGAATTGCTAAGTAGCGTGGAAATAACATGCTCAAGTTTTTAATTGGAAGTAGAAGGCTTCCAGTTCTGTAATAAAAACTGGTGCAGTGGAAAGTAATAACTTGAGTAAAAGCATGGGATGGTTTTATTTTCATGGTCTATACAGGTTATTTATTTACTCTTTGCTTATTTTTGTATTTGTAGTATCTGGATGTAGAGTGCTTTTCATATTATTTGAGCTGTATTTCTGTCTATTCTCTAGGGACAGAGGTAGTAAAACCATATACACCTGTGTTGCCTTTTTTGCCACTGGATTTCCAAGAACCACCTTGCCATGATGGTGTGCATCTATATTTAATGATTAAAATTTATTCCCATGGACTGTTCACACAGGCACTTGACCACCTGCAAATTGGTAAATATATGCTGGGGGGTTGTGTTTGGTTTTGCAACAATTGCATTGTTTTTAAAGATTCACTGTCTGAGTATTGTGACATTCTGATTGTTTACCTACTTAGTCAGGACTTACTTAAAATTTTTAAATTATATTTTCCATTTCCTGAGTGTAAAGGCTTGTCCTCTCTGTAACTAGGAGTTGTCCATTACAGAAAGCTCTCTCCTGAGTGATGTATGTGAACTGTATCACACATCATAGTTGATGGCATTGATGTCATATGCTCTGGGAACAACTTCTTTTGCATAAAGAAAGGAGGTCCATTTTATGGGACTCAGGATGCACTTCCTTTTCCATTTCAGATACAGAGGCAGATTTTTAACACTGACTTTGCAAATGTTTGTGTTCTCATGGTGTAAAATCCATCAAGACATAACATTTTATTTGTACATCTCTTCTTTTAACAAGAATGATCTCTGTGAAGTGTATAATATCTTTCTGAAAGAAATCCTAATATTACAAAGATGAAGGCAATATGAAATGGCCTTTAAAAATCAGAATGTTAATTAGCTTGTTTTCATCAAATTAATGTTTACTTTTTAATTTTTTTAAATAAAGGAGACTATATTTCTGTCAGCAATCCTGAAGGCAGCTTCAAGAAGTCACAACTTCAAACTTCAGAAGATCTCCTTTTATTGGCAGGAGGGACAGGTTTCACACCAATGGTTAAGCTGCTGAATTTTGCTCTGACTGAAGTTAGCTGTCTCAGGTATGTGGACTTCTTGACACACAAGCTTCAGTGTTAATGAAACAGTTAACAAAATAAAATGGTATGAAAGCATTTTTCTTCAACTTACACCAAAAACTGGCATGCTTTAGGGAAGAGTCTGTCAGAGGCTGAGGCAACTTCTGCTTATTTGCTTGTGGGCTGCCATCAACATAATGGACTGATTTGCATTTTAAATTTTAGTTGCGGTACAAATGAGCTCACTGAGTAGAAACTTTGAGGAGTTGTTGGTTTTTTTATTTATTTTATTACCTTCACATTTGAGTGTCTTTTTTTAGTATGGAGATATTACAATGTGGATACTGAGTTTTGGACTGAGGAGGGCTGCAACTGTTTACTTATGGCTTCTCTCTGATCCATTGGAATAGTTAGCTAATGGTTTAGCTAATGGTTTTCACCTGCTAAGCAGCAGTAACACATTGTTCCCAGATGAGTTCCAGTTTTCAAAGAAGATTTATATGTCACTTATGTAAGTACAGCATTAAGTATATTTGAATTCATGAAAATCTGTGTATTGCATATGCCTTCTGTACTCTAAAAGAAGAAAGAAGAACTAGTAGAACTAGTTGCAGAACTAGCACTTCTGTATTTGAAACATAGAGAGATTAATTGTACACTGATCTCCATACTAAAGCTACAAAGGATGACATAGATTGCAGAAGTTTGTTTCTAAAATAACAGACTCTAAATCCAGACACTGTTCTTAAATTGTTATATTTCAGCAGTTACCTATAATCCTGTTTGTGAGCAGAGAGACTGTACTGTTTGGTTCTTCCAAAATTTCCTGTATTGTTGGTAGCAGATAAAAAGTGGCTGACTGGCTTTGTGACTGGATTCTTTTTAATCATCTGACAAAGTGCTTGGGAACACATTTTTAGCTCTTTTCAGCACAATTTCATATGAGAACTCAGTGTTAGTTTAGGGTGCAGCAGCATCTGTTTGCTCACTAGTCAAAGTGAATGAATTTTTCCTTCTTGCTGTGGAGGCTGGTTAGGTGCTGGAGTGACTTGAACTGAGACAGGTTCTATCTATATGTAGGCTCTTTAAGGCTTTGTTTTTCTGACTGTTGTAGGCAATTTGGTCCCTTGCCCTTATATTTGCTCTTTAGTCCTCAATTTCTTTTTTGGGAAAGTACTACCAGACTGTCTTTAATATATGTATCTTTATCTGTATGAGATACATATGTGTGTGTATGTATATATATATATGCAGTATAAATCTGTTTGCATAGAATGATCTTACTTTGTAAAGTAACTACCCATAGCTTGGATTTTATATGCTAGGACACAAATTGCAGAAAGCTGAGGAATAATCTGTACAAGGATAGACTTTTCTCTTGAGGATGCCAAAGCAACCTCTGTCTGGAGTGGTGGGTGAGTGGTGCTGAACCACTGTGAATGCTGGAGAATCTTCAGCTTTCCTGGGCAGTATTTGCTGTAATGGGCTTAGATAATTGGATTTTCATTCTTACTGTCTAGACAAAGTCTGCCTATTATCTTGTAAGTCTATTTCTTGCCTACTGTAAACTGGTGAAACAATTTGTTCCCTTCATAGCTGCACTGTCCTTTTGTGCATCGAGTCATGATGCTTTTTCTGCAGCCTTGTTTCCTCTCTTACAGGCCAAATTGTATTTGGCCAAGGTATTAACTATAAAAGAATATTGGTGCTCTATGCTTCCTTTTTCTGATGAGCATTTTTTGCTCCTTTTACTGGTTGTGTATAACTGCAGTCAGGTAGGTACATTCCTTAAAGAAGACTGAAGCACAAAGGCACTAAACACTAGGTAGGGTGCTAATGCTCTTCTCAAGTATAGGATGCTGGTAATCTATTCTTGATTCTCCTTGATCATTGCATCCTTGTCTCCAGCTTTTCATTCCTAAATTACCCCTCTGTTCTCATACTCACTTTTAATATAGTGTCCCCCTTTCATCATCATTCTTGTTTGGAAGGTAATTTTTTAACTTTCTATCTCCTCTTCTTCCTCCATTTTAAAATCCTTTAAGGGGTCTCCAACTCCTCTTTCTGAGCAGTCTTCCATATGACCTTGCATGCCAGTGTTTTTAGTTCAGTAAAATCTACATCCCTTGAAGTAGTTTCCAATATTTTAGATTCACTCTCTTTCCTTACAAAGGGCTGATGAAGCTTCTTAATTGTTATCTAAATTTTTGTCATCATTCTGTCAACCAGCTTTTCTTTACTGGTGGGGATCATATCTAAATTTCCACTTCTTCATTTTAGTTGTGTTCTCCCTTATTTCCAGCAAGACTGTGGCCAGTTTTGTCCAAGGTTTTAATTTTCTCTTCTTTATTGTGCTGAATACTGAGCAGAACTGCAGCAGCTACCTTTGTCTACCCTGGGGAGTACCAGTAAGCGTGTCTCAAAACATTATTCTCAGAATAATTATTTTCTACTTTTGTGCCCATGAGCAAAATGCATGGCTTTCCTATGCACTTTTTATTGACTTTTCCCCCCACCTGAGTAACACTGATGTTGTGGTACACCGTGCCACCATTTGGAGCACTACTTTAGTGTAATGGGCTTTATTTTCATTGTTTTCAGAGAAGTGGGCCCTGGGAAGCTTGTAAAGGTTCCAGCACATTCTAGTTCCTGAATAAGATGATTTTAGTATTTAAAGATGGAGCATAGCTGATTTGGGGCTTTTTTGTCTATACCAGGCACGTTTTTCAAAGCTTGTTCAGTGTGCTTTATTTTGACTTATAATGCCTCTGAGAAAACAAAAAAATATAAGTAAAAGGTTTCTGTATGATGCATTAAGTTCTGATTCTTTAACAGAAAAAATCTGCAATTAATTTTCTTTTTTGTTTTGTTTTCTTAAGGACAGTGAAGCTGATCTTCTTCAACAAAACTGAGGATGACATACTCTGGAGAAACCAACTAGAGCAATTAGCTCTTAAAGATGAAAGGTAATTAAAAGTTTTGTGGAGAACAACTTGTAACATCTCTGTGTACAGAAGTAATCCTGGGGATAGACTAACTTCAGCTTTGCCATGAGGACAGATTCTGATTCTGTAAGATCTTAACTAAGAATATGATGAGAACTAGGGAGTGGAAGGAGATCCATTGCTCACAGACACATAGCAGAAGCAATGTTGTTATGTTCTGTAGTTCCCATGGGAAGCCAGGGATTTGATTTACAGTGTGTAATAGATGGTTATTGGAGATATGTTAGATGAGATGATTTTTAAAGCTGGGAAGCTTTTTGATTAAAAAAATTTGCCTTAGCCTTAACTATCGAAAACGCAGTTATGCAAAAAGGAGCACAGAAGAGAGAAGGATAATGTACCCAGGAGAAACATTATGAATTTAGAGAAGTCTTCTAAAAATCTTTTTTGGTGTCACTGGTTATGAAAATGTTTATGTAGACATTCAAAGTTTAAATAGGCTCATTACTTTAATTTTTTCTTAATAATTGTTGCATTTTGCCCTCAATTACTATGTAATTGCAGATTAAAATGCAAGTAGTGCACATGTAATGTTGAATTAATTCAACAGTCCATCGTTCTGTCAGGAGACATAGGATTATCAGGTTACCCTTTAATTTCAGTTCTCTTGCTGTTACCACAAAATAAATTATCACTGCTTAGATTTTATGTGATAAAAAATATGTTTTGTTTATGGTTAATTCTTAGTTGAATTCTTCCTCAGTAGAAACCACTTGTTCTTTCACAACACTGAAGTGAAAGATCAATACTATTTCATGCCCTAGTGATGTCTGGCACATTGAAAGCTTTGTAGTCTAGACATTGTGCAAATTTACAGTAAAAGCCTATTTTGCCTTTCCATAGGAGCCCCAGATACAGAAGTGCTTGGTTTTTACTATTCTGTTAGTGAGTTTTTGAAACGTGAGTTTTTGAAAGCAACATTCAGTAATGAGTATTTTGTTATTACTGAAATTGTACTGACATTTTCATGAGTTTGGCCAGGCATTCTTATCTCATTGCTTGTGTATTGAGCTACACCAATGTTTGTACAAAAGTGCTAATGGAGCAGTAAAATCTGTGCTTAAGTATCTTAAGTGGTGCCAGCTTGGTTTTTTGTAAGGTGAAATAGAAAGTTGGAATTTTTAACATTGAAAGATTTGGTTAAATAAATATGCAATATTGGAGATGATTTGACTGACTTGATCCGTAGGAATGACTAAATACATGTGAGATCTGATACTGCAGTGGGGAGCTGAGCAGAACTGGAAGATAATAATAGGAAACATCAATGTCTTGGTCACTAGCATTTAGTGTAGCAGATTTCTAATCAGAAGTAATATTTATGAAATATTCTTCTGCTTTCCAGGTTTGAGGTTCAATTCATTCTTTCACAACCATCAAAAGATTGGGTAGGTAAACAGGGGAAGATTTCTCCATCTCTTCTATCTGAGTTTGTGAAAAGAAGTAGAAGAGATTCCAAAGTGCTTATCTGCATCTGTGGTCCAACACCTTTTACAGAACAAGGAGTACGGTGAGTATTTTAAATAATGAACTGGAAAGTGAGAAATTTTTTAGAATTTGATCACCTAATCACCTGTAGTGTTTCTGATTTGGTAGTCTTTAAAAAAACAGCCTTATGTTGTCTGCTTTGTAAGAAAATTTTCAAAATTAAAACAAACAAAAAAAGGAATTTTAGAAAGCACCTTGCACCATACTTGAGGAGTATATTTATATTTATGTGTAGCTAAGTAAGTATCAGCAATATATGAGTTTCATAAGTGTATTTAGTACTTTGTCCAGAACTTTCTAAAACCAACTCTTTAATGGTGACCTTTTTTGCCCAAGGTTTTAAATGCTGCTTTTAATTTGACATTCATAGAAAAGTTGTAATAATAGGAAATAAGCTTTCTTTGTTGGGGTTAGCTTGATAAATTAAGTCACAGAAGTTCAAAGCAGTTGTTCCATTAGAAGCACTTTTCTCAATTATTTTTAATATATTTTAATATATTATTGCATTTATATGTGTCTGTACCTAGTATTTTATCTTTTTTAATGTATGTTTTAAGATCAAAGGTCCTCTAAGTTTCTCTTGAAATTTATTGATGTCCAGCTTCAAGATAGTGAATCAGTATGATGTCATTTGCATTTCTGCAATCCTACTGAAGTCAACGTGTATCGGCCAATAATTATGCTGTCTCTTGAGAAGTCTGAGAAAATTCAGATTATATCTATATTTGTTTTTAGAAATTGTTTTCATCACCCACAAAGTTTATGTAGTGTATCTGGGCTCCTGGGCATTGATTGTTTTCTAAATGTACTTGCAGGGGTAAAGTTGAATGTACATGTCTGAATAAAAACAGGGAAGTGGTGCTGAAGTTATGCTTCATCTGTGTCTGTGGTGGGTTTTGAGTTCCAAATATTAATATTGCCAACTTGATTTCTGACTTTCAGATATCTGAAGGACCTTGGATACTCCCAAGAAGAGATACATGCTTTTACTGCATAAACCCATAGGAGGATATCATTGTTTGTTTGTATAATTCAGTGTTATTTATTTGTCTTCATGAATTTAAATAAGTGAGAAACAATTTTGTAAGACTTGAAATTTCATTCTTGGTACCAAACTGTTTCTTGGAAGAAGCATATCTTGGAAAAGAAGTTTTATACTGTGTCTTATCTTCTTTTTGTAAATATTTTTGCTAATATTTAAGTCATCCAGGGTGTTAATTTATTGTAGAGGCAGGCAAAAAAGTGTAGTATACATTATGTCGGGTGTTTCATGTTGTTGGTTCATGAGAATTCTGAAATTTGCAACAAGCTCTGATAAAGGTTTTGACTTGATAAAGCTTATTATTTCTTACTGTAAAAAGTCCAAAGAGCAATACTGTCTGAAATTAAATATTGCACTGTAACTCAGGTAATCAGTCCTTGAAAAATTTTCCTTTTCATCTGATGTCTCTATTTGACTTGCAAGTGATCCAGATACATTTCTGGCTTTGTAAACAAAGAAGAAAAGTACCTTTGGTAAAATATAAAATTTACATCAAATAATAAAAAAAAATACTTTTACATTACTTCATGTATTTCTGCAAAATTTTTTGTATTTTCATTTAATGCTATAAAGAAAGATTTCCACAGGCTTAGTACTGCAGCTGAGAACTCAAAACAGAGCCATGGAGTCTTGGTGTCCCACAAAACTTCCCATGGGACTAATGTCAGGCATCCTTTGTTGTGACACAATCTGAAGACAAAAGCATGACAGCACAGATACCAGGGTCAGGACCACAGAAATATCTAAAAATATTTGACAGGTTGCACTAGTATCAAGTGAGGTTATTTCCATCAGTGTGGTTTTTTACACTCAATTATTAAAAATGAGTTGTCATGAGGCAGTAATCTGCAGCCTGATAGTATTTGGGAGAAAAAAGCAGTAGAGCAGCTACTCCCCTTCTAGATGTTGTCATTAATATAGGTAGGTGTTGTTTTATGTGACATCTAGTACTGTTTATGTCTTCCTGTTGTGTTGAATGGATATTTCTTCCTCCTAAGAAGCAAGACTTGTAGTTGTGGCATTAATATATTCAAGAAAAATATCTTAATTATGCCCTTTAAAAAGGCTAAAATTGCTATTTGATAGTGACTGGCTGTACTTAACTGGACAATCATGTCTTCAGTGCCCCTCAGTTTATTTGACTTGAAGTTAGAAAAGGATCTGGTTGTCATTTGTTGCCCATAGGTCACAAGTTATTTCAGAAGGCTGTAATTGAGAGCAGTCATAATTGGGTATCTATAATGCAGTTAAGTGAAGGGACACTTTTCAAAGTTCCAAAGTGAACTTTCTGCTGAGATAAGCACAGTTGTGTGTTTTCCCCAGGACTGGCTCTCAAAACCTTAGGCACTTTGAGGATTTTTCAGATGTAACTTAGGATTAATTGTCATACTTCTAAAAGCCTCAGATATTCTTTGGAGTTTTGAATAGATCTGTTATTACTGATAACAGATCTTTGTGTGAGTAGCTCAGCAACAAATGGTCATTTGACATTATTTCAACTTGCTAATCTAGATATGATAGATAACTTGTTAAAAATGCCTGAAGTGAATCTTTTAAGTTTTACTTATGTTGTTCTAATACATGAAAGACTTCTTGCAGGTCATAAATTTTATAATGCATTGCTAAAGTGATGGCCACCAGACTAGGCATCTAAAATAAAGTGGAAGTGGTTTTTGAAGGCAGCAATGCTCATGGTGTGGCTGCCTGCATTAGGAATTATCCCAGCCTTAATGCTGGTGTTAAAATGGTGCTGCTGGCAGTCTTGTAATTACCCTTTTTGGCTGGTGATGTGATCAAACAGGCACAAAATGTTTTGACTGGAAAGCAGCCCAGTGCAAAAGGATGTGGGGGCGATGGTTGACAATGGCTGAACATGAGCAGTGTGTGCCCAGGTGGCCAGGAACACCGATGGCACCTGGTCTGGGTCAGCAACAGTGCAGCCAGCAGGGCCAGGCAGTGACTGTCCCCCTGTGCTCTGCAATGGTGAAGCTGCCTTGAGTGCTGTGTCCAGTTCTGGCCCCTTTACTACAAGGATGACACTGAGGTGCTGGAGCAAATCTAAAAGAGGTTAACAAGGCTGGTGAAGAGTCTGGAGAGTGCCTCACTCATATGAAGAACAGCTGAGGAGGGAGCTGGGGTTGTTTGCCTGCAGAGGAGGCTCAGACATTCTCAGTCTACAACTGCCTGAAAGGAGGCTGCAGCCAAGTGGGGGGTTGGCCTCTTCTCCCAGGCAACCAGTGACAGGACAAGAGGGCATAATCTCAAGCTGCACCAGAGGAGGCTCTGGTTGGACATCAGGAAGAATTTCATCAAGGGCTGTCAGGCATTGGATTGGACTGCCCAGGGAAGTGGTGGAGTCACCATGCAATAGAATGTTCATGAAACAAATGCACATGGCACTTACTGCCATGATCTAGTTGACAAGGTGGTGATTGTTCAAAGGTTGGACTTGGTGATCTTAGAGGTCTCTTCCAACCTAAATGATTCTGTGATTCCTGAAAGTTTTCTGTGTTTGTGTGTGAGCTGGTGCTAATAAGGTGTATGACACAGCAAATTGTGTGACTTAAAAAACAAGCAGGAGAAACAATGTACTTAAAATATTCAGTTGAGTGCGTCCAGTACATTTCTTCAATACAATGTTCTGTGGTTAGGTGAGCATCAAATTGTTTTATGCACAAAACAATTATCTCTGCTTATATAAGCATTACCTTACAGCTTTTTAAAATTCCTTTATAGGATGATATTGAAAGTACCATGACTGCTTTTGTCAAGTTGAGATACTTTCCCACTCTTTAATTCTTTGCATTACATGTTTAGAAGGGGTAAGGGGGTAAAATGATGGGGAAAAAAAATCATTAAGTTTTAAACACCTTACAGAAGTTCAGTGCTTTTTTCTATTTGATCTCCCCAGAGCAGGATTTAAGTTGAAAACAAGTTGTCTAAAATGAGCTGCCTGCGGTAGGGCTACATTTCCAAGCTCTCTTTGTAATCACTAGAATTCAAATCAGCACAGCCTGTGCAGATCTTGAGAGCTGGTTCAGCTGTGCTGGATGTGGGATTAAGGGTGCCCTGGGCCATTTGAAATGTTCTGTGGCAAGCCAGACCTATCAACAGCATCTTTTTTGTTTGTCTCTTTGTTTTTCCTTCCATTTATGCCTGTCAGACAATGTTTTCCATACATCTGAAGCCCAGTTTGATGCCTAAATCTGTCTCAATATCTGTGTCTTTGATCACTAGTAATGTAAAGAAATAGTACTGTGAAAGTAGATTTAGGTTTTTTGGTGGTTTTGTTTTTTAACTGTCTAGGTTTTTCCTGCATATGTTTATTTAAAAAAATATATCTGTATTCCTAAAGAGTTAATACTTTTATGATTTTCCTGATCTTACTTTAAATGGTCCTATTAAAATAGCTGTTTTCACACAAACAGCAGCAAGTATAAGTTTACTTCATTTTGTATTCTACACATATTTAAATCTACTTGGGGAAGGGGTTATGTAATTTTCCTGGGCTAGTCTGGAGAAATTTGGATTGACAGAACCTCAAGCTCTCTGTATCACAGCCCTTTCAACTTCTTGAGCAGATATTATAAATATTAAAGCTGCCAATCACTGAGGAGAAAAAAATCATATTTTTATGGAGCTGTCGTAGAGTGTGTGATCAGTGTCTTATCACACTCTAGTGACTATCTAGTCAGAGTCCAAATTTACTTAGTTCTTGGCCAGAGTAAATATTCTGTGGTTGTCTCTTGACACAGTCCTACGAGTATGCAGTATGGATTCTCTTACTTAGCTACCTGCCTTTCATTCTTTGATTTTCTTGTTATTGGATAAATTTCATGTTTTCCCAGCTGAAATTTTAGGGCAGGCCTGCATGCTTAGTTCCCATGGAAACATATTACTGTCTTCACACAAACTGGACATGCTGAGTTGCTGTGGCAACACAGGTAAAAAATTCTAGTAGGTGTAGAAAATTGTCAAGTCCATGCTGGCTGCAAGCCTGAGCATCTGGCATCTGCCAGGAGCTGCTGCTGGGTATCCCAGAAGGGAGCGACGAGCTCCCTAGGGTGCATATGATGGTGTTACACCTCAAAATGGCAAAATGTTCCTCCCAACTTGCATATATTTCTGCATTTAATCATGAGAAATGCACTTGCCTTGTGTGTTTTGTAACTTCTCAAGGGATGTATTGATTCTGTTGTTGATGATTGGGCATGTAGAGGTCAAGAGGAATGTCTGGATTTTGTCACCAACTTGCAAACATTTCTAACTGAAATGTACCTGCTGGCAGTCCTGTGTGTATTTGCATCTTCACATAGAAAACATGATCCTGTTGGAACTATTTTCCCCTATTTGAATTAAGAAATCAGTTTAAAGTGCAGTGAGATGAGGTAAGAAAGATCCACTTACTGTGGATTTAAAAGCAAGTAAAGCAAGAAGTTTGAATCAACTTGCAAAAGATACAAAGAGATTTATCTGGCAGAAAATGGAGGGGTGGGAAAGAACTTTAGATTATGTGATAGAGGAATAAGTGACTTCACTTCATGCTAGTCAAATTGTAGTCATACAAGAACAGCTTTTGCCCAAGTCTGTAAAGACAGGTATGTAGTTAAAGCACAGTATGGTAACACCTTTCTGCTCACTAAGTCAGGAGTGGTGCCTGGCTCGACCCCGGTAAAGTGGAAGGAAGTTGCTAAACGAATTGACCAGCTCAGGATGGGGCTCATCTTTTTTCCCTTTTGGTCTTGTTGATCTGTGCTTTGAACTGTGTCCCTCTTGATCAAATGAAGGTCAGTGCAGAACACAAAGTAAAATGTTGAGCATCAGCTCCATAGAAGATGAAGAAGAGACAAGCCATTTTAGGGAAGAGTCATCTGCTTCAGTTAAAGTAAGGCCTTATCGTGTATTTTACTCATACTAAAATAAATGAATAAATAAATCAGTTGTTTTAAATGTGAACCTATAAGGCTTTGGTTACCTTTTGAACTAATTCCCTGGACTCTATTTATATTTGAGATATAACCTCTCAAAAACTCCACTCAAAAGACCTTTGATCAGGCCTTTGCAGTGGTGTTCTGCAGAGCCACAGATGGTCAGTGAACAAGGGCAAGGGAGGGAATTCTGTATTGTTAATATACAGGTATTTGATGCATTGTTTTTCAGACTTCTTGTTTATACATCAGTTTGTCCAGTGACACTAATCCCTAGTTTGCCTTGTTGTTGTCTCAAAATGTCTCTCGCAGAGCCACAGATGGTCAGTGAACAAGGGCAAGGGAGGGAATTCTGTATTGATAATGTACAGGTGTTTGGTGCATTGTTTTTCAGACTTGTTTATATATCAGTTTGTCCAGTGACACTAACCTCTAGCTTGCCTTGTTGTCTCAAAATGTCTCTTTACCCTACTCCCTCCAACCTAAGGTCTCACACCATAAGCCTGTGTGCCTTATATACTCCACAGCACTCATGACTGGTGTGTGTCTGTCCCCTGTGCCTAACACTGTGCTCATCATTCTCCTCAGGAGCACTCTCCTCTGCTCCATGCTGCTCTCTTTCCTTTTTTCCTTTCCCCTTAAGCTGCATAACTGAGGAGCAGAATCAAGTTAAATTCAGATCAACCATCTCAAATTTCAGCTGGAAATATCTTCTTTCTGTTTCAGACACAAAGGTGGTGTGCCCTCCTTTTTTTTTCTTATTTCAGTTTATCTAAGACAAGAAATAGCATCTCCCAGCAAAACACATCTTGTTAAGATTATAAAACCTCAACACAGCCCTTTAGCATATGTTGAGGACATATGAACATGGTATCTTGCATATGTAAGGGAAGCATTTGTCAATCTCTCTTGATAAGGCCTTGAACTAAGGTGTAACTTACCTTGGTTAGCATTTAATTCTGTGTAGCACTCCCTGACATGCTCTTAGAAAAATAAGAATAATTTAGTAATGAAATATGCCAGTGTATCTATAGCTACAAAAATAGCTTCTCCCAGCCCAGCACATAATTGCCTTGGAAAATAATTTCTAAAACATTCATAGCAAATACAGATCTGGCAACAAAACTTGCAAGTAATGGTCAAACTTTTATGTAGTTTCTTTCTGATTATTAGTATGATTGCTTCAAAATGACTACAAAGAAAAATTGAGTGCAGCTCCTTTCCTTTTTCATCCTTTGCCAGAAGTCAGGAAAATGCATGAATCTTATGCATAACTGCTTACTTTTTTCAACTAGGAATTATAATTTTGTATATTCTTCAAGGTAGCAGAAAAAAAAAAAGTAAATTTCTGTACTGGAAGCTAAGGATGATTAAAAAGAACTGCTTGAAATACATTTTCATCAATTATTAACCTTTTATTGACTGCTGGTTAAAGACACTGGTTTCAGCTTCCTCAGCCCATCAGTTGAGAGAACTTAAGTGAACTCTACTTTGATATTCAGTATGTTCTCCAGCAAAATCGTGCAGCAGATTTAATGCTCCTGGTTTTGTCTGTGCTACATCATAGAGGTTGGTTTTGTCGTACCTTTGAACCATAATTGTTATACCAGAAGCCATAAACTGAGACCAATGGACAGCTTAGACTGTGGTAAGAGTTTAATCTATTACAAAGCCAAGCAATGTCTTAGAGCAAGGGACTGAGGCGTCCTGATCTGACACACAAGCTGAAAGCACCAGAACTTTTTTCTTTCCGGTGCCTGGCTTTGATTCTCTGTGTTAGTTTCTCTAGTCCAACTCTGAAAACTGTCCTATGCCATGAACGTGGAAAATGCATGTAACCTTGCCTCACTGCATATGGCTGAGGTCCCCTTGACAGTGTGAAGTGTGGGCTTCTTGACAGTGGCAGGCATGGCTTTTTCCATTTGCAGATGTGTCTGTAAAGAGGTTCAGTCATCACTGAATATCTGTGCTCCCAAAAACATAAGTGGATATAGCAGAATAAGCGGGAGTTCCCTTGGATCTGAGGAACTGAGAAATAATTACCTAAACTGATTTCCTATCCTAGTCCTGTAACAGCTGTATAGTTACCATAGCAATGAAAATGTTGCTCAGCATAAGAGAGAAATTAGCTGGACTGATGGACCATGCCATGGGTGGTTTGGAACAACACTTACTTCAGATTCCATTCACTGGGAATAATGCCAACAGAACAATGTCACCTTTAATAAAACGGGAAAATAACAAGACCACAGTATGTCTCAGGTGAATAAATTCTACAGAAAAGGACACAGGATACAATTTTTGTATTCCATGCACTGTTGTATTTATAATGGCATGCAGCAGTTTTGGCAGTCCAGACAGCTTCCTAAGTGAAAGTGTGTTTGCTTTTATTTCCCCTTTCAAATAGACTGGTATCACAGCACTCTTTGCAAATAAATTTTATGTACTCAAGGGAGAATGAGTGTGAGACAAATTCAGAATTTGTATCTTGTTAGGCTGCGTACAGTGAAACCCAAAGATAGTGGAATTTTACTCAGTAAATAATAATTGTATGATTTAAAAAAAATATTATACTAATTTTTTAATGCAGTGGAATCTCCTCTTGGTAAAGCTCTTAATCAAATTCTAAGCATGGCAACAATGCTTGTGAATTGTGTATTGGGATGCTCACACAACCTGAACACTGGAAAAAGGAGCTGACAGATCAAGACCCCAGGAAGTGGAGTTATCTGGAGGTGTCTCTTAATGTGTGCTGCTTGACAGGAGAGCAGGATGAATCCATCACTCAGGCACAGGGTTTCCTTCTTTACTGTTAGACACTGGAGGTGACTGCAACTGCAGAAAGACCCCTCGTGTAGGCTGGGGCTCTGCACATTCATCTCAGGGTTCTTATGGGGCTTTGTGACCCTGCTGGTCTTCTGTGAGAGCACAGCATCAGCAGGACATTCCTCTTTCATCCTCTGTCCTAACCTTCTGCTCTCATCTCAGATTTAAATCTAGGTTGAAAATTTGGTATCATGAAGATGCTCCAGTCTTGTCACATTTCTCTCATCAAATTGGCTACTTGTTCCCACAAAATGGAAAACTGCTGGCTATCCCTTGCCCAGTAACGGCTGGAGAGCTTTGCCAGGATGCCAAGAACGTAAAAGGATGCAGGGAATCACTGGTTTAGCCTACTTCTGTGTCCCCTAGTCAGGGTGGGACCTGCATCCTGCCAGTGAAGAGGCACAAGCACCTTGGGAACCAAGTGCAAGTCAAAGGTTGTAGTAGAAAGAAGATGGGTGGTCTCTTGGGAAGAGTGTCCTCAAAGGCAGCCCTGCTGTAGAGCAGGTCTTTCTCTGGGGCTTGTGAAAGAGTGCTCCCATTAGCCCAAAGGAGACAGGTAATGCTCAGCAGAGCTGCCTGTCCTGTTTCTGCTGGAAACAAACATTTCTCAATGCTTTTGCAGAGTAGCTGTTGCTGTACTCATTGCTCTGCCTGGTGGAAGGTAGGTCCAGCCCACACTCCCTTGGCACTTTTCAGCAAGGCTGGCCAAACATGGCTGCAATCCACATGTCGTGCCTTAGCAGATGCTTTGGCATCACACCGTTAGAAAAGCAAATTGAGGTACAATTGGCTTGGGCCTGGCCAAACATGGCTGCAATCCACATGTCGTGCCTTAGCAGACATCACACTGTTAGAAAAGCAAATTGAGGTACAATCGTCTTAGCCTACTTCTATGTCCACTACTCATCCATCCCTTCGGAACTTAAAGATGCTCCTGATCATAAGGTTTTGTGAGTAAGCTCTTCTTTCTAACTTAGGTTTTTGTATTGCAAAGTGCTGAAAATAGTTAAATAGTTTTAGCAGTAGTCTTGTCACCTGCAACTAGAGTGTGAACTCCTAGGCACTGACAAAACCCACTTCTGGCTGATCCTGTGATAGTGTCTATTTTAGTACACAATTGACTGTATAGATGTCTGTGCTGGGACTGAATGTACCTAGCCTGGGTGGTTGTTAAAACTGGAATGAAACAACAATGAGAACTGCAGTTCTTTATCTGAAGTTGACTTGGGCTCTTCAGTATCTGTCACTTAGAAAAATGTGGACTTGAAAATAGTGCCTGCTGTCCTTTTACCAACTTGGGATGTTTTCTTGTGCTGGTGAAAGTGAAGGGCAGCAAACACTTTATTCCTTCTCTCTTCCTCACCTCAGCCTTTACTGAAGAGAAGAAATGGCAGGATAATAGAGAAACACAGGGGCTGAGGAGGACGTGAACCTGACACAACCAACAATTTCAGAATGCCTCAGAGCATTCCTTGAAAAAATGCCAAGATAAAGAATCAGGGAAAACAGACAAGCTAAATGTAAATGTTTTGACCAGTGAGTGTTATTCTACTGACATGTTCACAAGGGTGTTTAGAGATGGGAAAGTGATGGCAAAAGAAGTGTTTGAAAAAGAAAATGAAACCAGTATGAAATTCTGTAATGCACCTGAAGAAATCCAGGGGTCATGCCAAGGTGCAAAGTGCTATCTTTTTTTCCCTTTGGTTTCAGTGAGCCCAAGGTCAGGCACATTCTCCTGCTGTCATCTGGTCTTCCAAGGGATGAACATAAGCAGTAAATATCTTCTTGTTCCTTGCTTCATACTGGGGAAAAGATGTTTGGCACAGGCAGAATTTAACCACAGTGTTAATATGTTTCAGGTCTCCCCTGCTTCTCCTGTAAACATGGTAGTTTTTTCAAGTTTACACTGCTGTTGAAAACAAATCCTGAAACTGTTTTTTAATAAAATCTATGTCATCTCTGAAAACAATCTGTTATGCATTGCAGAGGTATAATTACCATAGTCACTGTCAGAATTGCATAATTTAAATCCTTTATCCCTTCAGTGGAAGAAAAGGAACTAATTATTTCAGAGATTCCCATTATTTAGGAAGAGTAAGATTCTTAAAAGAAATTAATTTCTTTGGTGACAAGTGACTTGTCTCATCCCAAGGAGCACTGCAAGGCTTGTCTGTGTGACCCCCAGGGATATGTGGGTGTGAGGCCTTTGTTTCAGCTTTTGTGTTAGCTAAGTGCAGGCATCTGAATGTGTATACTTAATTTGCAGAAAAAAGTCTCTGTGCACATCATCTTCTAAAGCAGTGTCTCTGCTAGCACTCTGAGATGAGAGTAAACCATGCCCTCCTGGATCATTGGCAGCCAGTGCCGCTGGTGATGCATGTTTAGGCTGACAGATGGAAGATTTATTTACAAAATATGTCCCATCTTTCCTTCAGACATATTCATGGATGTATGATTTTATTGCCACTGCCAAGAAATTCTGATCTGTTTTTAGGACCTGGAAGTCTGTGGTGAGCATCTTGTGTGTCCTGCCTGCCTGATCATTGGCCTCTTTTCTCTGCAAGGATCTAAAACATCTTTATTTTGCCTAATGACTAAATTTCCTGGCAAGTTGTCTTATATTTATTCCAATTACTGTCTCTGTCTTATATGCTTCTCACTCTTGGTAAGGTACTTTACATAACAGAGCAAATGTGTCAAGACTTGTTTACTCTGTCCTTTGCTTCTATAGACTACCATCAAAGAATTATCCTGGCACTATGGACCTATCCTGTCTGTGCAAGTCACTTTCTGAAATATCTGGTAAATCATATTATCTGGCTGGTATTGCCATTTTTGTTAAAAACCCCACCAGCTTGATATTTCAATGGTTGTTTTATCTGCTATGCAGCATGACACTCTTTTAAACCATACTCTAATAGGTTGGCACTGAAGATTGGTATTGTCAAAAAGTTATCTTTTAGCTATCTTTTTCTGTCCTCTTTAGACATGAGATATTTCTTCCAAAGTGGTCATTGTCTTGTAGTGTGGAATACTTGAAGTGTCTTTATTGAGTCTTGCTGAGCTGGAGCTCACTGTTCCGTCAGTCCAGTCCTCAGCAAGCCTTCACTGAAAGGTGACCCTTAGCTTGGGGTACATCCTCAGCAGTTACAGTTTCCCCAGAACTTACTGCTAATTTACTTCAGTTTTCCCAGAACTTACTGCATCTGATTTCCATGTTCCCTTCCCAGCTGTCATCTTAACAATCTTGTCCAGAGTGAAAAAGGTTAAGTACAAAACAGACCAGTCTGGACGGGAGGTGGGATGTGTGCAAGAAAGGCTGAAGAAATGAAAATGTGCCAAGACACAGCTTTTGATCAGCTGGGTTTATATAGAATCATAGAATGGTTTGCATTGGAAGGAACCTTAAAGATTATCCAGTTCCACACCCCCTTTTCTTTTTCGTCATGGGTTGTATCCTGTAGTTATTTCTGACACTTAGGAATCTGACATTCCTCATATGTTAGGCAATACCCAAACACTGTCCTTAAGTTGGTTGATAAATAATCAAATTCAGCAAGCAGATGTGCACAAGTGCTGTTTGCTGTTAAATTGGGTAGAAAAAGCTTTGTGTATTGTTCTAATAACTGAAAAGCCCAAGACTGGATGGGAAAATGGTAAGCTGTATGACCTATTATTGTATTTGCAGGGTGCCTCGTGGCAGGAAGGAATGATGAATCTGACTCCACGTTCTCAGAAAGCTAATTTATTATTTTATGATACTATATTCTATTAAAGAATACTAAACTATGGTATAGTAAAGAATACAGAAAGGATACTTACACAATGCTAAAAAGACAATAATGAAAACTCCTGACTCTTTCCAGAATCCTGACACAGCTTGGCACTGATTGGCCAATGAGACAAAACAACTCACACCAGAAACCAATGAATCACCTGTGGATAAATAATCTCCAACACATTCCAAAAGATGCAAAACACAGGAGAAGTAAATGGGATAATTATTGTTTTCCTTTTTCTCTGAGGCTTCTCATCTTCCCAGGAGAAAAATCCTAGGTGAAGGGATTTTTCCAGAGAACGTGAATGTGACAACCTATCCTATTCCTTTTTAAGTTATGGCATCCAAAACAGCAGGGCTTATTTAGAAGTAAACCTAGTATTACTCTCTGATTTTGGGAAGGTAAGATTTGAACTTGAAAGCACTTCCTCAGGAGTTGCATAGCAATGTAATTTGCTTGCTCTCATATGGTGTATGAGCCTAACGTTTTCCTTCAGCTTCTGATAATGAGCGTCTCAAAATTGGGACAATCCTCGTTAAGCCTGCTGTAGGAAATGGAATTTCTTCCACACCAGGTGCTTGTTTTTTCAGTAACTGCCATTGTTGGTCTGCCTTCAAACAAAAGCATCAGTGAACAGGATGTGTTCTACCTTTATATGTAGTGGGGGTGACAGAAAAGTGAGATGCATGATTCACTTTCCTTGACTACCCAGAAATCAAGCGTAGGATGTTCACCTCACTCCTGCTTACAGTCAGGGGGAGAAGGACAGGAAAGGGCTCCTACAGTGGATGTGTCAATTGCAGAGAGGTTTCCACTAGGCAATGATTCCTATCTTTCCCTCCACTTTCCCTGTACTGATCCTAGTTGGAATGCTGTTTATTCATAGCAGCTCATATGATGCTTTGCTTGTGTTTGTGACCACAGACTAGTGATAACACAGTGAGGTTTTAGCTATAGATTAACAGCTGTCTGCACAGCATCAAGGCCTTGTTTTCTCACTCTTCATGTCCACCCCCATCAGGGCAGGGAGGGCACAACCAGGCAGACGTCCCAAACTAAACACAAAGATATTCCATGCCATATAATGTCATGCTCGCAATAAAATGGGCAGGAATGTATTTAAGGAGATGAGCCTTTTTTTTTTTTCTCATGGCTGGCATCAGTTCACTCGTGGGAGATGGTAAGTGATTGGTTTGGTTTGGTTTGGTTCAGTTTGTTTTCTTTCCTTCTTCTTTCACTTCTCCTTTGCTAATTAAACAATTTTTGTCTTGCTTTTGCTCTTCCTTTCCTCTTCCCCTTCTCCACTGTGGGTTGGAAGGGGATGCAAGCAAGCAGTTGTGTGGTGCTCGGTTGCCTTCCAGGTGAACCCACAACACAACACTTCTGCATTGAGAAGACAGCTCAACTTCCAGTCCAGCTGTGTGAGTTCCTGAGGCCTTGGTTGATATAGTAATTGCTGGTACATTTTTATATAGCAGGTGCTGAAGGCACTAAAGCAAAGCAGCTCTTACAGGATAGCTCTTAACAGTGAATGCAGTAATCAGCTGTCTTTGGTGAAAGTCAGAGAGCTTCTGAAGATACGCAGGCAGGAGCACCTGGGAACACATGCAGGAGTCTGGGTCTTCTCCACAGCTGTAAACAACAACTTGCAAAGCCCTGGTTGTCCTCTAGTGCTGCTTGGGCATGACCAGCCTAGCCATGCCAGTGTGTTGGCCAGACAAGCATCAGCAAGAAAGAATGGTCTCAAGTTTTCAAGTTTGGTTTTTCAAGTGTCATCTGGCTTTGGATCCTGGCTTAGGCATGGACTGCTTGGGTAAGACCTTTGAAATCTCTGCAATGGCTCCACACAATCTGCTTCAGTACTGTGGCAGCGGGAGGGTGTTACAGAAAAGCTTGTACCGGGCTCAAATAATGATACACACAAGTAGCTTTCTCCCATGTTTTGAAGATGACTTGCCCAAATTGAAGGATGATAGAGAATGAAGGATGATAGGGAGCTCTTTGTCTCTTTTCCCCTGTACAATTACAAATGTTCCTCCTGTGGTTTCATTTTTAAATTAAACCAATTTAAACCCATTGTGCTTTCTCTGCACCTTTATTTAATTTTCAGCCTCTTGGCATTTTCCTTTCACTCTTCAAAATCTGTTATGATTTTTCCTGTCTGATTAAATTAATTTAGGGCTCTTCTTGTCACTTGTTTATTGTCTGACTCTCTAGCTCCTTTCACTCCCCTACTGTTTAATACTTAGTACACATTGTATTTCTCAGCTTTAGCAATCTTTTCTCCATCTTCCTTGGATGTTGCCCAGTATTTTGCTTGTGAGTAGTTTTCATGACATAAATTCTTCCCATTGTCATCTATCACCATTGGAAAGCTTCGAGTCAGCTTCTCAGCAAAGAAGCAGATTGTGCCACCAGTCCTGCAATTTTCAGTACTAGCTAGTAGCACTGTGAGTAGTGCAGACACCACATTTATTTCTTTTCTGATGCCAATTGTAAGTTTTTGATAATCCGAGAGAGGTGTTTTTAAGCATGAGGTTGTGCTGGTGTCTTCAGCCTTATGTTCTACTGACATACCTTGCTTTTGTGCCCTTGTTACTTCTGTGAAGAAGGTAAGAAATTGATTTAAATTATGTTTTATTCCTGTAACTGCTTTGTTGGTTGGTTTTTTTCCCCCTCCTGGAAAGTCATAAAAATATTTGAAGCCAAACATAATGGACCTATCAAATATATACAAGAACTTGCTTATTAGGAACTTAAGTTACAAGAAAGATATATGGATATTATAAGTTTCATTTTCATTCTCTTCCATGCAATCCAAAAATTGTTCTTGAAGACATGGAAAAGCAGCAAGAAGTTAATAATCAGCTCTTTCTGGAGAGATGCACTGCAGCATTAATTGTGTCTCTCATGAGGAGGCTTCAGGCATATGACTTCCACTCACACTGATCCTAAAAACAGCACTGTGAATTGTTTCACATTTATATCCATATCAAGCTGATGCCAATGACTGTATTCTTTTAAAATACTAAAATATTTTGTTTTGATCTGTACAGATAAGGCTGGCTAGTTTCATTATAAGGTGTACAGTATGATTCCAAAAAGCTGCCTATTATTTATGTTGCTGAGCTGTTAGAACCTCTCTCCATTCTCAAACACCACCCTAGCAAGGGAGTAGCATGTCAGGCCTATTGTCACTGAAAGGCTTTATCATATTTGACAGTTTAAGCATCCCTGGTGTTCTCATTTTAGCTTAACTACAGCGTTGTTCTTGTACAGTTCTTGTAGCAGCTTTGTTTTGCTCTTTCTGGGAATACTTGTGCCATGTGTTTGCCCAGACTACACAGAGGGCTGAATGCTGCTTGAAGCTGGTGGCACTCACCTCTGCCCTTTTTTCTGTCCCACTGAGTTCCATTTGAGAACAGGTTGTCAATGGGGATTTCAGGAACAGTGTGGACTTTGAAACACAGCATGGCTTGGGTTAGACCTGGCAGAGTCATCAGACTGTTTTTGACCTAAGGCAGCTGAAAATACTTGTTTTTTTCTCTGACTAAGAAAGATTTTGGACAGATACCAAAAGCCTTTACTGAGTACAGACTTATAATTCCATACTCACACAGCCTCTGACACAAGACTCTCACTGAAGCAAGGCTGCATGCTACCTGTCAATGCTGTAGAGAAAAACTTTTCCACACTATAAAATAATCTTTGAACTGTTGGAAGCTCCAAATGCCACAGCCTCAGGGAAAGAAGGCCTACAGGTTAGCAAGTTCAACCTTTTCAATTTACTAGCAAGCCCTTTATGATGAGGGCAGCCTCATTTAAAGGTGAAGGGATGAATGTAGCTCACCTAGTTGCTGGTGAGAAGTCCTGACCTCCTGTCCTTGTGCTAGCCAGAAGGATTCCTGTATTGTTCATCCTTGTTCTCCAAGCCCTCCAGTCACAGAGATTATTTGGCCTCTGGAGCACTTTAAGTCTGATTGTGCAGAAGAGCCTGTGACCTTTCCTCTGATACAGGAGGCAGCTCAGACAACTCTGTTGAACTCAAGAGTTGGATTTGAAGCTGGCCTGAAGTCTTGAGATCTCCAGATGAAAGGTATTTTCCTATACAAATAGCATGTTAATGCTATTTGCTTAAATATTAATAGCTATTTCCAAGCTCTATCCTAGTCCAAGCAGAAAGATTATTTCTTTGAAGAAATATGACTTACAAAGATTAGAGGCTAAAAAAAGTGATTGTAGTCCAAGAATATCTTGCTTTATCAAGGGAGACTTTTCAAACCTGAAGAAGGCTAAAAGCCAGTTACATGCAGACTTTGGGGAGCTGTGGTTTTATACAAACTGTGTGCAAAATTAATTTTTTAAAACAGCAAGCCCTTTAAAGAGCTACATTTCCACTGGAGGTTAAATGAGATATGTTCTAAAGTGATGTTTAGTATTTAAAGTGCCTACCAGAAATGGAAACTGTTAAAATTTTAGGAGTCTCTGCTGACCACCTTGAACAAAGGAGGCAGTTCCTTCCCACCAAGAATCTTTTCTTTGTCTATAGATGGTGGGTCACTCTTGATTGTGTATTTCTTCCATACACTCACCAGTGCTGGTGCTACGTGACAACTGTGTATGTACTATAACCAGGGGCTATTCCTATAACATAATAAGGTCTATTTAAGGGGCTGCCCAAACCCATGATATTTAAGAAGGAACATCCTTTTTAAATGAATGTTGTCATTACAGTGACTGTTCAGTATCTGAGCTCGTTATGTTGGACTGCAGCTGTATTTGTAAAAGTGGGGATGTTGGTCTATGAATTTTGAAGAAACCAAACTGTTGCTGTGCCATAGCACAGAGCAAACACCTCCTTATTGTCAGCATTTTCAGAGAAGTGCTCCTTTCACCTCTCTCATGGCCCTCCAAGTGTTTACCTTAACCAGAAGAGTCTGGCAAGCATAGTTCATAACTGTGCTGCATACTGAAAACCACAGACTGAAAAAGAATGTTGGCTTCTGCCTGCTTCCCATCCTTGATTTATCCTTTACAGACCTCTTCTGTATGGAGTAAACTACTTCTCTCTCTTTTTTTGGAGCTACCAACCTTAGAACTCTAGGTCTCTCTAATATCAACCTCTGCTTTACAGGTTTCAATCACATATTCTTTCAAACCAATTACAGATTAACATAAATCAAGTTAAAACCTCATTCAAATTGCACTTGGCTTCGAGGATGTAGCTTCTCCTTCAGACCAGAAGAAGGACTGTGTGCACATTAGTCTGCCTGTCTGATTATATTAATTTCTGCTAGTTTATCTAATAAAAGAAATTGGCTCCCAGCAAACAATGCCTCAACGAAGGCAGTGTAATTATTTTTTATGGTGAGTTGCCTCGCAGTTCAATTACATGATTTCTCAAGAGGTGCAGACCTGGTTGACTAAGATCCTCTCTGCAGCAGTGAATACATGACTATAAATCTTCTGTGAGCAAGCACACTTCTGGCAGAAGGTGTTTCCCACTGTCAGGATCCTCTTCTACTATGGAGGAGACAGCAGGAATGAAAATACTACAAATTCTAGGCTAGATTGGAGCATCACAACAAGCCCTAAGGGCTCAGCATAAAATGACAGCCTTTGTAAATGACCAGAGAACGAATATCTGAATGTCCTCTCTCTCTGTCTAAGGGAACGTGGAATTATATTCATGTCCTGCCTTTGCAGTCTCCAGCTGTCTGATCACATCCTATTTATCCCTGCAGGGGAGAATGCCCCACTCACAGCCCCATCTGAGCTATGACTTGAGCTACAAGAAGGAGAACATGGAGTGAGCAGGGCAGTATGTGCAGTAGAGCCTATCACAACCCAGACAGCTGAGTCAATACCTGCAAGGCACACCAATATTAATATGCTTGGCAGGTCATCCCTGCCTAGACATGAATCTGTGAAACAGAACAGATGAGCTGCAAAGAGAGCTGCCCTTGCTAGGAAGCCTGGGGATACTTGCAGTGAAACACTTCCTTTCCTCCAGTCTCAGATCAGCCAGTTCCTCACAGACAGCTTCAGGACAATTGGATTTCAGTGCAAGGGCCTGTGAGGACTTGTGAGCCTCATGTGTGAGAGCACAATGGAACTTAGGCTTCCTCCTTCCCTTCCAACAGTCTATGGAAAGACACAGCTGCCTTGCTTTCCACTGCAGAAGTGCTCTTCTGCACAGCACAGCAAAATCTGGGCAGGAAAAGGAAATTAGGTTTACCTGTTTCTCAGACTCCAAAATAAAGCAAACATAACCGGGAGGAGCTTTGGGCAGTCAGGCACACTCGTGATTTCCAGCAGCTGACATGCTTTACCAATTTTAGTGGGTGAACATGGCTTTCTGGTAAGGCTTTGTGTGATGTAGCTTGTCAAATCTCAGTGACATGGAGCACATTTCTGTTTCATTACTTACTAATGCTGGGCTTGGCAGGCACTGCAGGTTATTTTGCTAAATTACGACAGAACTGTCATCTGCAGGATAAACTAGGATATAATGCCTGTGACTCACGAGTAGTTTTGTTGGAATAAATCTGCTTCATATACAACACAATATTTAGAAAACAATACCTGGAATTTATCAGAATGAAGTCTGCCTGTTCCTCTTTCCTTGTGTGGCTTACAAGATTGAACCAGAAACCATTGGGAGTTTTTTTCCCTCTACTCGTCTCAGAAATAGGAGCTGTTCCAGGAACAAGGCTCTTCATGAAATAGGGTGTAATATGATATCTCAAAAGAATTTATTCAGTGATCAAAACACCAAGGAAAAAGAATGCTAAGTGCTGAGGCTTTACCGAAAGGACCAGATGAGAAGATCTGTACAAGGACAACCTCGATAGGTTGCCACAGGTGGACAAGAGAGCCCAAAATTTGGCACAGGATGAATCAAATGAAATTAAAGCGAAGACTGCAAGCACTGTGGGTGACTTATTCTTTCTTTTCAGAACTTAAACTTTTCTAGGAGGTAACTGCAAGTGTTGGGGAAGTTGGGACAATTATCCAAGAATCTGATTACTGATATTTGCTGGCTGTCAGAGAAACGGTTTGTTTTAATCCCTGAGAATAGAGAAGTGAGTTTATTCAAAGCTAGTCTGACTAGGTGCTAGTCTGACTAGCACCTAGTACTTTCAAGGGAACAAGGGTATATCTATCAAGTATAAGTCAGTTTTTAAATTAGATTACAACTTTGGCTCATAAAAATAATTGCAAGTTACATGTAATATCTGCACCATGTTTAGATAACAATTAATTGCATTGAAATGCAAGTAAGAACATATCAGGTGTGGTGCTGATTCAGATTTTAAACAGCTATCAGTGGAAAAGTGTCACAGTCATGAACTGACCTGGCTTTTTTTATTATGTTGTTAAAAGGCATTTCAGAACATGGAGTCTGGAGAGAGAGGAACACAGACTGCAGGTCACACACAAAGAAAAAAGGAGCATGTGCTAGAAATTTGTGATTCTGAAGAAGTTTCTAAGGACAAAACGAGCAGTTAAGGACTTGACTGCTGTTATGAAGTGGTTATGTGGGCTCTACATCCTACTGCAAAGAGGAACATGCAGGATCATTGGAGAGTTGATATTCACCTTCTGTGTGTCTGGTGCTGGAATAATGTCTAAGTTCTGGTCTATCTTCATTGGAAAATGTAAATGGATTATTAAAAGGAGAAAAGGGATGCAGTGTTCAAGGCTATGAACCTTATTCAAAGGATGCTAATTATAGTTACCCAGTCACCATTGGAATATACCAAGAAAGAAATCACAGAAATTATGCTAAGATCTTTAAACTCCAACAGGAAAGGAGACAGCATTTTCAGTAGTTGAGCATAAGAGCAGTGGAAGATGCTTCGATGGAGGAAAGTGGGCTCTCTTTGGCTACTATGGGCAAGGAGGGTGCCTCAGAAGCAATTCCACTGGCACAACATGCCATTTCCCCATGGTTTTTCTGCAGCTTCCACTTAATATTAATTCCATCTTAAAATTATCCCTTGTGAAAATGATATCACTACAATGATATGAACACAGTGTGTGAGCAATCCACTTTTTATTAATTACTTATATCTGTAGATTTGCATCTAACTTGAAGGAGTGGCTTCTGTTAAAACTTCACTCTCCATTCATAAATGTTTGAGTCTTAGCTTCTAATTTAGTTTCATCTTGAAAGGTATATAAAATATGATTTCCTTTAAAACATGACAAACAGAGGAATTCAATAGAGTTTAAAGGAAAATCGGAATAAATTTTTGGCAATTTTGAACCCTGAATTTATTAGTACTATTGTCTATCAACAACACTGTTGAACGTCCACTTGAGCAGCTGGTTAGTAGATCTGCAGCCTTGAGAAGTTTTTTTGAGAATGTAGTACAGAAAAATGGCAAAAATTCAGAAGCTTGTTTCTTTATATCATTTTCAATAACATGCAAATGCAACCATACAGCTTTATTCTTATAACATAGTCATAATTGTTGTAAGTGGTGCAGGAAAGCTCCTCTCTTTCTTTCTGTTTAAACCACCACAGGTCTGGAAGGAATTCAAAGCTTTTAACTCTGTAGTAATGTTCCTTTCAAGACTGTTCTGTTGTTGTTTTTTTTGGTTTTTCTTTCTTTGTTGTCAGTTCTAAATCAGCTGCAGTGAGAAGTGTTGTTTACTTTGCTTTCTAGGTGTCTGCTAAACCTCAGGCAGCTGCTAACTACACACAAATCTAAAGATTTGGGAAGAGAGGAGGACTGGTAGAATGAATTTCTGCAGAATTTGTGCTGTAATTGTAAATGCAGTGTCTGGCAGCGTGTCACTAAACCCGGGGCTGACGCTGCAGCTGCTGAGCCACAGGAGGGCAGCTCTGCAGATGGAGCTCCATCCTCATTCTGGTCAGCCACCACATGAATTCCTGGGCTACCTCTCCTCTTCCCTCAGCTGAATTCCTTTGCATTTTAAAAATTCCCACTGCTGTCCCTATTAAGAGGAAGAGACAGCAATGATGAACATAAAGAGTCAGAAAACTAAATGACAGGAGGAATGGAAAAAATATCCCTTATCTACACTCGCAGTTGTGCACCTGCAGTTCCACATCTCATCAGGCAAGAATACTGTGTTTCTTCTGCTGCAATCTCAGCTGCATTGCTATTCTGAACAGTCATTAATTCTGCATTTTCACTAATAAGAACTGTTAGAAACAAAATTTAGAATCTTTAGAAAAATGCTACAATTCTGGTTCATTAGTCTGTGGTTTGTTTTTGTTTTGCCTCTGCATTTTATCTGCTGTAAAAGCTCTAAAATATTTTCTTACAGGACGTAGCAGAGGTGTGTTGGAGGTGGAGTATTGGCTACCTGAGGCTTCTTATTTTTAAAGAGAATTTGAATGCTAGTTATTTTTTAAGGTTCAGAAAAATGAGCAAAAGCCTGAGTCATTCTGTCTTTTCAACAGCACTGCAAATAGCAGGAGATGGGAAGTTCCTGTCTTGCCATTGTGCTTATTCACATTTCTGATTACAATCATGAGCATGCACAAGCATCAGTTCTGTGTTTTTGAGATGAACAGGACAGTATTGACAGCTTTTATGACCACTGCTGGAGAGGACTGCACTGTCCAAGACCCAGGTCCTGCCTATAAAGGAACAGATGAAGACAGTGCTAACAAGTTTCAGAGCACTGGAAAAGATGCACTAACATTAAAGGATGGGTATTGCAGGGTGCTGGCTGCTTTGTTGGATTGGTGATGTTTCAGACTTGTTTCCTAGCACTGGATTGAAAAATGAAGCCATGTGATTCCTTACAACACCTGGTTGCCATGAAGATGATTAAAAGCCATGAGGATGATGAAGAGCCTGGATGTCCAAGACCCAGGTCCTGCCTATAAAGGAACAGATGAAGACAGTGCTAGCAAGTTTCAGAGCATTGGCAAAGATCCACTAACATTAAAGGATGGGTATTGCAGGGTGCTGGCTGCTTTGTTGGATTGGTGATGTTTCAGACTTGTTTCCTAGCACTGGATTGAAAAATGAAGCCATGTGATCCCTTACAACACCTGGTTGTCATGAAGATGATTAAAAGCCATGAAGATAATGAAGAGCCTGGGTGTGTGAGCATTGACATGGGGATCTGTGATCCCTGAGCTCAGAGAAGGCTCAGGGCACTCTTACTGATGTGGATGAAGACTGATGGTGGGGAAACTCCCACTCCAGCCAAAACAGATGGAGTGGGATTGTTCTCAGTGGTGTCCAGTGACAGGACAAGAAAAAATGGATGTTAGTTAGAATAATACACATTTCCATTAAATATGATTATTTTTTTCTCCAGTGAGGGTGATCAGGGTTTCTCAGACACATTGTGGAGTCTTCATCTTTGGAGCTCCTGAAGACCCAACTCATGTCCTGAGCAAAACACCCTAGATGACTGAGCAGGCCTAGATGATCTCCAGATGTCCTACCAACCCCCAGCGAGTCTGTCAGAGCAAGCTGCAGATATGATATTCCAAAAGGTCTTTTTGAAGAAGCAACAATTCATAGGTTTGGAAATTCAGATGATTGGTTTACCTCATCAGTGTATATAAGCATCTAAAGGGGGATGTCAAGAGGATGGAGCCAGGCTCTTCAACAGGCAGAAACTGATGCATAAGGATTTCCTCTTGAACATAAGGAAGAACTTCTTTACAGTGCAGGTGACCACACAGTGGAACACAATGCCCAGAGAACTAGTGGAGCCTCCCTCACTGGAAATATTCAAGAACCATCTGGATGCAATCCTGTGCAACATGCACTGGGGTGGCCCAGCTTTAACAGAGAGACTGGACCACCCGATTCACTGTGATTCTTTCCAACCTGATCCATCCTGTGGTATGGTTCGAGAGACCTGAACCAAATCCCTGAAGATTCAGGGCACTGCCCCCCACCTCCTGGCGGCTGAGGCAGCGCCTCTGACAGCCTCCAGTGCTTCCCACCAGCTCCCGCTCACAAAGACTCCCCATGGCAAGCGCGCTGGCCCCTCAGCGCCAGGTGCGGACGGGCCATCCCTCTCCCTCCAAAAAGCGATGTTTCCCCTTGGGATGTGCGAGCTCCGGCCCGGCCAGCCACACGCAGGTGTTGCTCCAGCTGGAGCTCCGCCTGGAGCCCGGGGCCGCTCCCTCCATCCCTGCCTGCCTCCCTGCCTGCCTCCATCCCTGCCTGCCGCCCGCGCTGCCCATTGGAGCGGGAGCGTCACGCGGCCCCTCCATGCCGCCCGCGCGGGCCGGGCAGCGCCCGCTGCTGATTCACCGGCAGCCAGCCCGCGGCATCCCGCCCGCTCCGTCCCGCCCGCTCAGCTGCCTCGGCTCGGCTCGGCTCGGCTCGGCTCGGCTCGCCGGGGCCAGGGCGGTCCGGGAGGACTGCGCCTTTCGGCCGGGACCGGAGCGGCGCTTTGGGATCTGGCCGGGCGGACGCGCCCGGCGCGGTAAGCGCGGTGCGGGGCGGGGGAGCCAGCGGAGCCGGGACACGCTCGGCCCTGCCCCGCCGTGTCCCCGCCGGTCCCAGCCCGGGGTGGGTGCTCCCGGCTGGGCGGCAGGGGAGCCCCGAGCCCCTGGAGTTCAGCCCGCGGTTAACAGGTGGCCGAGGCGGTTCCGAGCAGGGAGCAGGCGGCTCCCGCAAGCCCTTAAGGTCTGAAGCGCTCTGCCGATTTTTCTTTCTTTTTAAATAATAATAATAAAATGCAGGAGGTGGCATTGTTCATTTGGGTGATGTGGAGAAGGTCAGCTGTAGGAAAGCTTGCGTCTCCTTTCTGAATTTCTAACGGAGTAATTCCTTCTGTATTCAGAAGCAGAACGACTGAAAAGCACACTGACTGCTGAGCACTTGAATGAATTTAACAACTGAACCGAAAATGTTTGAAAAAAAATGTTTGGGGGGAAAAAAACCTCCAAGACCAGTTTATTGTGTGTTTGTTGTGGGGTTTTTTACCTTTTTTCCCCCTCCAGGTAACATCTCTCTTTGTGCTTTCAGACTAAAGGGATGAACGCCTCTCCTCAATACAGCCTTAGATTACTTCTCCTGCTCTGTCTTGCCTTCTTTCCTTTCTCTGCGTGTTCTTCCCTAGTCTGTTGATTCTCATACTTTCCTGCTGCCCTCTCCCTCCCTTCCTCTGCCTTTAGCAGTCTCTGTTTTTAACAGTTGTCATCTCAGTGGCTTTTTCCTCTGGCCTCCACCTCTCTTGACAGTGACTGGTGTGAGTGCAGGTCTCTCTCCTGTCTGCCATTCTTTTTTTACTGGAAACAATCACCTCAGTGACAAGCTCGCAAAACTTCTCTCTGAGCAGTCCCCGTTCCCTGACATTTGCCTTTTCATCCTGTCATCCAACCTTGTTTGGCACATAAAGCTGGACATGACTGGAAGCATAGACACACCACAAGTTTCTGTGACAGGCGTAGCTCGCAGAGAGATGGGACAGCGGTGGCAATGCTGCCTCAAAGTGCCCCAGCAGGGCTGGCTGGACTCTTTTGGAGGGAGCTCTGAGGCACTTCTGTTTCCAGGTGTGTTTCCCAGCCCACTGCTCTGTCCTGGAGTGTCTCCCTGTTTTGGTCTGTTCCTCTCATTTGAACTTCCCAGAGGCTGTGCACACAGGATCGCAGATTTTCGTAACCACTGTAGAAACATACAGATGTTTTGGTTTCTACTTAGAGATAATCTGGTAATAGTCCCCAGTTCTGGTTGTTTTTCTTGTCCATTTGTGGCTTTCTGTTCAGATTCTTAATCAGACAGTCAAGATAATTTTGACCACAGGAGTAAATGGCTGGAAAAATGCCAGGGGAATGGCAGGTCTCCATTGACTGACGACAGCCTGGCTCCATTCTTGTCAAAAATAATGAGACATTCTGGGTGTCTCAATCACAACCAAATATATATAAAATAAATCAAGCTATTGCAAGAATTTTTTTTAAGGAAAAAAAAAAACAACAGAATATTAATAGCTGGAAAAAGTAATTTACTGCCTACTCTTTCCCTGGTATCCCATGTACTCTTTGTCATGGAAAAGGTTTTGAGTGAAGCCTGATGATATGCTTGCAGCTTGTTCAAGAGTTTGTAAATCAAATTTAAAGTCTTTTTACCTTTAATAGCAGCTCTTACTGGCAAAATAAGATTTTTAATAAGATAAGATAAATCTTATTACATAAAAATGAAGGCTTTATTCTGTGTACTCACTGCAGTGGGTTGTGGTAGTTCAGTGATGTTTTCTTGGCATCTAGTTACTTATTTATAACACAGAGACATGGCAGGGATGAGAATGGGAAAATTCAGACGTGTGCCTGTGAGTTGTGTACTGCTGTCTGATTTACCTGAGGAGAAATTTATATTTGAGGCACAATTGTTTGCTTCTTCAGCAGTGCTGGAGGGAAGACTTAGATTTGAAGACAAGGGAAAAAAATCCCCCAGTTCGTGCTTGAAACAATCCCAGACCAGTTTGACTTTGGATGAACAGCTCCATTTCAGTGAGTGCTTAAAATTGTCACCAAACCAATTAAAGCAATATTTCTGCATTATGTTATAGGATAACTACTAAAGTTAAGAAAATATTTGTCATAGAAGTGTGGAAATTTTAAAGGAAAATCTCTATAATTTTGTTTTATTACTTCTTGAGGAAATGTAATATGTGATTCAAATTAAAAAGCTCATGTCTTATTTTGCATCTGAGAGATTACAGCTTCCAGACCCTGTGTGGATGAAAGAACAAGCTGAAGATTTCTCCACCACAGCAGTGTCAAACCCCAGCTGTGATATACCCAAGTGTGGGAGTAGCTCTGATAAACGGTCTGTCATACCTGTGTTGTTTGGGCTTTTTTCTTCCCTGCCAGCTGGTTTATCTTGCTCTGGCTTCAGCAGAGGCTGGGAACAGAATTATTTCTGCAGGGAGAACATTGAGAAGTGAAGAGGTGCTATGACAAGCGTGTTGTGGCCTGTGCTTCAGACCAGATGAACACTGTGTGAATATTAGGGAATTATTTTGTAATGGGAGAGAGGAAATTGTCATTGGCTTCCACTGTGCTTGCCAGCCTCTGTGGTGACTTTTTCACTGATGCAAAGCTAAAACAGAGCTATGAAATGAGATCTGATCACACTCATCCATTGTCTGGGCTGTGCAACCCATTAAACCCAGAGCCTGGCATGCTGCAGGTTGGCAGGGCTGCCTGTGCTGCAGCAGCAGCAACCCTGGGGGGCACAGGGCATCCCCAGGCATCTCTGGGGCTTGACACAACGGGAGCCCAGGTAGTTTTAGCTGTTAAGTCAGTGCTGAGTTTCCCAGGAATGATCACACGAGGGCAGTTCCTTCCTTCAGCCTTGCCCCTGTTACAAATGGCTGGTTTAAGTGGGGTTATTTGAAGCACACCTGGGTGCCTCTGTTCTTAGGCTCAGTTGGGTTTACTGTGTTTCTTCATGATTTGCAGAGTAGGAAATTTGAGTCAGTCTAGTCTGGTACCCCTCTGCATTGAAATGATTTCTCAGTGATTTGTTTTTGCTTTCAAACTGAATACCAGCCTTTACTTACAAAAAAATGGCAGGTTTGTTCTGTCCCTTCTGTGGAGACTGTTCTGGGTTTGGTTTTTTTTTTTTTTTTTTTTTTTTTAATAGATTCTTACATGGTAGCACAAATAGGAGATATTTGAAAAGCAACTCTTACAGGTAGGTCATATTCTGATGGAGCCATTCCAATTGACCTGCAGTGTGCTGATCAGTGAGAGCAGATGGAGGGAGCTTTCCTTTCTCTCTGCTCAGAATAAGGCATTGGATTGACAGACTTCAGGGCTAGAAAGGAATTTAGAACATCCCCATCTCAGCACAGAGCTTTCTGTGAGAATAAAGCTAATAAAAATAAACATTTAATAGAACTTGCTTTACGGTTTTATCTTACCTCATTAGTAGATATGCCAGGGCTCTTTCACTTCAGGGTTTTCTACAACAAATCAGCCTGAGAGGTTAAAAAATTGTAGTGCGAAAGCAATTTATGATATTTCCTATTTTAACCTAAGGGAAAGGCAGCCTTTCTTCGGGAAGTGTTGAATATATGATATACTATTGATGTCAGCATTTATAACATTATAAGACTGAAAAAGTGTCTGTACTTTAATGCTTACTGATAGGGCTTCTTCTAGTCTGGTTGGTCTTGAAGGAACTTGGGTTTGCAGCTGCCATACCTGCACATCTAAGAGGAGGGTGGCTTTTAGTGGGGAGAGGAAAATAAGCTGTTGGTGTAGTCTTGCCCTAGATGCAGGAAATAAATGGGATTATGGCTAATCTTTATTGCTTTTAGAAAATGCTGTCTCTTAAGACTGCAATATCTAAAGCTTTTGGTACTGGAGTTAAGCTAAGCCTCAGTGTGTTTTGGGAACGAGTGCCAGCAGCTCCCTACTAACAGTTCAGTGCAGACCTGAAACTTTTTAAGAGAAAGAGGAATGCAGATGCTCTGTGATACCATGTCAGGTATAATTCATCTGCCTTCTCAGAAAAGGCTGATGAGTGGGCTTATGCAGTATTTGCTTTATTCATTTTTAGAACCATACAGTCGGTAAATTCACAGTATGGCATGATTTCATATTAGTTTCTCCCTTAACTTCCAGGTGGCACCTGCTGAGTTGGACTGCTATGTGGGCATTATTATTTGCTGAGATTGTTATTGTCTATAGGAAAATAGTTGGTAAATCTTTTTAGCCTTTATTAAATTTCACTTTAAAATCATAATGTCATCACTTTTTAAATAGGTACAAACAGCAGCTATACAGTTACCACGAAAATTGTATATAACGGTGTGGAGTTTGTGTGGGGTGATTAAGAGGTTTGTTGCTGGAGTTTACATTGCACAGTTATAGGATAATAAAATGCATGTTATATGGTATGTAATATGGTGGTATGAGGCAAAGAGGTCTGTAACTGTAACCCCTCATCCTTAGTTCACAGTTTAAGCAGTGACTAAATCAGCTTTTTTCCCTTCTATTGTAATAAACTCCTTTCGTGATGGATCCAACATCATTCTTGTTACTTTAGTGCAACAGCTCAGAAATTGCTGTTTGTGAACATCAGTGACAAACATAACCACAGTTAACATTGTACTTTCTTTTTTCTCCAAGAAAAGACCTAGGTATCAGAGTTGGCATTCATGATTGATTTTTAATTCTAAAGTCAGTTTTCAGATATCTTTCTTTCTTTCTTTCTTTTTTCCCCCCTAAATTTAACTCATTTTTATTGCTTGCTTTCTTCTCTTTTATTGCAGGTGGAATTGAGTATTCCCCTGAAAAGATCACAAATTTGAACTCAAAACCTGCCCACCTAGGGTATTGAGAATTAACAAGAAACAAGGATTCTTAGGTGAGTATTTCCTGCAGACTTTCCTGTCTGTGCTTGGGAGCAGCACAGCTTGTTCAAAGCCACATGGTAGGGCTGTAAAAAGATGGGGTCTGTACTGCTTTTCAGCTGATGCAGTGCAGCAGTGTAAATAAGTTTGTGGCTGGTTTTTTTCCTTTGTCTTTTTCTCTGACTTCACCTCCTAGTCTTTGGGATGGAGTAAAAAGGAATCTGAGGGTGGCTGACTCCCTTTTCCCTCATGCACAGTATTGGTGCTGCTATGAGAACACAGAAGATAAGGGAGCTGCTGGAGTTGTTAACTTCTCATAGCCACCAGCTTCTGGGTTAACTCTGCTGCCTGGCTGATGGAGCTGATGCACCAGGGTATAGTGCCAAGCTTTCTCAGCCTGGGACTTCCCACAGTTTGGAATGTTCCTTCTTTTTTTCCCCTGTCTGGGTTTTGGGATCTTCAGAGTTTGCAAGCGGACAATGGTTTGTTCATTTGTTCTTTTGAAAACCATTGAGTGCTTTGATCCTGTGGCACTAAGCAGAATAGAAGTATGTGGAAAATAGATGTAGTTTGTGACTGAAAATCCACCAAGCTCTGTGTGTCTACCATACTGGTAGTTTCTCTTGCTCCAGAAGCAAACAGTACATAAACAATCCACATGGTTTTCTTTCTGTGCATGCAGGTCAGCTTTGGAGGGAGTTGCTGCTGGTTACAAGGACAGTTTCAGACACACACAAAACCAGATATGCCTTTGTAGTCTCAGTGGTGGTGTAAGCCATGAAGTTGTGTTGCAGATGTGGTGTGTGTTCAGTTTTGCTTTCATTTTGAAAGGTAAGTGGATGAGAGCCTCATGCAATGTATCAGTGATGTCCAGATTGGAGAAAATAGTCCAGCTGCATGGAGTTTGATATCCTGCAGCTGCTGTTCAAGGGCAGGGGTTTTATGCCAACACAGACAGCCAGACTAGCTTGCCCAGGTGCCACTGGCTGCTGTCAGGCCAGCTGAGACCTTACAAACTTTCACACAGGTTACAAACAAGTTCTCATGAAGGCATAATTCAACTCCAAGAGTTGAATCTGGAACATCTGGTTACATTTTTCTGCAGAGAGCAACCCAATGCTCCTGCAGAAAGCCCTGAGCACTTGCCCTTTTTAGTTTCCAGGATGCAGACCTGCCTAAATTTCTGGTTGGCAGCACTGAACACAGTCCTGCTTTGGGGTTTCTCAAATAATCAAAGTAAAGCTTTTTGCTCCTGACTTGCTTCTGAAAGAAGAGAACTGGAGTGAGGAAAGCCTATCTGCATCCATACACATCAAAATCAATAGAGAGGCTTTCATGTTTGCCTCAAAAGGCTCCTGTACCTTCCAGAAAAACCCGCAGCCAGGTCAATTAGAGGAGGTCCCTGTGAAGCTCCAGAGCTATGGGCTGAATCATGGCTCTCTGTGTCTGACAGAAAGAGTGTTTGAGAGCATCTCCTGGAGGAATTCCTTCTTAGAAGTGCTTACCTCTTACCTGAATCCCTGCATGACCTACTGCAGCCAGGCAGATGCACCTGACAGGCTGCTACTGTGCCAGCTCAGCCTGCTTTGCTCTTCCCAGGAGATGCAAGGTCTAAACAGCCACTTCTTTCACTGTGCTTGTCCTTGTACCACCGTGTTAGACTGGCTTTTAAAGTAGAATAAAAGGTTTTCACAAGTTTGAGGCTGAGTTTTTGGAGGTATTCAGACAGACAAAGCTTACAAGTGAGCTGAAAGTTGGTTTGGAACAGTGCTTATGCTTAGCCCTGCTGGTTGATTTAGAAGCATATTTATATGTCCTTCAAAGTGCAGATTAGCCAGAGAGCTGGCAACTCAGCTTTTCATTAGCTTTTCTCCCTCTGATAGTGGCTTGTCTACAGTGAAAGCAAGTCTCCACATGCATGCAGTCAGAGGTGAAAAGCTGGAGCTTCTAATTCTAACCTAATGCTGTACTGGGACAGATTCTTTGTGTCCTGCACGTGGCTATCCTCCCCATAAATCATAAATGGACACTAGTGACTAGAGTGGGAGAGAGCTCTGCATGTGGCCCAATGAATCCCATCTGCACAGGGATTCATTGAGGTGGGAAGAAACAACATTTTTCAGAGTGTTCCTGTATTCTGAAGTTTTCTACAAGTGGATTTCCTCTCCTTTTGCAATACTGAAAGGAGGGAGGTGACAATGGCCATAAGTGATGCCATGTGAGGAATATTTAAATGAGAGGCTTTTCTAGAAAGTTATAAAACGTAAAAACAGTCTTTAAACAGGACTAGTCAATGTTGTCAAGAGATATGTCATCAAAAAAATGTTGAGGAGAAGGGGGAAAAAATGGTGGGAACACTGTGTGGCTCCATGTTTCATCACAAAACAACACAAAGTCCTTATAAACAACTGACAGAGCTGAGATGGGAGCAAACTAGGACAGGGATCCTGGGGTCTTCTCTGTGCCACTTCCTTCTCCCAGAGGCAGCAGTTGCTTTAGTTGATTAAAATAAGAAAGCTTCTGTCTAAAGCTTAATCAGACATTCTATCTTTAATTTGAAGAAATGGAAAAGCCAAGGAGGAACTTTACTGCCAACACAGGCACTTTTAGTTAGACTTACCTCTTTCTCTGTGTCCATTCTGAAAGGGTTGGAAGTACAAGATGAGAAACATCCTCAGCCTTGAACTGTGTTGTCCACAATATCCATATTTTTTTCCTCCTCCTCTATGCTTCAGGCTATTTATTAATGCTGGAGGCTTTCTGAATGGCTCAGGGGAGGGTGAGGATAATGTGGTGAAGCTTCTTATCCTGATCCAAGAATGGGGTTGGTCACTTCTCTCCCCAGCCCACCCCTTCACCTTTCCTGCTGTCAGATTGCTCATTCTGAAAACTAAATTGGTTTGGGTTGAAAATAGATCCATTTATTGTTTTAAACGATTTATAACTTGCCAGTCAAGTTTTTTGTTATGTGTTTAAATTTCTGAATATTGTATTTAAGTGTGAAGTTTACTTTTTCAGGCTTACTACTTATTTAAAATTGCTTTGAAGCATTACTGGCAGCATTTGGTCATGATAAAATAGCTGCAGAAGGAATTATTTTACAAATTTGAAGTGCTGTTCATATTACCTGAGTGAAAGTGTTTCTTATTTTGTACCTGATTTTTCATTCTTTATGATGGCTCTCCTGGCACTTGAAGTGTTAGTCAGTCCTGCTGGGTTTTAATTGAATCCAGAACTATCCAAAGCTCAGCTTGCTTTCACAAAAAGTAATTTGAAATATGTTTCAATTTGGATTTCCTGACTCCAGCTACTGCAGCACATGTTTTGTGCAGAGATGTGCTTTCTTTTGGTGTGCATAAAACTGTCTCATATTCTGAAAAAAATTACTCTGCAAGGCTCTAGTACAGAATGGTGGTAATGACAGAGATATCTAGCAAGATAATTGCATGATGCTCAGTGTTGCTTTGCAGTTTTTGTTAATCTGTGAGGGAAATCACTCCTGTTTTATTTTCCTTCTGTAGTGGCATATTGAGCCATTTATCAGCATAGAGAAATTTAGGTTGGAAGGGACCCCTGGTGGTCATCTGGTCCACCCTCCTGCTCAAAGCATGTTAGACTAGATCAGGTAAACCTTTCCTTTTATCTAATAGGAATTTCCCGTTGCCCAATTTTTGTCCATTCCTTCTTGTCCCCTTACTGTGCACCTCTGACAAGAGCCTGGCAGCAGCATCTCTGCACCCTCTGAGTGAAGACAGCACTGAGGTCTCCCTGCAGCTGTCCCTTCTCCAGGCTGAACAAACCCTTAGGCTCTCCTGCCTCCTGTGCTTCAGCTCCCCAGAAGTCTTGGTTGCCTTTCACTGAGCCCCTGAGTCTGTGTCTGTAATTAGGGGAAGGACTGGGAGGGGATGGGATAGCCTTATCTGATGAGGTAATGGTCCAATAGATGAGAAAGAACAAAAACCCAAAAGCTGTGCTAGATGCAGTCTCCATTAACGCATTTCATATCCACAGGTCTGTGTTTGCTGAGGCGCACGATGTCTGCCCTGAGGCTGATCTCTAACAGAACCTCCCAGCAGGCCTTGTCCAACTCTGATTACACCTGGGACTACGAGTACTATGAGTATGGACCAGTGTCATTTGAAGGTCTGAAGGCTCATAAGTGTAAGTTCAGTAGGGACACACTTCATGCAGCTCAGCTTCCTGCCTACGTGTTCCTGTTCTTCACTTGTGACTGAATATTGTACAAAAACATCTCTCTCCTAATCCCTAAGATAGCCAGGAGATACTTGTGACTGGCAGAGATAAGAACAAAATCACTTTTTGTGCCTTTGAAAATGAGGAAGCCTCAGTAATGTTAGTGAGAGGCAAAATAGGTAGCAATGATCACAAGACTTGGAACTGCTGCCAGGATATGAGTCTGTATTATGAAGAAAAGGAAGGCCAAACCTGCAAATTGAAAATGTAGAAGTATCCTGTGAATATGTATTTGTAACTTTGGGCAGTATAAATGTCCTTCATACCATATTTGTTGAACAAAACTTGGGTTATGTACTGTTAATTTTGAATAAGTGGTTAGAATTTAGTAGGTTTGAATAATTTCCACTGAAGTGAGTGAGACCTAAATCAACTGTTGAAAAGAGCTCAGGATACCTGCTTGATGTAATTTATACAGCAGAGGGTTGGAAGTGTTTCAGGAGTCACAATAAAGCAAGGATGATGTGGCATTAGGCTCAGTAAACTTAAGAATTCGGTTGGGAGCAGGGATGTCCAACCTTAACTATTGAAGAATTCTAAACAAATTCAAATGATGTAATTTATACAACAGAGGGTTGGAAGTGTTTCAGGAGGCACAATGGAGCAAGGAAGATGTAGTATTAGGATCAGTAAACTTAAGAATTCTTGGGAGCAGGGATGCCAAACCAACCACAAAACAGGCTTGTTATTCAGCATACAATAGCAGGTGTGATTTTTGTGGTGAGCAGTACTTTACGGGAGCCTTGATTATCTTTTTTTTTTCTTTTTTCCTTTGAGTTAAGTTTTTTAGCTTGATTGCTACAATCTGTGTGCATATTTTTTAGTCATCTTGATTGCCTTTTACATTCTGGTAATTAATGCAGCTGCATACCATCCAAGCATGTCTGTCTAACTGGAAGGTATTAGTAGCAATACAAGTTTAAGTGGTAAATTTTTTTAAAGGGAATATTTATTTTTAGATTAAATCTTCAGGCACTACAAAGTCCAGCAGGATGAGCTATTTTGTATTAGGAAGGTAAGGTATATATTTATTAAGTGAATACAGACTGTCCTTACAGAATGATTCTGAAAGTAATTTAAGTGCACATAACATGTGGAATTACAGAAAAATGTTAATGGCAGAATGCTTTAAACAGAAAAGGGTATTAAAATTTCCTCCCCCTCCATCACAGAGACCTATACTCAAACCAGTTATTTTACACAAGGTGTTGAGAGGGGAAGATGTGGCATAGGAAAGATGGAATAAATATTGCAGTGGGAGACTTGAAAGTTAACCTCCTTAGCTTACCTAAGAAAGGGATTAAGGAGAGACTTCATTGTGATAAAGTATTTTCTCAGGGAGAAAATCTCAAGTTGCAGCAGTCATTTTGATTTTGCAGGGAAAGAGAGAATGGTTTGAGTTGATTTCCAGTTTCCACATCTGCCTTTTAGCATGGAAGATATTTCCCAGTGGGAGCAGGATTAACAGCTGGGGTCAAGCACCAGGTAGGATAGCTGATTCCGGTTTTTTCAGTGTCTTTAGTTAGTCCTGTAGGAAATGCAACAGTTCTGTGCTGTGCCTGCTGCACTGGGTCAGACATGACAGGCAGTGAGGATCTCTGAGGCTTGGTAGTGGCTGTGTAATGACAAATAAGGGTAGAAAGCATTTCTGTCCTGGCCAAGCCTTCCCTCCTGAATGTTTGTATGTTAATGGTTTTGAACTTCTACAGTGGAAGTTTTGAATACTTGTATAAGAAAAGAGTAACTAACTTAAATGACAGGTGAAAAAAAACCCCAGAGTGCTGATGGGTCTTGGGCCAGGTAATAGCAAGTGTTGGTGCTGTCCAATTTGGTCCATGGTAATCAGTTGATTGTGTCTGGAAATATCTTTGTTCCACTTGAACCTCTCTAAATCAAGTTCCTGGAAACTCTAAACAGCTTTGAGCAACTGTGAATCCACCCTGAAGTTGTAAGTGGACATAGATTTTTTTTTAGTAGTGCTGGCAAATTGCCTACAGTCTATTTGCTATAAATGAGAAGAGTACATAGAGTTTAAGCACACAGGCAAAAAGCTATACTCTTCCCAATGGCTGCTATATTTGGCTATTGCAGTGTTGTTTTTCTATTGATTAACTGCTGGTTTGACTTTTTTGTCTAAATCTCTTGTGCTCCTCTGACACTGTGTTGCAGTTTTCCACACTTGAGTTGGAAACCCAAATTGAAAATGATTCAAAAATATCTGGTATCTGTTGGTTATTGATATGTATTGAAGTAGCAAATAGTTTTATCTGTGGTTCTGTTTCTTGCAGAACCCTCTGTCTTGCCACTAAAAGGTCTTCCTAAACATATTTTGTCAAAGAAATCCATTTAAATCCAGAAACTTAATGGTCTGGGGCAGAAATAACCTAAAAGAGCAGGAGTTCAGTTCTACAGAGACAGAGAATATGGGGAAAATCAAATAATCCTCTTTCCTATTTCTAGCACTGAAGTTCCAAAGCAATGCTTGGAAATGGGCCTGGCATCACACAGGGAGCTCCTCTTATTTTACTTACCAAGAGAATTATCTTCCCTCAGTTATCTACTCTCTGGTTTGTCTAGATATCAGTAAAATTTGGTCTCAAAATGAGATTTTCAATGGCAGCTTTCTGTTTAAAAATAGATAAAGATAAATTTGATTATCCCTTCTCTTTGTCACCCAGAAATAAGCTGCAAATTGTTTTGGGTTTGCGCTTGTGCTGCCTGTAGAAGGCAGCTTTTTGCAAGTGCAAGTAAAATATTGATCATCTTGTTTCCCTTTTTTTTTTTTCCTTTCACCAGATTCCATTGTGATTGGATTTTGGGTTGGTCTTGCAGTTTTTGTCATCTTCATGTTTTTTGTCCTGACCCTGCTGACGAAGACAGGAGCACCACATCAAGAGTGAGTCTGAAAATGGGAATAACAAACCCAGCCTGCTGCATTTGTGGCACACCACAGCTCTTGCAGCCCCCAAACATGCAGAGGCAATGCTGACATTATACCATCTTGTTATAGTCTGTTCTTATGAAACAGTGCATCCTGTCCTCATTTCAAGAAATCTTAGCATTTTCATTCTAAAGGGATGTTTTGCGTAGGCTGCCAAACAGGTGCCTTTAGATTCTTGTAAACAGGTGGGATGGTTCTAAGTAGGCTCAAGTTTTCATGGAGTGATACTGTGAATATCAACAGAGTAGATACAAATAAAATGCAGTGCAGATGTTGAATTAAGGAAGCTGTAGCCTGGCTAGTTTCCAAATGTTTGTGTGCTCAGTCCAAAGACAGATTTGGGTAGTGTTTGCAAAATCTTCCCTTAACCCCTGAGACCTGAGTGTCTTTGTTTCTGCTGAAAATTGCAATGAATGCTGAAGTAGAGACCAACTCAACATTTCTTTAAAGCCAGGGTCCCTTGAAAGTCCTCAGTTTTTTATTATTTCTAGCTGATAAGTATGTGCAGACCATGCCTTGCCTCAGTGGTTTATCTGCATTTGCACAGGATGCAGGCTGCCAGTGTCCCTTCCCCTGAGAAAGTTTGAACCCATGTCTGCTCGCAGGCTTGTGTGCCATAAAGTGGAAATAAAAAGCCTCTCTGGAGTGTGAGATTGCTGGCAGGCAGGTAGCAATGATGAGAAGCTGATTGTAAAAGGCAATTGCTGCTGCTTATCTCTTCCTAAAGCAGCCTGTCTCTGCCTCCTGCAGCCCCTTTGCTATTTAATCACATGCAAACTGGCTCTCCATGGAACTGTGTAATAGCACATCTCCAGAGACAGGCCACGTTAGAGATGGCTGATGTACATCCTGAGCCTTTTCTGTGCTCCTAAAGTTTTGCTCCTGTGAGAAGAAAATAGAGTCAGAAGAATCCAGCTTACCAGAACGGAGGTGCTGGTATTTTTGCTTCCCCTACAGGCTGTTATGGAGTAGCCAGACATTGCTCCCAAACAGATTTAAAATCCATGTAATTGTTGTGTGTCCTTTTCACATCTTATTTATTAGCTGAGCACGAGTCTGGATCCCATGTGGATGATTTGAGAGGGGAAAAATTATGAAGTAAAAAATACATATATAGAGAGAATTTAATACGGATATTTGCCAAAAATTTTTACACGTGTAAAAATTTACTTTCAGGTAGCAGAGGCCTGCTTGATATCTCCCACCTTTATCTGCTTTTTCATCAATTTTCTCAGAACAGTGTCCTAAAGAGTTGGTGAAATGTCCACCTTTGGTCATCTTCTACATCCAGAAATGTAACCAGAATTCAGTCTTGCCTTTCTTGAGACTTCCAGAAGTCCCTTCTGTTTTACACCTTATTATAATTTTTCTTCAGTTGCTGGAGTGAGGCCAATTATTCCTTTCTGTATTTTTTATAGATATCTTTGCAGCTTTGGGAGCTGTGTGCCTGAGTACTTGCCATGCAGGCTGAGTTGGCACCTTTAACAAATTTGAGGGTTTTTGCCACTTGCTGATGAAATGCTCATGGTACTGAACATGGATCCTCTGAGAATACACTAAGAGCAGTGAATACAGTTGGGTTCTCTTATTTTTGATTCATGTGTATAAAAACTGGAGAACAGCTACCTGTAAAACCACTTGTTTTAGTTTGCCTGCATCTTCTGTTTCCATGCCTGACTGGATTCTTCATGGCTTGGCATTTCATTAGTGAGCTGCCTTGAGCCCTCCTTTAGAAATAGATGTTACTGGGATTCCCAGGTCCTGGGAGAAAGCCAGCTTGATTGATGGATGAAGTCTCTGCCTTCAGGAAGGCTATTTGGCTGTTCTTTAAAGTACCATTAATGTGAGAGATTAAGTGTATCTGGGCTCAGATGGATGGATCCAAAGTACAATACTCTGAAATTTTTTTTTCTATTAGGATGTTTTTCTTGGCTCAACATAAAGGGCCATGATAGGATGTACTTTTCAAAATTACACAAGATGTTCAGAATTAGGTACATTCTCAGACCAGAACGGACAGGATATAGATGGGCACTGGCAGAAATGTAATGAGGTATGGAAATTATGTCTGTTGCATTTCTCTTTTGTTCACTTGCATATATAAGTACGTGTGGAACATTAGTTTGTGCAACTGAAAAAAAATATTTGGCAATATTTGAATTTCCAAAAAATGTTCTCATTCATCACTAGGAGAGGAAAGCATTCCATGTTTGTTTCTGCATTTGAACATGTCCTTAAGAGCATATTTGTGCAACAAATGCAACCTATTTATACAAAATGCAACCTATTTATACAAAATATTGGCTGGTGTAATCTCAAAGCAGTAAATGTTGGGTAACTGATTTTTTTTTTCTTTTTAAGAAATCAGTTGATCCCAGTTGACCTGGGATTTTTGAGGCTGCTTTTCTTGAGTGTTCTGAAAAATACCTGCTGAGGAAATCTTGCAGATTGTAACAGCAAGACTATGCAAGCTTCTAGTCTAGTTTTAAAAAAAAAATGTAATAAAATTTCGCTCTAAAATTCAAATATGGTGTTTGTGAATTTCAAAATCCAAAAATATCACTGTATATTAGATCATGTGTTCTCTGCTCATGAACAGTTTTGTGCTTCATCATATATCCTCAGTATTCTGAGTAAAATGTATTTGCATCTTCCATTAATATTAGGTTGCCGTTGTGAGTCTTGTGTGCCCCTCTGCATGGTCAGCCTTTGCTCCTTCATGCTTCACTGGATTATGAAGCACTTTCCACACCTATGAAGTAATTCCACTCTTGTAGTGGATGCATTTTAAACTTTCTTCTGCAGTCACTTCTTTCTGGGCTTACAGTGCTTGTCCATCTTTCTGTGCTTATTGCCACTTCTACTGCCTGTGCCACAACACTACCTAGAAACTCTTGGGACAGATTTGCCAAATTATATATGAAACTAAAACTCAGAGTGGTGCTTTTTACTGCATCATAAATACATAAATGCCAGTTGTCAGTTCAGAATTATTCCAGGCTGTTTGCCTCCTGCTGTGTATATAGTAGATTATTACCTGGTTACTGGTAGGTCTTACATCAATTTAATGTTATTCTTCTGCCTGGATCACTTTGAAATGCAGAGTGAGCCCATACAGTTTTGACAAACTAGAGAACTACTTTGATTTCTAGGCTAGTGGAAGTGATTTTGTGAGGACAGAATTCCCCCATCATGTAATGGAAGTAAATTAGCTTTTGAGAAGCAGGGATCTTTAACTGTTCCTGAAACACTAATAGTAGGTATCCTGTGAACATTTTAGTGGGTGGATTTCTGAAGATGCCATCTGAGGCACTTATCTCCTACTGCAGGCTTGAGGAAATGAAATTGCACTGAAAACTCTTCAGTGCTGGGTGGACCTTTAGGTGTACAATTAGCATTATTTGCTACAGCTCCAGCTCCAGATGTAAACGGTATGATTTATTAGTTCTTAACAAAATTCATATTCTCAGAATATGTTTCATTGCTCATTCTCTGAATACCTCTACTGCCTTCCAAATGCAAATAACTTGCATTTTGTGATGATAGCATATAAATTCAGCCTGATGAAGAATGAATCTGTAGAACTGCTATCTAGCTTGAGCTCTTCTTACCCCCAGCTGCAAATGGCTCCTGCACGAGTCCGTGCAGATTGGTGCTGGTTGGAGATAAGATTTATAACGAAAACTGCCAAAAAACATGTTAAACTATCCTTCCTGGGCTGCCTGGATTGCTAAGACTGCCAGTGTTTAAAGCAGTCTTTGGTTCCAACTTCCCTAATTTGGAAATCTGGATATCATTCATTGAAGTCAGTGGAAAAGATGGTTTGGTGTCTGGACAAGCAAGAAACTCAATGCCCTCAGTAAGAGCAGAGCTGCCTGTGCCTCAGAAACATTTTGTTCGTCAAAGACTTTTCTCAAACTGTTCTTATGAGCCATTTAAAACAATTTTTACTACTTGAAATCAAGAGTGTTTATAAACACATTCAGTGAGGTGATTATTGCAGTATATTGATTACTAGAAGTGCCATTTAAGAGTGCTAGCATTAACTTTTTCCCATGGAAAATTGTCATGACAAATGAAGACTTAAATTTCTTCAGCAGAAAATAATAAACAGTGCTGGCTTTAAAAGTCTGTGGTAGACAAACTGTAGGGTTTCCTTTTCTTCTGATCATAATGGTTGCTGAAATCAAACTTGTTGATAAGAACTCAAATAGTTCTACTTTTGTATTTACTGTATTTTTCTTGTTCCTCCATAGCAATGCAGAACTTTCTGAAAAAAAATTTCACATGAACAGCTTTGTGGCAGATTTTGGAAGACCTTTGGAGTCTGAGAGGGTCTTTTCTCACCAAATGGCTGAAGAATCCCAGTCACTTTTCCATTTCTGCATTAATGAAGTGGACCATATGAACAAAGAAAAAGCAAGTCAGAAAGGTCCAAGTCTGGAGAGTAATACCCACTTCCAGGAGGTTCCCAAGAGCAGTGGGATGTTTGAGGAAGACCTACATTGTCTTACAAAATTTAACATTCCTAACTTTGTGAACACTGAGCAGAACTCTTCATTAGGTGAGGATGATCTCCTCATCTCAGAGCCACCAATCCTTTTATAAAGCAAACTGGTTATGCAATCTTAACATTGGATCCTTGATTGAAATATCTTGTACTTTAAGGGAAACATCCCCATTATTGTCCAGTTTGAAGCCTTTCTTGGCCTCCCGCTCTTTTGACAGAAGGTATTTCAGACCTGTGCTTTTTATTGTATGTGAGACTGGCTGTATTGATAGAACTCGATTTAGACAGGAAGTAAGACACTGAATGCTTTATTCTGATGCCTTCTGTGGTCTAAAACTTCTGCCCAGTATTATTTTTGCTTTTTGATTTTGTTTGTTTCTTGTACTGTTCGTCATTTTTAAATTACTACTTATGACCAGCTTCTGAAGGATCATAATTTATAAGAATAGTGAAGGCTGGAGCCTGGCAGTGGGAGGTCTGTGAAAATTCATTGGCCAAGAAAAGTGTAAATCTCAAAGAAGACTGAAAAAAGGAATAAACAGCCCCTGGGGATGCTCTGTAGTTTCTGCTGCGCCCAATAAGGATGCCTGAAGTTGAGCACCACAACAAATACCTGCCTGGGACTAACTTCAGTTTCTGATCCCTAACTGCTTTTTGGTGCAGGTTAAACCCAATTTACAAAACTTCCAGAGGAAATACCTTGCAAATTAAATTGTTTGGTTACAGTGTTTACAAAATGCTATCACCACCTGCTGCTGAGTAAAAACAAACTGGTGCTTGTAATTATATTGCAGAATGACACCTCAGCAGCTGCTCATGATGACATGGAATTAGTATTCTATACACACACACAAAACGGTGATTTGACTCTTTCTTTTTCTTTTTTTTCTGCTAATTGCTGGACTCAGTAGCTAAATCACAGGAAATAAGAAAAACCCTATTTTTCTTTTGCCAATAAAGTTACTACATGCAAATGCTGGTGGTATGCTAAGCTGGTGTCATGTGTTGCTAATAGGCTGAACCTTCCTATGCTTTTTGCCTTTATAAAAGGTCATTTCTTTACTCATTGGCCAGTGAAGTGCTTGCAGGCTTTTTGCTGAGAGGACCAAATCTGAAAGTATAGCTAAGCTGTGCTTGCTCCATCTTCTTTTGTCCTCAACTGCGATAGTGTTGCAACCCCAGCTGTTCTCCAGTGAAAGATTTGGTAAGGATTTGAATAGGTATATTTTCAATCTTTATTTTTTAGAGATGCAATTAAGTTCTGAACCTTTGAGAGTACTTAAAATTGTATTTCAGCTTTCTTCAAAACTAATGACTGAATGGTTTTAGAGCAAACATGTAAGGGTTCAACCCTTTGCTGGATTTCAAGTATGCTCTACACAAAGTTCTTAATTGAGATGAAAAGAGTGTATTCCAGATATGCCTAACTGGATTTTCTTGAAATTAACATACTTTGTATCCAACATATCTGTGTTCCAGGTTTGAGAGCTGCTGATACATTCTTCAGCCACTAAAATGCTGATTAATTAACCCCTTCTTCACCTTACAAATAGGAAAAAGAGTGAATGGGTTGTGCATTTAAAGAATACAAATTGTGTAGGAGGAGTGAAAGGAAACATCTTTTGTTTTTATGTCCTGTGCCCTTATTACACACCACTTACAGCTCAATTTCCTGTTTTCAAATGTGTTTTTTGCAGGACTTGCTAGTGTTTAAAGCAACAGGATTACACTTAAAGCAGAGACTTTAAAACTAGCAGATTATTGCTGAAAATAGTTCCCTAAGACTGAAATGAACCCTGTTCTGAATGAGTACAGCTCCATGACCTGCAATGCACAGCTCCAGTAAAATGTTTCTGGTGCCTTCTTTCACAGGAAATACATAACTACAACTGTGAAGGCTGTAAGTGTGGACTTTCCTTTTCCTAAATTTGGGAAATCTGTCTCTGAATCTACTTCCTGCTGAGGCACCTCAGTACCATTAGCTATCTGATGGTTAAAGTTTGAAGCTCAGTATCATTTTTGCTAACTCATTGTGGGACTTGTAGTAAATGGAGCTTTTATAGCTGATTTCTGGATGACTGAGCTGCCTTCGGTAATGTTTGAGCTATTATTTTATTTTTTCCCTTGTTGTGCTTGAAAACAGCAATGCTGCTTGAAGGAATGGCAAATCTATGTGGAATCCATCTTCTTTTCAACTGAGAAATGAAGGGTATTTTTATGCCATTTAAAACTACTTTTTATAGATTGTTTAGGCTAGAAAAAGACCTTTAAGATCATAAAGTCCAACCATTAATTCAGTACTGCCAAGTCCCCATGTAAATCACCTTACTCTGTGCCACATGGCTTTTTCAAACCTCTGGGGATGGTGACTCCACTGCCTCCCTGGGCAGTCTGTTCCACAACCCCTTGGGGGGAAAAATTCTCAAAAGTTTCAGAAGTTTCAAAATAATGCAGATGGGGTTTTATAAAAAGAAGACACTGCTATTCCCTGTAGGCTAGCCTACGCTTTTCTTCTGCTTCCTTAAATGTCAGTGGCTTTTCTTTGGGTACATAACTACTGTTTTGGGGAGAAAAAGGAAGCATTTTGTGTATGGATACTGGGAATAATGCCTAGATGAAAGGTGCTTAATAAAATGACCCAGAGATGATTCCATCTTAACTTAGAACACATTTGAACTGCATAGTTAATATCCTTCTGCAGCATGTATTAATCCTGTAAAGCTATTTAAGTGTTTGGTTCCTGCTTCTATTCTTTCCTGATGACAGATCTACTTTTTTCATCTTATCTCTCTTCTATGTTTAAGGTCCTTCATGCTGCTTTTCTCAGAAAAAGAACCTGCCAGTCCCCACTGTAGAGCTCCCACACCACTCCAGAGACACTGTGGCAGCAATGGTCTGATTCAGATTTTTGCTCTGCCTCAGAGCAAACGCAAAAATGTTCTGCAGTTTTCAAAAGCAGCTATTTTAAGGCTGTCCTTCCTTTTTTTCCCCTTTTAAATAATAATAGATATATTTTGCCTCAGGGGAAAGGGCAATATATAACCTGTTAAAAAATAACCTTTTCTCAGAAAATCAACTCATTGATGCACTAGAAGCAGAATAGAAAGTGTTCTAATCAGAGTAATCTTCAAAAGGAGTACTTGGAATTGAGTGGTGTTTGAAAATTGAATTTTTGTGAGTTTTCTTAGTGCTTGGCCTCAAGCCTCTTCTCAAAACTCAGTATAAATGCATCACCTGCAGCAGATTTAACTGCAGAGAGACATAGCTCCTCTAAGCCAGCTATATATGTTTGTTTGCCTAAACATGACTTGTATTCTGGAAGAACTTACTAGGTCAAGTTATTTATCCCAGTTTTCAAAGCTAAATACTTGAAAAATGCTCTTCTATATTAACAAGTTTTAGTTGTGTATCTTAAAAAAAAAAGGCAAAACCCCAAAACCTATAATGTAAAATCAGTAAATGCCTGCTCATAGAGAAGAGAAAGAGAATGGTAAAACTGTGATTATCTCCAGTGCAATCCAGAGCCATACAGTCTCTGAGACTGCAAGGTGAAGTCAACAGGGTATATTTGTAATGAAATTAAATATTTATGCACAAGAGCCCTGGACCCTGAATACTGTAACACTGACATTTTTTCCACTTTTTAGCCTTGGATATTGACAGGTAGCAAGGACAGCAGAGACCTGCTACCACACGTTCTCCAATGAGAGCAAGAGAGGCCTGTGCTTTCTTATTTTTGGATGAGAGGTATGTAGTTAGCTGTACGAAAGGCTACTTTCAATTCTGAGATATCACTGGATTTCTGTTCAAGAGTCAGGGCAGCACTTGATACATGACCCCCTTGTTCCTTGCAGAAGTGGATTTGCACAGCTAGTGCTGGTGTATCTGTCCTGTTTCCTTGTACTTTCCAGAATAGGTTAAATATGGGATAGAAGGGCAGACTTCAAAATGTATTATATGCTATCAAATAAAGTCTTCATTCACAATAACCTATTTAATTTGTTACATGAACAAGTCTGACATGTATTTCATAGAACTTGAAATGGAACACACTGCTGCTGTCTCTCTGCCCCAAGTGCCATGATGAAAACTGATCCTTTTCTGCACATTGTGTTTGCCTCTCTTGAAGCAATCTATGTCACTGAGTCACCTAGCCAGCTGTTCACATGATTTCTTAAGAGCTTCAAACACAACATTTCAAATTATTATACTCTGGCTGCTTTGCTGTAAATGGATGAAGTCCAGCTAAGCATTAGGAATGATTTAAAGATACTACATTTAATTCTTTTAATCCATCCATAATGCCTCCTGGAAATGCACGATGAAACAAGACGGTACAAGAAGAAAAATATACATGAGAAGTAGGTAATTATATAACTCCTGAACTATAACTATATCACACAGAAATCCTCAGAGAGTCAGTAAGAACTTCACAAGAGAACTTAAAACTTGCACCTTAGATCTCTAAAGGACTGCAGCCATTGAAGCCCAGAGAGTCTGTCACTGTGCAGAGGGACCACTTCATGATAAATGCTTAAAAACTGAAGACCATTCTTCAAAGAGTGTACAACTGCATAAATACTTGTAAGAAAATGGTATTAAACCACCTGATAGCTTACAGTAATGGTAGATAACACTGTCTCTGCTCAGTAAAACAGACTCAGAGAGAGAATTTAATTCCAGCTATGTAAGATACCAGCAATTGCTGAGAACTGACTGTAAGAATTGTAAAAAGTGTTTGAATGAACTGCATGAACATTAAGGCACCCCTCTGTTATTGACTTAAGCCCCATACACAGGAGAGAGTTTCCAGTAACTAGAAATGCTTCCTCTAGGATTTCTGTCCTAGGAATCTCCATCCAGGACTTGGCCTCTCTGGGAACACAAGGCTTGCAGTAGTTGAAAAAACTGAAGCTCTCACTTCAGGTCACACACTTTAATACAGTGTTACACACGTATTAAATTTCCTGTATAAATGACAAATTATACAGGAAATAAATTAGTTGAAATGATTCAGTTTTTAACCTTTTCATTTGCAAAACAGACCCAAATCAAGAAAATGCATTATATTTACACATAGCTGATATTTTATATACAAAGCTTTTGTATATTTACACATTTTATGACTATAGACTAATACTTTGTTAGTTGGGGACGAAAATAAAAATACTGAAAATATCTGAACATGAAACAATCAAGATTACCATACTAATTGGCAACTGCCCATCCTTTTAAAATATCTATATATGTGTATACAGGCTCATTTTATGTTTGTGTATGTGCCAAAACAAAAAAACCTTGTATTTAAGCACTATGTCTATATGGTATAATTTGTTATACTCTTTTGTTTTTTATGCATGCTATACCACGTGCTTGTATGACAGAAAATGCACATCTATTGCTGGTCCCTGAGGATCTTGATACGTAAACAGGCAAGCACAGACCTGAACTATTTCACATCTGACTTAAATGCTAGATTCAACCAATACTGCAGGTCCTCAGGGACCTAAGGAGTACAGTCTGGCTTTCATCTTCTCTTTGCCCTATAGAAGAGTTGCCCAGGTAAGTAGAGTTGACTGAGATACAACCTCAGCATACGTGCTTGGGAATTCTTAAGGACTTGCACACCCACTGAAACTTCAAACTAATAATGTACTGATTTATTGGGAAAGCATGCCTTCCAACCACCATATAGCCATCATCATCTATTTATATTTCCTTTATTTTTAATTACTGCTTCTTACATTTAGCAGTAGGTTTTTCATATATGTTAAGTGTAGTAGCCATGCTCATCATCCCCCCAGGCTCCTCTCTGGAGCAGTGCAGTTCCTATGGCTCCAGAGGTTCCTAGAGCTACAGTTCCCAGAGTGATGATTCGTCTGTCTTTAGTTTCCTGGAGTGATGATTCTTCTTTCCCTCCACTGGTCTATCTCTTTCTTGAAGGAAGAGATCAGGTGCAGTTCCTATGGCTCCAGAGGTTCCTAGAGCTACAGTTCCCAGAGTGATGATTCGTCTGTCTTTAGTTTCCTGGAGTGATGATTCTTCTTTCCCTCCACTGGGTCCATCTCTTTCTTGAAAGAAGAGATCAAAAGTGTAGTACCCTAAGCTACACATTTGTGCTGCAGCAGGACTTGCTCCTATGTACCAGCTCTACAGCACAGGTGTGTAACTGGCAGGACCTGAGGAGAGGGAGGAAGCAACAGCCTCCAACACTCAGTGTGTTACCTGCCATGATGACTGTCAGCTCACCAGAAAGTTACCTCCATGTTTGGTATTTTGGTCTGGTTTTCATTTTTTTTTCATGTTTTCTTCCCCCTGGCCCCTTTCCTAACTTGCCCAGTATTTTAACTCTACATCTCCCCACCTACACATCCCTGAAGTCTGAGCTTTAGCCCACTGTCTTTACATCTGACTGGTCTCTTAGCCTGTCAAGATCACCTACAGAGGTACTTACTATGTCAGATCCTGAACAGCCCATTGTAAAAACCTTATCAATACAGCCTTCCCTTTTAAAAGGGACACCAATAACTACACTCACACTGTATTTTATAGTTTTTTTCTGTATCTGCCCTGTGAGAATTCAGCCAGACCCACTCTGCTATCAGTCCTACCAGCACAGCTGGAATAATCTGAAAAGGAAACAACGAACAGCTTGAATTTGAGTACCACCAGGAATGCCTGCTCTGTTCCAGCCCTCCAATCATTCCCTAAAGTGGAAAGAGGTCTACAGGGAAGGAATATTATATTAATTGGAGGGAGAGAAGCAAATGTTGGAAAAATATGCTTTTACTGCCCTATGGAATGAAATACATCAATGCTATACACTAAATATACGAACTAAACAGCTTACTACTCAAATTTTTCACAAAGGAATCACTACAAGACAAATTAGAAATCAAACGTAAAAATATTCAGGCATGTTCTAGAGACTGAAAAAGGAAATTTTTCAATGGTAGTTGAATTTACAGAATAACCTCAATATTCCTATTATTAAAAAATATGTAAATTTATTACTAAGAAAATAGAAGACATACAGTATGACTAGAGTATTGCTCAATGCAAATCTGCTTCTGGACATGAGAGATTCCAGAGAGGATCAAAATGCAATGCAATTTATACATGTTGCAATAATGATTTTCAATAACATTTCTATACATAACTTTGAATATTAAAATTCTGCTGCTCTATTTAACTACTACCTAATCATGTCTTCTAACAGCTGTCTGTCACTCTGAATCCACTGGAATCAGGTGCAGGAATAACAACCCCTTGTTTCTGCAGTTCACGTAGAACATCCAGTATTGAATCCAACTCCATTCGAAATTTCTCCAGTTCCTGATTCTTCTGTTGCGCCAGCCTTCGCCACTTCTCAACCTCCTGGGTTTGCCTTACTTCAGAAATGTGCTGTCTTAGTTGGGTCGCCTGCAAATTAGAAGAAAACACTGTGATTTCCTATGCCAATACTCAGCCAGTGCTGCCACTTTGCAAAAATCTGCCACATCATTTTATCTGATGCTCAGTCTCAAGGCTGAATGCTCACATTACATGGAAGCAATTTGTTCTGAATATTACAAAAATCATTCTGCTAGCAATGAATTCCTTTAAATATCTGCATTAATGACAGAAGGGTAGAATTTATTATTGACTAATGAGCCCCAGAAGAATTTAACTTATCGTCTCCAAAGCAGCAATTACATTTGAATATTTAAGGCAAAGCTAAGCATATAATATAAAACTCTCTATAAATCAAAATTAACTTTCTGAATTTCCACTTAAATGTAGTAATTAAAATAATGCTCTGCAAAACAAACTAAATCGGAATGACATGTAAAACTTTCAAAAACCACAAGTTCTGTGAATTGTCAAAAACTGTCCTGTAGTTACAAAGATCTGATGCTGCTGCAGATAAAGGTCTGAATAACTTTAACACAAATCCGTGACATAATCCTATGAAGTTACACAGCATAAGAAGTGTAAAGTTCCACACCACAATTAATTGTAATAGATCCTTTAAAGAGAGCCTATCACTTAAAGGCCATAATTATCATATTTGCAGTTTGATACTAAGGATAACCCGTTCACTTCATGCTCAGCAATTTCCTTTTCAACACTATTCATTTTGATATAATTTGTTTGGGCAACTGTTCAATGCTCCAGTGCTGATGGTTACAGGAGAAAACTAGGACAAAACAAAACCCAAAGCTTAACATGTAACAAGGGCAGGAGCACCACAAAAAGATGAAATTATTTAGTAGTAATTATGTATACTATTATTTCTTTGAAAAAGCCCAAAAAATTACAAAACATCTTAGTAAATACTATTGGTATTCTGTGGAGCTAGATCACAGAGTAGGCAGCAGCAAACACTTCACAGAAATGGTAAATACATCCTCACATTATATAAAGCAAATTAATAGTAAAAAATGAATTGTATTATAGTCACCTTTAGCAGGACAGAATGTGAACAAAAATAACAAAAGCAACAGTGGCAACAGGATTTACTTTTAATCCAATGACTTGTTTTATGCCCAGGTCTTTTTTGAAAGAAAATAAGTATCTGATACAGAAATGTACAAGAAGAAATCCTTCCACAACAAAAAAATCTGTATATTAAAAACATATTCCTTGAGATCTGGTTTTACAATTTAAAAAAAAAAAAAGACATTACTATACTTTTAATGTAGCTTTTCTGAATAGGGCTACAAGAACTAGATAATTACAGTTCTGTTGAGGAATATATCATAGGTTAGACTCTGCACTCCAAACTCTTGTCAGTCTTCAGTAGCTCACTTTCATTGTGAAACTGAAGAACGAAATAATGATACTGACTCCAGAGGTCTGTCTGGAGTCCAGCCCTCTGGAACACCAAGACCTTAGACCAGGCTGCAAGGAAGTTACACAAGTAATCTTAATTACCACAGCAGGGTCGAGCTGACCAGGCAGGCACCCACACTCACTTGCATTAGCAGGCAAAGACAAAACCATGGCTGCATAAAAAAGACTTTCCTTCTGCAGTGTGAGCTAAATAAGCCTGAATAAATACCATAAAATCACAGTTAAACCAATAAATTGCTCTTGAGAAGTAAATGCAGCTATGCACTGGTGTACCTTTTGAATTTCATACTCTCTTTCTGCATGTCTGCTCTCTATATGCTTGATTTTCTTTTCCAGGCACAAGAAATGTTTCATTTCAGGACTCTGGCTCTCCCTAGCCTCTCTCAGTTCTTCCAACAATTTTGTCACCTACAGTGAAAGAGAAATGATGAAAATTGATATAATTGTGTTAGGCAGTGTATAAACCAGATTCCTTTAAAAAGGTATTTGCACTGTTTAATCATTACATTCAAAAGCTGTAGAAAGGAAGACATAAAAGAGAAATCTTCTTTGTTCAAAAGCTTTAACAGGGCTCAGGGACTTATATTAGGATTTTTCATTTCTAAGAAGTAGCTTGAGGACATGAAAGTCTAGTCCTCTGATAAATCCAGTCCGGTTAATAATGTTATGAAGGGATTGTGTTCTGTCACATTTTATACTTCATACAACAAAAGTTAACAGAGAATATTATGATTAGATGTTCTTACACTTTTCCTTCTCACACCCAAGATAAAGACTAAATATAAAAGATACCAGTGTATTTCTAAAGACTAAGTTAATTAAAGACACGCTGCTAAGAGAGATTATTATAACCCTGCATGTAAGTTTAGTAATTACCAGGCAAAATAACTTGACAATGACTTAAAACTGATTTCCTAATCCTCCAGAAATTCAGGGAAGTTTTCTTATAAAGCTCTACTGGGTTATTCTCATTCTTTGCCTGTTTTAAGTAACTTGATATTCCTTCATCCAAAGTATTTTTTGGTCACTCTTAATGTGTATAAGTAAACGAAAGTGAAAACTTTGACATCTTTATCCTTTATGGTAGTCCTTAGCTTCCCTTAGCCAATATATTTGAGAGCTGCTACTCCTCTTCAAGCACTCAGTCATCCCTGCCTCTCTGCTGTGAATTCAGGTAGCTGGAAGCTTTGTGTCTTTGTAAGAGGTTATCACTCTCACTGAGAAGTGACTCTGAGGCAGCTTACTATTATTTCCACATTTCAAGGTGGCTTTCTACAATAACGAGGCCTATGTCATTATGTTTTTGCCTGTCCATTACTCCTGCAGTTTTGAATCTGGTCAGCCACGTTTTTCAGAAGAGCAGAAGTCTTAGTTTCAAAAGGTCTGTACAAACGAGTGTCTGCTGCTTGGCAGCTAAGTTGCCCTGCTGAAGGGAAGGGATGATGTGTGGTCTTAAGTATATAATTAAATACAATTAAAAATCATAGTAGAAAGATCTCATGAGGGGAATAAAGCCCCAGGAGAAAACAGGCTCTGTGTATTTTGCCAGTGACAGAACCACGTCAAATGCAATGCAGTGCTAAGTGCAAGCTGTTAAGGAAAGGAAGCACTCAGTTAATGGAAAACATCCATGAACAGCACCTCTGAGATTAGTATTCAAATAACAATCTTCCAAGAAGCCTCAGGAAAAACTTTGCCTTTTTGGATGTATCACCATTTTAGACACAAGACTCAATCCTATTACCAGTGAGGTGCTTTCCCCTGTCATGACTATTTCCATTTCCAGGTCTGGTTGTCTTCTTTACTCAGCAAAACTTATTGAACCATTAAATGCTTAAGATGTATTTTAAAAGCAGCACAGAAGTTGTGCTAGAGGGCAAAAGCAAGGCATAGATATTTCTCTCTGCACAGTCTTGCAATGATTTCTATAACAAAGACACTCCTTCACATTTTCTTGAAGTTGGCCTCTACCATGTGGGTCAGATTGGATGATTTCTTAAACCATCACTGTCAATAATCTGTAAAGCAGTCATAGAGGAAACAATAACATTTGTCTCATTGTACTCTTGCCCTGTTTTTCCAGGAAGAAGTATTATATATACTGACACCACTGGAATGAAACAAGTTTTGTAAGGAAAGCCAACATCTATATGAACCCGAAGTCTGAGTCTCTATTCTGCAAACACAGAACTTGTTTAATAGTGTCCTATTAAACATCTTTTTTCTCACTCTACAAACCCACAGTTTTATACAAATACATCACAACAGAGGTGGAATTTTGCATATGTAAGATAAATACCCAGATAAATCTGAGTTTAGTGAGTTTAAGATTAATTGCTTTTAATTATCCTTGCAAGTTAGAGTATTATCAAAATTACATTAAAATTAGTGCTCTTCATACATCAAGGAGATGGTGAATGAAGCACAGGCACAATGCTGAGACAGGCTACATCATCCTCCTGAACAGGAAATGGCAACAAAGATTGGCACTACTTCAAGAACAACAAATGCATAGCAAATAATTCTAAAAGCTTGAGCTAACAAGCTGGACAGCAATTTGATACAAAACTCAAAGGCAAAGATAAGAACAAGTGTAACTTTTATATTATTTGCTATTGATAGAAGATTAGGGAAAAAAATAGATACTTCTCTCAAAACCCACTGAATTTCATAACTTTTATAGGTAACTCACCCTTCTAAAGACACATTAAGTTTCAGAGATGGCAGAGGAGAAAGCCAAGAATATAACTGCCTAAGTCAGTTTTATGGCAATGGAGGATGAAAAAAGAAAAGCTTTTAAAAACAGTAATAAAAAATCCTCTTAATTAAGAGGAATAAAGAAAAAGTCCTGTGGTCTATTTACCACTACCCACCATAACTCTCAGAGGATATGAAAACCTGGATTAACCTACTGATAAAATTTCATACAGATGTCAGACATTTCAAACAAAATAATGATAAAAATATTAACATCAAAAAAGGTCAAAATTCTGCATTCTGTTCTGTGTTGTTCTCCTGGTCGCACTAGAAAAATCTTGCATTCTCAGGGATAATTGGTGTAGAAGCAACTGACAAAGATTTTGTCTCTAAGACTTATTTTACTATATATTATTTCAGGTTTGAAATTAATTAGGATGAAAACTCTTATTAGACTAATAATAACCCATTGAAATTTAAATATACCTCTTTTTGTAAGAGTTGCTCTCTTATCTGTGAAACTAAAAGAGCTTCTTGACGTCTCTCTTGTTCACCAAGTTGTTCTTGAAGATGCTTTATTAATATCTAAAAAAGGTTAAAAAATATTTTGTCGTCAGCATAAACACCCATGACAACATGTGAAAACCAGTGCAGGAGAAGTACAGAAAAAAATAAGTAGCACTGAGAAAGTTGGGGCAGTTCAGCCTGGAGCAGAGAAGGTTGTGTGGAAACCTCATAGCAACCTTCCAGTATCTGAAGGGGCCTACAAGGAATCCAGAGAGACTCATCATCAGAAACTGCAGTGATAGCACAAGGAGTAATGGGTACACATTGAAATTGTGGACGTTTAGGATAAATATTAGGAAGAAATTCGTTACTGTGAGGGTGGAAAGGCATTGGAACAGGCTTCCCAGGAAGGCTGTAGATGCCACAAACCTGGCACTGTTCAAAGCCAGGCTGAATAAGGCCTTGAGCAACCTGTTCTAGTAGGAGGTGTCCCTGCAGGGGGCTTGTGAATAGATGATCTTTGAGGTCCATTCCAGCCCCATAACATTCTGTGATTCTGTGACTGTAATGTAAGTGCAGGTGTGAGTGCTGTGTGCATTAACAACACTGCCTCCAATGTGTGTGTGCATGGGCTGTTAAATAGCACACAAGTACACATGTAATATATGAAAACAAGCCTCAATCTTCAAGTACCTCATTTTAAAATGTTCTTAAATAATCTGAATGAAACAGCTCTTTCCACCATGTATAAAACAGCCCAGAGAAGTGGCAGAATCACCCTCCTTAGAGAAACTCAAAAGCCACCTGGACATGGTCCTGGATGACCTTCCTGAGCAGAGCAGTTGGACAAAATGACCTTCAGAGGTCCCTCCCAACCTCAGCCATTCTGGAATTCTGTACATACTGTGGCACAGGATGATTTTTAAAACAGTAAGTCCTACTTCAAAGAAAGTAAGTTTAGAGTAATACTTCTTTTAGAGAAAGAAATAACTTTAAGATATATCTGTATGTAAGCAATGTATCTACTGTATCTTACCTCCTGTGCTGAAATTCTGTTCTTTAGTTCAGCTACTTTAGAAGTAGAATGTTCCTTTGCATGCTGGCAAACAATCTTCTCAACTTCCCTCTGGTGGGAAGCTTTCAGAGATGCAATGTATTCTGCTGTGTCTTCCTGCATCCTGAACAGAGCAAGAGAAAAGTGAAATGCAGTAAAGCAGCTCTTCAAAAATGCAGCAGCTTCTCACTTGAACACACAATATAACGAAAATGTTAAAGGCAGCAGTTCTTCTATATTTCACAACAAAACCTTGCAAGACAGGATCACCATTACTTCTATTGCTCTGAAGGGAGAAAAGGGTGGGAAACCTACAATGGTGGATATGTGTATCATCTTACTAGAGGCAGTTAGGATACAAAAAACGCAGTCAATCATCTTTGCTGGTTCTACTTATTAAAACAGTGGCAAGAGAACACATGCTTTTTAATCATAATGCAGCTATCTTCTTTTAGGTATCTATTTTAGAAAAGAATGTCTTGCAATCTAAATTGCATGTCAATTTCTTCTACTTTGATTTTGAAGGGATGTAAGGGAAACTAGGTGAAGTATAAGGTTTCTACAGTTGGCCAAGTAAATTCCATTGAAAGCACACTCCAGGTTTGAAGGAAAGAACATGGACCAAGTATTAATGCTATACAACACAAAGCATCTAAGATATGATGATTTACACTGAGATATTTTACTTAAAAGCATAAGAAATTATAGTATTAATAAAAGCATTAACACAGGTTTGCCTGTAGAAAGAGCTGTGACTGTGCACCGCTTAAAAAAACCCCCAAAGTAACAAAAAACCCCCAAAGCCAGAAACAGTACAAATGAAGGTATAAGCAACCTTCACACATGACTGACATGTTAAAGTGCTACTTCAATTCTATGTTTGCCAAGACTTTAAGAAGGTTTTTTAAGGAATCTGTCGAGCATTTACCTTCGCATGCTGCTTTCAGAATAAGCCAGGGCTGCTTGGGACTTCACCCGCTGCTGGCTCATTTCCAGGGACAATTTCTCCAGCTCTGCTTTCAGATGTGCATTTTCTTGCAGAATTTCCGAGAGATGAGAATCAGAAAATGTATGTGGTTGGTGTGATTTGTCACCATTGAAAATGCTTAGACAGGGTTCAGTGTTGCTGGAATTCCTTCCATCTCTTGCTGAGGTATTTTTTTTCATGACCTCAGTAGAGCTCCCATTACTGTTTGTTTTATTTCTCAAATTGTTATCAGACAACATCACCATCCTTTCTTTCTGAAGTTTCTCTACAGTTTTTGTGAGGTCTAGGATTTCTTTATTTTTGGTGACTAATTCTTCATTTAGTTTTAACAACCTGTCTTTTGTGCTACCGTGTTTCATCTTAGAGTCCATGGACTCTAAGTCTTTATTGTCATTTTTACTTCTGAGTTTTAATTGGGAATTTTGACTTTTAAGATTTTCAATTTCTGTTTGGAGGTTTCCAACAGTGATCTGATGGGTCTTCTTTAGATTCTGAAGCTCCTGTTCAAGCTCTGCAGAAGTGGCTTTATCACCATTCAGTTTTGGTGTTTCATTCATAAATTCATAGGCAAGTAGTTGCTCAAGCTCTGCAAGTCTTTGTTCATACTGTATCTAGGAGGGGAGTAGAAAGTAGTGACAAAAAAGCAGTTTCACAAGTGTGCTGTTATTAATTAGCTCTTCCTACTATTCTTTAAAGTTACTGCCCTTCTGAATAAAGATTTCAGAAGACAGAATACAAATCAGGATTACTAACAAATTACTCAATCAGTTCAGAAATTAGTGAGTGAAATAATTAAGTCTACTGTAAAACAGAATTACTCGAAAAATTTACTACAAAATAATCTAATCACAATGGATGCAGTAACTATGAGATAGACAATTATATTGACAAGAAAATATTTCATTTTTATGTAGAGTTTTCTTCAGATGCTACCAATGTTAATGATGTCATTATGTACTTGTTATACTTCAGCTGGCATTCATGTCACATCTTCAAAGCTGTACTTCACATTTTTCAAAACATCCTAATTTTTAACAGATCTCTCTTTTTACATGTTTATAAGTATGAAGATAGAAGTACGAATTCAGAAAGACACAGAATCTTACTCCTAATGAGCTGAGGAAAATCTAACCTTCTTAATAGCTTGGATGGCCTTTGAGGAAAGTATGATGAGTGACTCATGGAGAAAAGGTGGAACAACTGGCCAATGCTTTCCTTTCTAGCCCATTAAGCACCTGTGCAGTTCACCTTTTCCTTGAAGTAAAATGCCAGACTTTCATGCTTCCTAACCCAAGTCTTTAGGGTTAAATTATCATGTAATTTTTAGACAGTATGTTTAGTGGTTCCCAATGTTCCCTGCAGAAATGGTCAGTCAGCAGACCTTTGAAATCACAGCCTTTGGTACAACAAGGAATTACAGAAGCAGCTACTCTGACCCACAGGGTGAAAAACATTTACCTTAATTGTAAGAATTAAATTATTAAGCCTTGAGAACATGTTGTTTTCGTTTCCATACTACCCTAGCAATTTCAATGCTATTTTTATCTTAGGTGCTGAAGGTACTTAAATTCTGGCTCTAAATTCTTTGAGTATTTTTTTACCCTTGAATGTGGTCCTTGCCTGCAGTTTTAACCACTATCCTGTGTTACACTTAGTTGCCTTGTGACTGTTACTTGCATAGTAGACTACTCAACTTTTACCTTTATTTTTTGAAACTGTTGTTCCATGGCACGAAGGCTTTTCTTAGCTTCATCATCTTTACCTTCAAGTTCTGTTTCTAATTTTTTTATTCTTCTCTCCAAAAATTCAACTGTGTTTGTTCTAGCTGAAATATCATTTGTTTTCTCAGCAGCAGCAGCAGCAAAAATCAAAGCAGGCAAAGAATTTGGATACCTTCTTTTTAGAATTCCTTCCATTTCTTTGATCTATGCATAAGAAAATTAAGTCAAAGGTTAAAAATAATAAAGTTCCAATGAAAAGGGAACAGAAATAAGTGACACAATGTTAAAAAATTTCATTCCCTTAAGGTGAAAGCGTAAAAACCATAGACACATCTATTGAGAATTATTTTATATTCTTCCCATTTATGTTTTTGTTTACAGAAAAGCAAGACTTGTTGTCTCTTACTGACTAACTTACACATGATCTTAAACAAAATATTGCTCTGGTCTTCAGATCACCTTATGTCAATAGTCTAAAGAAAGTAAAAAGAAAAAGGGATTTTATAATGGGTCTTAATGCGGTGAATACGTTTTTTGCTGGATTTGCATTCACGTTCTACGTTTCCAACTGTTCAAGATATTTCATGGATATTTAATTTCATAGAACAGATAATATGCCTTTTATTTCATAGTATGCAATGATGTAAAACTAACACTTTGCACCCAACATAATAATAAGTCCCTCTCTTATCTAAGGATAGGGTATTAGTATCAGAACTCTGCAAATTCTCTTGCCCATGAGTCCCACATCCCTAATTAATGCAACTGCTGCCTCCTAAAATTCAGGAAGGCCCACTTCCACATTATGTTTCTTTAGTAGAAACACGTATTTTAAGGTCTCCACTCTCCCAGTTTTCATGAATCTTGTATGAATCCAGTAGAATTTAAAGTCCTGCTCTTGAATCAACTTGGTTGAAATTTGTCATACTGTTAAGGAATTACTGAACCTGGACAGGAGTCTTAGAAGACAAACAGCAAGCTTTGGCTTTTGCCCTCTTGCCCCTTTTGAAGAAAGTCTAAACAGTTATTTTAAAAGATTTTTAAAGGGATATCAGCTTGTTAGAATATAGTAGCAAGAAGAGCTCTTCTAACTAAATAATTGCAGCTTTTTGTGTTCATGAGTGTCCAATAACACAAGTTTCTTTATCACAGAATTTCATGCTATGCTTTATCCTTATGAAAAATGGGGCTTTAAGAGACCTTATCTGAAACAAAGGTTAAATGAAAGAGTTTTTTTGTTGCATACTTGTCGCTCAAGATCCTGAATTCTTTTAGCATCTGCTGCTCTGTCTCGTAAACGTTTCTTCTGTTGCACACACTGATCTCCTGCTTCAGCTCTGAGCTTCTCAACCTGTCCAATTTATGAGGACACAAATTGAAATATGTATTCAGAGACATTGTCAAAAGCATTTCAAACATACATAGTACAATGAAAGTATTCTGCCACTTAAAAACTCATAATAGTAATTTCTGTACTGTATGATTCTTCAGACTTCACATGACAGTTTCCTTCTCCAAAGCAACTGAAACTGGATTTGGAAATCTAAAAGAGAATTGCAGCTCTGGGACACTCTTGTTTTCATACCAGTATTAGTGTTCCTTTCTTTCATACTGCCAGTATGCAGGCTTGATTAGTAAGCTGTCATATAAATTGCTACATTGCATTCCATGATTTCAGGATGAGTTTAGGAAATGGTTTGTGATCTGCAATGCTACACTATGTGATGAGATATAGAAACAGCCAAAAGTCAATGTTATATGTTGTGCCTAAATAAAAGCCGAGTACCAGCTGAGAACCAGGGGAAGGACCTGGATAACTCATGTTCCTGCATTCCTGTGATGCCTGGTCATGAGGGCTCAAGCTATAATCTAAAATTGAATTTCCTACCTTTATTAGCCACTATGATCTCAGGACAGGGGTATTATATCCTGGATATTTAAAAATATTCCTATCTTGAATTCTCTCCCAGATTGGTAATATTACCAAGTCATGCTAAGTCATGCTTTTTGCCAGCATTTTATAGTTTGACTGATTTGATTATTTCTATGAAGTCATAGCTCTAGGCAGCAGAATTTTTAGACACCAGTCCAGCCCAGAGAAAATGCCAATAAAAATATTTTCTTTCACAGGAATGATATCTTGATCAAAATTTGATATGGTGGTGCCTGTCCCTGGCTGCTCCTTCAGAAGTATCTCCTTTCACCTGCAATCTCTCTAATAAAAGACCATAAAAGATTCAAGATCAATACATTTTAGCACTGGTAATTTCTTTTTTTTTTGTGAATCCTAATTCTAATGTACTGACAAGCAGACAATGCAAATCTCACCAGTACTCAAGATTCATGTATTAGTTTTGTTTTAGATTTCAAGTGTTTTGGGTTTTTCCTCCCTACCACAGTAATCAGGGAGTTTTTCCTAAGAAAGAATTTAGAACTGGTACTTAAGAGAAAAAAAATGTGTTGCCTAAGTTACTATGGAGCAAAAAGAAGGAAAAGAGAATGAGAAGAAGGGTGTTCTTGGTTGTTAACATAACAATATACTTCTTTCCCTTAGGTCAAGAAATTTGAAGGTTTTAGGGAAGTATGTTACTTTTGTTCCCAGAAGCATAGGCAAGACATCCAATAGAACCAATCTAATATACCCAAAAAAAGGGATTATTATGAAGGAAATAATTACATTACACACATCAATGGAAAAAGAACAATTTTCAGTTCTAACTTCTTAGATAAAGCTAGATATTATCACCTCTAGTCTTAGTTTCTCAATTTCTTCTCTTGCATCTTTAAGACGGGCTGCATCTTTATCCAGAAGATCTTGATTTTCTGCATACCACTGAAGTCTTTTCTTTAAATGAGTAATTTCCTGTTTGTACGACTCTTCCATAACTTTAAATTCATAAGACATCTCACCTACAAGAATAAAACATTCTTAGTAATTTTATTAGTAATTATATATTGAAGAAGAGAGTCAACACTCTCTTCCTCATTATATTTCATACATTTACTATTTTGACAATGCTGTTTCTGCAGTAGTTTTAAAACCACATCCTAAATAGTATTTTAAAAGCAACACTATTTGTAAAAACCCCTTTACTTCTCTCATACACTGCAGTACTCAATGGCTTACAGTTCACCACAGAAAGTATTTAAAACAGAATCTCAGGAAGATTTGTTCTTGATGATGCTCTAATAAACAGACCTTCAGCATCAAGATGAATGACAATATAGAATATATGCTTTGATGTTTATTGATCATAATCCTCCCATTTAGGGATCAAGCATTTTCAGAAGAGACATGGAGGTAAATATTACTACACCTAGCATTTGTGATGCCTGACACTGGAAATGAGAGAGTCCAATTTTGAGCCCTCTCTCATTAATTCAAACCGGAAAAAGCTCTGATAAAAATGCTGAAAAAAGTCCCAAGGTGTCAGATATAGGTAAAAAATGAGCAAGAACTAAATAGGAGACTAAGATGCAACATAGTAAATATTTTCTTATGAACAGAGTTGTCACATAATTGAAATAATTTTTTTCCACGTCCAGTGAAAACCTGGCAAGAAATCAAAGTTAACAGGTCACAACAAAGAGTTTGGTTGGATACAGGAAGATACTTTCTAACAGAGTACCAAAAGTACTGCAGCATGTCCTTCACTGTATGCTTTAGTTAGACGTTTAGACCATATTTGTAAATGGTCTAGATGCATTTCACTAAGTAATACTTTAATAAGAAACAAGGTTTTGTTACATATTTATTTACTCAAATGTAAAGTAAGCAAAATTATTCAACAAAATGAAGGTGCTTTACTTGATGCAGATGCAATCTGGACTTTGGCTAAATCTCTCTCTTTTTTAGCTTGTACCAAGTCTACCTCAAGAGCTTGCTTATCTTGTTTTAGACGTCTTATCTCTTCTTGCAATTTAGCTTCTTCTTTCTAGGTTTTAGAGAAAACAGGAAAACATGAAAAACTAAACACATAATATCACACAAAATCCCTGAGCATGCTTTTTCATCACACAAAGATTAAATCACAACAGTTACATCTGACCACAGCAACAATAAGGTATTTTCATTTTGGTATTATTGTCAGACCCTGCAATAGAAGAGCATGGGAAAACATAAGCTAAACATTTAAAAAAAACCCCAAACTCCAGATTTTTTCAGCCTTACTTAACTGTCATAGAAGTAGAAAATCTCTGCTTTTTGAAAGGGTCAGTAAAGAAAATGGCTTGACTTCTGAGACTGCAGGATAAGTTGTCAAATGTATTGCCCAACAGTTCACCCTACTACATTCTATTTCTTGCCATTTTCTCCAGGCAGTCTCTCTTTCTGCTACACATGAACACTAGCAAACTTCAAGACCAAGTAGGACAAAAGGTCTTGGTGCCAGAGCCACCTCTATAGATGGAGCCCCTTGGTCCTAGGTATGCACAGGTACAGCAAAAATCAGCTGGGGGAGCTGAGATTTTGGGAGCAGCCAGTAAACAGACCGAGTGCATGGTGCATGTAGGTATGTTACTGCTAGTGAGCTCCTATCCTGATCTGCTGAGCAGGCCACATCAGGCCTGTGTGCATCAGGCCACACCTGCTCCTCGTGTTCCCAGTGGTATTTGTATTTCTGTGCTACATGCAAAGGCACTACTCTGTTATCTTACAGGCTTGGTGTAAACCTACCTGTGCTGCTCGAAGCTCTGAAATCAATTCTGTGAAACTCTGATTTCTGGCTGGTTCAGAATCCTGCATGGCTCGTGACTGGTTGTTAATCTTCTCTACCTTTTCTCTAAACAGCAACACAAAAGCAGTTATGCAATGTGGTGACTCAGCATATTATCAGTGGCTACTGAGAAACAAATACCACCCCCTGCCCCCAAACTGTCCCACAAAGTCAATCTGTGCAGGTTCAAAACAAAAAGAGAAGCAAATATTCACATTTATACACAAAATTCACTGTAACGTGAAGTCTTCTCACCATGCATGAACTAGTTTATTTGGACTACGCAAGGGAAGGAAATAAAAATCTACCCTGCATCAGTGGAACACATTTACAGGCCTCTCCAAAGCAAAGATCTGTAGATTAGGAGTACACACAAGTGCTAGGTTGTTTTTCCTCATTACTAGCACAGGATGCAAATCTCACAGGACTACAATGCAGTGACTAGAATTGTTTCTCCACTAGCAGAACCTCTTGTGCCCCCTGATCTACTGTGTGTCTTACAACAGCTTCAAAACATCTTAACAACATCAGCAGAGCCAAAATATCAGAAACAAGTGCAACATAATGTATTATGCATTCTGATATGAATAAGAACATTGAAATATTTCCCAAGTGGAAGTCCCTAGTCTTCCCACGGGTTTGCAACACCACCAAGAAAATAAAGAATTAAGTGCCCATAATCAACACAAATCAATTCTCAAAAGAAGAAACATGATCACAAACCTGAGAAACATTGGAAAGCATGCACCTGGTAGACTCTGCAATGGTTCTTCATAAAAAAACCCAAATAAACAGCAGAAAATTCTAGAGATTTTAGGTCAGATATGCAAATGAGCCTACCTTAACTGTATTAATTCAGTCTTTAAGCATTGATTCTCTTTAAACATTCGTTCCTCATTTTTTTTGTTTTGGATTTGTAGCTCTTTCATTTGTTTGTATAACCTCTCATTTTCCTAAGTTGAGACAGACAAAGAATGTTCATACTGTTTTCTTCAGTTATAAAACAATTTTCTATGAGTCACATAGTTTATCTGCTGAAACAGTGGAAGAAAACACTAAATATTTAATTACTGAGCTTCTAAAATGGATCTCTACTTTCATTATCTACAATCTCATCCAAGTGTCTGCTTACTCTGCAGGTAGGAGCTAAGACCCCTACAAACTATCCCAACTATATTCTAAAAATGTGTTCATGGGTGAGTTCTGATAGATCAGAGCTCAGCCTGCCCACGCTCCAGTCCTGGGGACACAAACCATCATGGTTTGGGATGCTCACAGCCATACTGGAAAGACATTGTGTTTATATCAAGGAATTATGCTGAGCATCAGCTGGAAGCCTACTGGATTTTATAGCTGTAAGTATTCAAAAGGATTATTAAGCTTGAATTACCTATTTCTCCACTTGACTAAGTAATATAAATCAGGCACACTAATGAGGTTACCTTGAAATCTGCTGCTCAGATCTTGAGAAAAACATTTTAAAACCCAAAATTTTTCAGATTTCAAATGCTGCTTAAATATACTAATTTTCAGCTACAATGGGAAAAAGTTTGTGGCCCTTCACTGACCACAAGCTATTTTCCCAGTTCTCAACTGAAAAGTTACTGATTTTTACAATTTAGAACATTTATGTGGAGCTGTGGAAAAACTTAGTCCAAAAGACGTGTGAAAGACTTTTTAAACCTGTAATAGGTTTGCACTTCACATCCAAATTCCATCCACTTTTTAGAAAACAAGACACCTGTTTTTAACAGAAAAGTGGTGATCATGAAACAATTTTGTTTCTGACACTGGATAGAACACAGTTCAACATGACGTGTGGTGTTACCTGTTGATAACCTTGAATAATGACCTCTTGATCTTCAATCTCTTTTTGTATTTGGGCCAATTTTTCCTCAGTTATAGGAATTGTTGCTGCATGGGTCCACCTTTTTTCTTGGGTAATCTCTTCCATACTTCTTAGCTTTCAGAAAAAGACATACAAACAATAAGAAAGTTTTGTTAGCAACATAGAATTTTCTGCAAGACTACAGTCCAACCTCTTCATTATGGTATGAGAGTAGACCAATGAGTGGCTCTTTCTGGAGTTTTACAGAAGCATTATAAAACAGAGAAAAGGTATAAAATGTTTGGGAAAAGCTAGGTTTCTGTTCTCATGTGTCTAGACAGAAGGCTATGTTATGATGCAGGGAGTTATCCACAACAAGGGTATAGTGGAATAACTCTGGGAATATTTCATACAGACAAAACACAACATTGAAAAATGCATCAAGAACTATAAACAATATCTCAGCATATAGTACTTATCTATAACAAGCAGTATCTGTGGGAGTGAATTCAATTTCTGCAAAAACTTGCTGCAAGACTCTCAAAATAGCAAAGTAAAGAAACTCAGGATAACATGGTTTATCTCCAGGAAAAAAATATCATGTCTTACAGGCTATAAATGTAACAGCAGTTATGCATTTATAAAATTGCGGTGTCTGTGAAAATTTGGATTTTCTGCTCATCAACACCTCATCGAAGTAACATTGATTCAATTTTCAGAAGCAATGCTTCTTCTTTTCCATAGGCAGAGGATACAAGATGATAAAGTACCTTACTCTGAAGAACATAGTTTTCCTGACCCAGATGGGAAAGCTCCTTTTCATGCTGTGTTTTCAGTTCCACAACCTTGGCCTCCATCTCCTTCTCTTTTTGTGAAAGCTTGCTGGCCAGCTGCTGAATCAAATCTCGAGCTCTGTTCAGGTCCTCCTCTGCTGCTTGTACTCGTTTTAACAAATACAGCTCTCTATCACAGCTTTTGAAAGGGGAAAATGATAAGTCCTAGGGTAGACAATTCAGGAAAACATTACATTGGGCTGATTGTTTACCAGAACTCTGCTCATCAGTTTTATTTAACTGGTTTGTCTAGCTCTCAGCAACAACACAAGGCACTTGAAAAAACAACCCAAAATACAACCCCCTCTCCAACACTTTAATAGCAAAATGTCCTATATTCATTTTGATGAGCCACTTTCTCATTTACAAAATATATATGAGGAAAACAAGACAAAAAAATCCAAGAAGAAACAAAAACATCTCATATGACAGCCACTATATTGCTACCAGAATTATTATATTATGCAACTTCTAGAAAAGCAGCAATGCTTTAGGTACCCAATGAATAGCTTTTTTATGCAGTTGGTAAGGGAGAAGGAAAAACCATTACAGTACTGTAAATTCAGTCATCTTGGAGAAGTCAGAAGATACTATTAAATATTTAATGTAATGCAAATAGGAAAAATCCCTGAACAGTAGTACTGTTTAAACATTCACAGAAGATTATTATAAGACGAAATTATATTTAACCTTCTTTTACAATGAAATAGTAATTTTTAGAATTTAATATGTGACTTCAATTATATAGAACCACCAAAGCAACAGCACTATCCAAGCAACTCAAAAGCAGTATAGTTATATTTGCATATTTTAAAAGCAAAAAGTAGTATTTGACCAAAGGGAAGTCTTCATTCACTATTTCAGTATTTGTCAACCTTGTGATAATTGTTAAAAGCCTTGGAAAAATAGGCTTGCAAACCAAGTTGTACATGTTATAATTAGGAGCATCACTGGTTATTACTCACATGATGATATTGTCTGTTATAATCCACAGCCTGGTGTCCAAGATTATTAACAACTGATTGGCCAGACAAAACTCTGTTAATACTTCCCTCCAAAGTTGGTTCATTTGCTGCAGATCTTATTATCCTAGTAGCAAACAAGGCTTCTTCATTTAGGCAGAAAGTAAAATAGAACAAGTTAAATTCAGAATTTTATGTCCTTTAAGAAAAATATGTACTCATGTGATCCAACCTGTAGGTATATAAAGTATTCTACAACCTGAATTTTGAATGAAATACAGAAACTTAAGAACAATGATATACTATGGAAAAACTGGAGGGTTTTGATTTTTTTTTCAGTAAGGAACCGATGACAAGATAAAACAAAACCAAGAGAACAACTGAAACAAGCAGCTGGATAATAAATCCTTCACGAAACAAGGTTAACCTCACTCCTCCACTTTATAAGTGGCCAGTTATCTAAGTACACATAAACACGAAATATTTCAAGCTTTGGGGAAGACAAAACACAGCAATTTTCAAAATAGACTTTTGAGTACAGACAGCATAGAAAGAAATGCAACATTTATTTGTTGCATCAAATAACTTGACTAAAGTAAGAAATCAGGAAAGATCCCTGTAGAGTCACTAACACACATATAACTTTCTGATAGTAACTACAACTCCCATCTCAACTGCTTCTGCTTAGGAATGTTACACCTGAAAAAACCCCACCAAACAATGATTCTTTTCCAAATTTCATGCCTTTTTAGTGTCACACACACCCATCAGAAAGGTGCTCCCTTAGCACTGATGACTTGGCAATTGCTGCATTCAATGCTATTCTCCTCCTAATTATAGAAGAGGCCCCTACAGAATGCAGCCAGGTGAGATTAATTTCTGAAATCACATAAAATTGCTATCATGAAGGGTTATAGCAAGAGAGGGAAGAGCAAGTTTGAATGAAGCCATTCTCTCTGGTCTTATTCTCCCAGTACTTGACATTCACTTTACCACCTTCACCATACTGTAAAACCTCTTCCTCAGGGAGAGACACATCAGTGTACTGAGGAACTGAGGTGCTTCAGTTCAACAGCTGCCACTGAAGCACCTCCCTGAGACAGGTAACATAATCCTAAACTGCTTTTCCTGACACTACCTGCAGGGCTTTCAAAAGCACTGCATGCTAGAAGTGCATTAAACCTGGGTAGCTGTAGAGTTACTTGCTCATGCCTCAGGATCTGGTGACCTCTAGCAAACAATGTCTGAATTAAGCTGAACAAGCTTAAGATTAATTATCTCATGAAACTCTTCAGGCTTCACCCCAAAATAAAAAGGGTCAGTCCTTTACTTGCACCCAGCTTTCACAGGATTACACTGGTATTCTCCTTTCCATAGTGTTTCCAACAGATATGAACAGAAAACAGGACTTCCTTTTCAGTACTTCTTTTGTACTCTATGAAAGCAAAGATCAAAAGAAGAAGCTGAAAATAGGAATTCAGCCTTGAACATACAAGTTAGTGAGTCAGCAAATTTTTGCATTTATTGTAATGAAAAAATGTCAACTTGCAGATATCAATTTTTAACACCAGCTTTTTTTACTCTTTCAGTCCTGCTGGTGAACAATAGATAAGTCTCAAACATAGTGTTGATAAATGTGAGTGGAAATGAAACAAGACTAAAAAGATTAATATAAAAGTCTTTCTCACAGCTATTTCAGACTAATAGAGAAAAAAACCCATACTTAACTGCATTTGAGTTTAGATTTCTTTACGACATTTGAGGTTTTTTTTAATGTGAAGCACAAAAAGCAAACCTCTCTGGCTCTTAAACTCAGAATTAAAACTCTCAAAACTTAGAATTACCTTTAGATTTTGCTCTATCTGCAGGACTTTTGGCTTTCGTGCAGGTCTTTTTGAAAGTTTCTTTTGGTGTTTTCTTTTCACTGCCTGGACAAGACTGCTTTGAAAGTAAACTGGGCTTCCCATAGCCAGAACTTCTAACCAATCCATGAGGACCGTGTGAAGGTTTCTTTTTATGTACAGATGCTGGACTTCTAATATTCTTGTATGACATGGGTTTGGTTGACATTGATTCTGATCTTTCATTCTTCAAGGAACAAGACCGAAGAGCCTGTGACAGAACACATTGATGTAAAACAAGCTTTAGGCTCTGCTGTAAACTGAGGGTAGCATTCCCCAGTGAAAAACACAGAACCAGTTACCAAAATTACACAACTGTAAGACTCAGGATGATGGCAAGCATTGTTTTTAAACAAATTAGAAGCAAGTAATTTTGCAGAATTGTATTACTTCAGAACTACACAGGGCGAGTACTTTGTACTGGCTCTATTTAATTGATCTGGGAAATTGTATTTTTATTTTAATTGTACTGTGCATTACAGGGTCTTTTGCTTACCAAATAAAGTAGGTCATGACTAAAGGCTAATAAACACAGTGAATATAGAAACCCAGTCATGAATAAAAGAACAGTGAAAGGCAGAGGAACTCTGCTAAACCTAATCGTCGAAAACAAAGCACACAACTCCCAAGACCAATAAATGAAAAAGTTTTAAAAGTTTTGCCTGTTTTCCCTGATGGGCAATTCATCAGGATAAATCAGCCAAACCTCTGTCCCTACAATGCCTTGCACACACAAAAGATGATTGCCTAAAGGAATGTGAAGCCACTTTCGGGGATGCAAGGAGAAAATTATCTGGGGATGCAGGGAGAAGATTTGGGATTACATAACTCTTGTTCTGGGATGTCTGAGATGATTCTAAGAATGTGCAAAATTTACGGGATCTCTAGAGAAATAACAAAATACAGGTAAAGAAACAAGTCTGGGAAATAGAGGAAAAAAACAGATTAAAAAAGCTGGTGACATGATCAGGCACACTTGTCTGACTCAGCTGGACACTGACCATTGCTGCCCCTCCTATATTCTTACTGAACTGCATTTCTAACTGTTCTCTCTGTTAAAATGTTCCCTGTTCTGAGCCTGCTGTGCATTTACACAATGCTCACGTGCTCAGAGACATCAGTGTCTTGAGCTGGAGACATGGCACTGCAGCAGCCTTCCACGTGTTGGGCCAAGAAGAATCCTACTGGTCCCAAGGTACACTGGATTTGGTGACCTCTAACAGCAGCAATGGCAACATGGAATTTCAAGAAAAAGAACAACAGTCTCTCAATTTCTTAACATCAGAGCATAATCAAGTGACAGGCAGTCTAAAAATACATACCTTTAAAAATTACTTCCATATAACAAAAATCTGGTTGGTAATACTTACTTTTTTAGTTTTGCTTCCTTGTGAAAGCAGAGAGTCTTGTCCTATTTTTTCTCTTAGTATATCAGGCTCTACTTCACTGGTCTGAATTTCTTTCTCAGTCATCCTCTGAAAGTTATTGTCATTCATGCTTGTCTGTAGAAAGATGCTTTCTTCTCTGTTAAACTTTTGAACTAAGTTTTTCTCCCAAGATGTATTACTCTGGGGGTCTTCAAAGGGTGAGTGGCTAATGAGGTCATTGTCTGTGCTGCCTACCAGTTTCACAGGACTACAAGAAAAAAGAAAGTCATATATAATAAAACTTTTGCCTTTTGCTTTCCTATCACTCTGGAAAAAGCAGGGCGTTTTTTCCTTATGTATCAGCTGGAGAAACTGTCTGAATTTCAAAGAGCTACAAAGCCTCTTTTAAGACTCATCTTGCAGATTTAGTAATACAGATTCACTCCCAGGCTGTGTAAAAAGAGCCCCTTCCCAGTAGCAAATGTTTTTGTGGAGGTAGCACAATTGGCTACAAGATAAACACCCATAAGCCTGCAATTAGCACTAATTAAAAAATTAGCAGTATTTCTGCTGAGTGCAGAATATGAAAAGCTCCCTGAATTCATCTGCTAAGCATAAGCTGTATTTCTGATGGTTGCAAGGCCTGTGCTGTCTGCTCTAGACAGAGCAGATGCAGCAAATAAGGGGGAGGTATGGAGCACAGGTTAGATAGAATCACAACAGTAGGGTTTGATTTTAAGAGAATTTGAATTTAAGATTATGGAGTTTGGAAAGCTAGGATAGCATGTGGGCTGAAATCCTTGTATGGGGAAGGGGAAAGAGCAGAAGACTGGGAAGGCAGAGATCCTAGCTGTGAGTGATGAACCCTCATCCAAATGATTTGACAAACATTGCTGCTTATTACCCAAAGTAAGTATGGGAATTCCTGGTCTAAACCTATTAGTATTGTATAATTAATTTAACAGTTTACTGCAAATGCCATAATGCCAGTGCAGGATGTAACAAAATCTCAGTATTTAATTAGCGAAAGATACAGATAAGTTATTTAGTAAGCTATCTATCACAAATCATTAGCAGCTTTAGATTACTAAAATTCTTAAAACACATTTTGAAATAAATACCGTTCAGGGTCCAAATCAAAATTTCTGGTATTACACATATGTCCTGTAATTGTTTTCATCAATTCTTCCACAGTAGGTAAATCTAAATGATGAGAAATAAATAGAAAATAAATTAAAAAACAACCTAGAAAAAATATTTGTTACAAGGACAACATTTAAAAATGTTTCATAAATGGAGTATTGTAGATATTACTAGTTCACTTGTTTTACAAGCTTGTAAAATACATGCCTTCCTTGGAGCTATTTACCTGAATCAACAGTTGACATATTTTTTACACGGATGTCATTATTTTGTGAAATGCTTTGCCCTAAGCCTTCTGAGACTGCCAGTGCAGGATTGTGCAGTTTCTGCTCGCCAGTGTCTCCCAGAGACTGATCGATGTGATGATATGCCTGGTACAGCGCTTCCATGTCATTGCTGCCTTGTCCATAGGAAGCACCTGAGAAAAAAGCAGGCTTGTAAGAGACACTACTGGATTTTCTGTTTTGGGAAACATCCTACTGCAGCCTGTGTTTCAGTTACGAGCTTTGTTTATTATGTGGGGAAAACGGTGATGTCATGTACATTAAAAAAAAATAAAGATCTCATTTTTCCTATTAAAAGAAACAGTTGCCAGTTAATTCGTGCCTACTAAATTATCTTATCTACAGTTTGCATTCCTCTCCCCCATTCTCCCCATCTCAGTATTTTAACAGTACCAAAATTAACAGTACCAAAATTAACAGCTTATGTTAAATGACTATTTGAACAGGTGCCATCACAGCCACAATCTGGATACTAATGGCCTGTACTGTTGTGTGAAGTTTGATAAGAGAATGTATTTAATAATGCAGTTCAGTGCTGTCAAAGAAGAATTTTAGATATGAGACATAACCAGAGGAGATGGTATTTAAATATGATATTGCAACATCAAAAGCTACTTTTCAATAACCAAGTCTTTAGCAGAAACATCACTATTTCCCAAAATATTTCCTCCTGCTTTCAAGATTTGTTGGCAAAACCAAGGGCTTTATGTTTCCCAATAATTTAAGAACAAGTGAAACACTGGAGTCACCTATTTTAACAAAGGACAATTTTAGGTTTTGAGTTTTGTTGTGTGGTGGTTTTTTCTGTTTTGTTTTGTTTTGTTTTTTTTCTAAAGCATCCCTTACCTGCTTCATTCATTTCAACTGCACTGACTTCTTCAGGCTGATCACGTTCACCTGGAGCTACATCTGATGCTTCAATGGCCTTCTGAAGCTCTACAGCAGAATCTTGTGAATCAAGCAATACAACTAAGAAGATAAATGTTGAAGAAAATTCTCTTATTTATACTTCAGCACACTGGAATTAGAAGCATACCAGAGCTTGATGTCTTAAGTATACAAAAAATACTATGTAGATTATTTTATTGCCATTAGTAGAAAACCAATGAACTCTGATGACACATCAGAGTTCTGAGTAGGCGTAATAAACATAAAAATATATTGATGATCACCTTGAAGTGCTAATATGTAGATTATTTTTAACTATTTGAACTCAACATATTTTCAGTAGAACACAATAAAATAAGGTGAAAAATATCAAAATAGTAAAAATCAAGTATGCAAGTTTCAAAAAATTCCATTTAATCTTGTTCCACTGAACAAAGTTTATATTTTACCTTTAGCCAGCATGCCAGTGTTTGCTTCTTCCTAACAACAAAAAAAACCAAAACAAAACAAAAACCCAAACAATTACTTTTTGAATATCATGGGAAAAAAATTGGACAAACTTTAGAAGTTGGTCCAATACCTAAAAACAGTTTTTAGAACTTAGAACTAACCAGTTATTAATTCTCCAACAATATGCACCTCTCTAAAATCCTTCTTAGGATGCCATAAAATTCTCAACATCCTATACTCTATAAACCTTTTCACAAGTGACTAGAAATTAAATGCTTCTCTGCACAGAGGAGCATTTCTGCACCTTCCTGGTTTTCTTTTATTGTAACATGAGAAACAAAAGTTAAGTAACAGTAAGCACATTATTTACAGCTCCATTCTAACTTTTCAAACATTTATTAGAAATACCACTCTAATAAATTTATTTAAAAAGAACAAAATAAACCAAGCAAGTTTACCTAGTGAAAAGGAATGCCTGATGCTCTATAGACTTCTTTAAAAAAAAAAAAAGAACAAATCTGAAAGTGTGCTCTGGGATGCAGCCATGTGCTCCAACCACACGTGCCACACATCAGAAGACCTGACCAAGCCAGTGGACAGCAGTGCCCTCACAGCTCATACAGGGAAGATTTTTGGGTCCTCTGTCCAAAGGGCTTCTCAGTACAGAATTAATTCCACTAGTCTGTGTACTTGCACCTCAAAAGCTCTGAGAGATTAACCACTACTCATTCTGAGCTTGAGTTTTCACCTGAGCTCATCATTTGTGCACATCCATCCTCATTTCTTAACTCAGAGGAGGAGTAAGCAGGAAACCCTGTGAAGAACTTAACCCCTTCTATGATGTAGCACAGGGAAGTGCATATCCTTAACAGAAAGATAGTCTGAGAGCCACTATAGCCTTTCAGCTTTTAAAATTCCTGCAAGCAAAAGAAACATTTAGCAAGCTATACCTGCTCTTGAGGACTTAAATCAACTTCTGACACAATGTTTTGATTCACCTGATCTCCCTCAGTTTTGAGGGCAGGATTACTATCTGTTTCATCTTCAAAATCTTCACTGTAGCTACCTAAAAGAGTAAAAATAAATATAAAATAGAATGAATTCTCAAGGAAGATAAAGGAGTAAGAGACAGCTATTTCCTTTGCCCCAATACCTTGTCTAAGAACAGCTACTGCTAATGTTACTCCTTTTACAAAGGCAACAGAAAGTTCCCAAAACTGAGTATGGTACTAAAACTACAGTGAAAGTTACACACAATATTTCTAAATTCAAAGGAGGCTTGCCTTGTGATCAGATATGCTTTGTCTCCTCAAGGTGTACTTGAACTGACTCCTTTTATTCAATTACTCTCTCTCACTTAGGGGTGAAATGATGCAATTCCAACCCTGTAGATAAAGTACTTTGTACATTGACAACTCCAGCAGTTTTGAGGCTCAGAATGTGTAATTTGGCTTCTTATGACCTGCTTTGGTGGGCCAAAAGCCACTCTCAAGAGTAAGCACTATTTAAACCCAAGTGTGTCAGAGAATAAACTTCACAAGCAAGCCAAAGGCTTTTCCTTCAGTTACCCAGATCCTTTCACAAGTTTCAGTTCTCTTTTGCTGTATCTCTCCCACTCAGCTCCTGTGGTTAACAGGCTCCAGTGTCTGCATTATCTGTAACACTTAAACTTAGAACCCTTGCAAAATACTGGATCATAATGTGTTCTTTATGTGTTTATGGTTTACAAACATCCTCGTTATGCTTGGGAAATTCAATCCTGACAACAGGACCTCTCAAAGGTTCAGCTGAATAAATAAATTTGAAAATAAAATCCATTAAATTACATGAATACACACTATCATAGAACAGCAATGAAGCATAAAATAAAGAGACATGACAAGTGAAAGACAAATAAGCAAGAAATGTAGCATGAAAATTTTGTGGGGAAATCAGATAAGAGCAATACTGCAGATTACAGAGATTAAACTGAGGTATGAAAACATGGCACAGAAATACAGATGACAGTTAAGACACTGGAGTAAATCAAATTTCAACATCAGAGGGTTTTTTTTCATTTATGAATGATACAGGATTTTTACTACTTTTTTTTTCCTTTTTTTTTTTGTCTTTTGGTTTACAATAGATTAAAAATCCGCTTAAAAAAAGAAAAAGCACAGAAGCAAAATAAACCCCTTAACCCCTCTGGTATGAATAATAGCTGCAGAGTCATAATGCAACAACAGCCTAAAAGGCTGATGTAAGAACTACAGGTAAAATAAAAGGTTGTTTTACCAGATTTCTCTTCATGTGCAGGTTCTTCTTCTTTTTCAGCATTTTCATTTCTGAGAAATAAAATGAAAATTCTACTCTCTCTTTGGACAGCAAATAAATATACTTTTTTTCTTGGAACTCTACACTCTGATACTTCTTACAATTAGTAATAAAAGAAAAAATGTAATTGTCCAACAAATCAAATAAAATGTAAAAAAGTAGTAAAAGTGTCAGAAATTATTAAATAAAGTATTTCCCAGATAAAATTCTCAATCTAACTCTTAAAACCACTCCCTTTCTGCATTCTCTTCAACATCTACATTAACTTCTCAAAAACTATTTTTATCATCAAGGTTTGCCTCCTGTTCTGACCCTGTCATTTTGGATTAACAAAATAATTTTAAAAACCACCCACCTCTCCTTTCTTTCCCCTTTTCCCATAAAACAGAAGTTTTGCCCTTATCTAAAGCTCTCCAGAATTCTGCCCCTCCAACTATTTTCATATCAGAAGTTGCCTCTGAACTCAGTATTTTCAGCAACAGCATCCTGAAATTCCCCTTCATCCATTTCTCTCAGGTGTTGGAACTTATTTTCACGTAACTGATTATAAATGGATTGCCCTAGTCTATGAAGATTAAATACCTTTCCTCTAGATTAATTTGTAACATCATGTCTAAAGTGTCATAGAATCTTTCCTGATCTATTTCCTTGTTATTATCAGTCGTTACCTCTTTGTTTAGTTACTCCTTACAATTACGAACATTGAGCTGTTACTACTGAGTTATGCACAAGACCATGGAGCTACGTCCACTCATCACTAACTCATGCTCTCACTTTTATTTATTAGGCTCATTTCTTCCCTTCTCTTGAAGAAAAAAAGCCAAACCACAATAAACAAACAAAAAACTGACTGAAATTATATACAGGATATCATCCAACAAAATCTCAGTGGCCATACCCAATCCACATGTGCTCACTAATAGTCCACAACTTTTCTTCCCTCTGAATTACCGTACAAATGGTGCTAGTATGACAGAATCATTGGAATCCAGCTCTTTATTTAATCTTGCATAATCAAGAGTAGAGGAAGCTTCTCGTTCAAGCTTGGCAAAAAAGATCTCTTTTTCTTCTTGTTCTTCCAAGGTATCCAATCCAACTCCTACAGTACTTTGATTAGGCCCAGAAGCTAAAACTGAATCTAAATTTCAAAAAAGAAAATAAACCGTGTCTGTGCTGTATGTCCACACAGAACAGCCATAATAGTTAACAACAACTACAGACAGACTCATAAACTATTAATGGCATCAAATCATTACAGACTAGTACTAGGAGACTTCAGTTCGTGACACAGCTGACAGAAGTGAAGAATCCCATTTTGAAATCAATTAAGGAAAACTACTTTTAATAGTATCTTATTTAGATCTAGTTAACTTGATGAAATGGTTGGGCTCTCAGTTCTCACCATTTGTTTCCAGGCTGTCTCTACTCAAAGAGACAGCATCTCCACCACATTTCTCAAGCTGCATCTTTTCCACATCCATATTTTCATGACTTTCTCCCACAGCCTGTGAAGTGCTCTGTATCTTGACAAAGTTTCCACTGGCTTCAAGCATTCCTGGGAAAAAAGTTGCAATATTCTTGACTATCATCTAAAAGCTACTTGTATGACAAATCAGTCTTCTAGTCTGCTTCCAGAACTACCAGTTTTAATCTCGTACTACAACTGCAAAGGTATGCAGTCTCACGAGTCGCATTCACCTAATTTCCACTGATTCTATATGTAAATTTTGTTTAATTAATTAAGCTATTATAAACATTATCTTCCTGTACTTTGTATTTGCACACATAACCTAAAGTTCAGCATGAGACAAATGCAAAAACTGAGCTACTGTCACATTATTCATGAAAGACAATCTCACACACAGACCCTATACAGAAATTGACATTCTTTTCTTAAAACCCAGTTAATTTCATTTGATTTACTACATCCGATCACCACAGATTTTTTAAACTCGCTAAGCCATTGGCTTAGCAGCTACATTTCATTTGTTGCTTAAAGGCTATAAAGAAAAAATAGTAATCAAAGTCTCTTAAAAGTCGCTGATGAATACCCAGTTATGCCATTCTACACATTTATGCAACTACAACTTGCAGTTTAAACTCGCTAAGCCATTGGCTAAGCAGCTACATTTCATTTGTTGCTTAAAGGCTATAAGGAAAAAATAGTAATCAAAGTTTCTTAAAAGTCGCTGACGAATACCCAACTACCCATTTATGCACCTACAACTTGCAGCTGCTCTCTCCTAATTGCAACTTCACTGTTGTGAGTGTTCAACATCACCTTAACAACTTTTTGCTGGCCCTCAGGCAGAACACTGCCATACCTACTTCCTTATGGAAGACTAAAAGCCAGATATCACAGGACACTCCTAGTTCAAAAACTCCCTTCTGCCTGCCTGCAAAACACACACGTTTATACTTACATTCTGAATAAGTTCTCATTGGAGAAGGGATAGCAGAAAACCTGCTTATGCATTGTCTCAAATGACACATGAAATTATTTAACAGTTCTCATAGAAGGGAAGAGAAACTAAGTCTGTTTTTTCCTAACATTAATTGTCAGTTGGTAACACTCAGAATTTTTTGTCCTGCCTGGCCACATGATGTTGAGATGTAGCTGTGTCCTTGTACTGAGCACACCAGAAGGGGTGAAGACACTGACAACAGCTCATTTCCTGCTGCAGGAGACTGGAGGAGATCCATACATCAATAACACTAAATCAGTTTTCCATGTGCTGACCAAGTGCTTCAGCTCTGGGATCTTCCTCTGTTCTCTACACAAGCCCATACAAGTCCCATTTAAAAATGCCATATTTGCCTATATTACGACAATGGAGAATCCTTTCCCTTTGGTACTGAAAATGTACTTAGGGTGAGGGAAAGTGGGAAAGTAGGAGCCTCAAGACCTTTTCCTTTCCCAGTGGGCAGTCCTCAGCATGTTCATTCTGATTGTAAGAGCCTCCTTTTTAAAAAGAATAGGTTTATTTTCTTGATTTTGATGATAAAGTCCCCTTGCATGTCTTACTGGGAGGCTAAGTGCAGAAGATTCCACATCTTGGAAATCCACATTCCCGTATCTAACCTCAGCTCTGTCCTCAATATAGAGCTCTGACTGACTTGCCCTGCATGTAACAAATAAATGTCAGAGACACTGTCTAAAGGTCAAGCTCCACATGTATAGAAAGTTAATGCCTAAATAAATACATATTGCTACATTGAAAAGCAGAAAATTGAAAGCTCAAAGTGCTGAACAGAAGTAAAAAACTACAAATAGGCCATTTCTCAGGTAGCCAAATGCAGTAATTTAAAGTATTTTACTCAGATAGCACTCTATTCTAGTTATCAAGACAGCAAATAGGAGTCTGTTTGCAGCTGGGTCACAAGTTTTTTGCAGAGCTTTAGATTAGCCATACCCTCACCAGACTTCCAACACTATTTTTGAATGAGAATATATTAGCAGAATCAAATGCTAACTGCAACTGACCTTCTGTGTAGAGATTGGCAAGAAAGGAGAAGGGATTATACAACAGTAAAAAAACCAATTAGAATGTTTAATAGAACAAAAGTTTAAAGAAAACATTTTTCTGTGGTTTCTAAATTTAAATCATCTCATATCCAGTGAAATTTCTCAGCAGATGTACATTGATCTTGAAGGCTTCAAGGGTTTATGTAAGCTATCTAATAATTTTAAAATATTTTGCTAGTCAGGGTTTGAGTCAAATCAGAGGTTCTTTTAAAAAGCACCTTCATTAATAATGTGAAAATCAAATACTGTTTCTGCAACCTTTAAACTTTGCAACTTAGCCACTCTCAACACTCACACACACCCCTCACTGCTAGTGAAGGCAACAATATTTGTTTTCTCTCATCCTACACAATCTGAACTCTGAGAAACCCATGAAACTTGGAGAAAATATCAACTCACATGGATTTAACAGTCTCTTCATTGTATTTTTGGCTGTTTGAACAATGCCATGGATTTCAGTGAGGTTACCAAGAGCCATTTGCTTTTGTGGAGTGGTATTTGTTACTTCTCTTAAAAGGTTCTTAAGTAGTTATCTTGAATGCCAAAGATTTCACTACCTGTATGTTTCTAAGCAACATTTTGTAAAGCTAATGACATATGGTATTCTTTTTTAGGGTACAGCCATTTGAAATTAATTAAAAAAAAGAACCTAAGTTTCACTTTGAAGACTATTTCTTAATATCACACTCGCAGAGAAACATTTAAAAACATAAATACAAAGGACTCAAACTGACAATGACAAACATCTACTTCAAAAAGTAACTTATTTTCTTCCTAATCTGACCAAGACTGTCAGAATTGAGTCATTTTACCTTTTTAATACCATAAAAAATACAGTAAATTTGTTACCCTCAGAATTGTCTGGACTGTCAGAAGCGAGGGCTCCTTCTTCTTTGTTTAAGTACGAATATTTCTTGTCCTTATGAAATTTTTCCAACATTTTGGATTTAGACAAAGCCTTGCTGCGAGATGCACTGGAAGATTTAGAGGGAACTACTTCTAAGTGTACATAAACATTATAAATTTTAATGCACAATGGACAGGGAATAAAGAGAAGAATGAGATGTGAGACTTCAAAGTGACACTTCTGAAAAAGTAATACAGTACAGTTTCTTGTACATTGAATTACTTCTAATTTTCTACCTGTAAGTTAAAACCAAAGTTAATACTTATAACTTCTGGAAATAGAACTACTCTTCTCCATCCTTTTTTCTTATTTTTAAAAAGATTCTTGATACAGGTTACACTGAACAATTACACTGTTCTAGAAGCTCAATAAATGACCTGAAAACAAAGAAAACTAGTAAAACTACTTCAACAGTAAAAGGTTTTTACTACGAGGTTTGAAAGGAAGCATGTAGACTGGTACAAAGAAAAGTGGGAAAACATAGGTACATAAGTATAAATAACTACTGCCTTTATCACTATCAGATATAAGAACTTAATTTTTGTTTGCTCAAATCCTTGTGGGGACTTGCTCAGCTGCAAATACAACTAACATACATAAGTATAAATAACTACTGCCTTTATCACTATCACACATAAGAACTTCATTTGTTTGCTCAAACCCTTGTGGGGACTTGTTCAGCTGCAAATACAACTAACGTCTTCCATTCATGTTAGCAGAATTAAGTTTTAAATAACAGCACCTATGCTGAAAACTGCTCTCATGATCAAAGAATCACAGAATGGTTTGGGTTGGAAGGGACCTTAAAGATCATCCAGTTCCAATGCCCCTGCATTGGAACTTTCTCTAGACCAGACTGCTCAGAGACCCATCCAATCTGGCCTTGAACACTTCCAGGGATAGGACATCCACAGCTTCTCTGAGCAACCCATTCAGTGCCAAATCACCCTCGGAGCAAAGAACTTCCTCCTAACACCTAATCTAAAGCTACTCTCTATTTGTGTGATACCATCCCTGCTTGTTTTGTCACTACACTCTCTTGTCAAAAGTCTCCATCTTTCTTGCAGGCTCCCTTCATGTACTGCAAGGGCACAGTTAGGTCACCCTGTAGTCTTCTCTTTCCTGGGTTTAACAAAGCCAATTCTCTCAGCCTTTCCTCATACAAGAGGTCCTCCAGCCCCCTAACCATCTTAGTGGCCTTCTCTGGACTCTTACATGACAGCTACACTGCAGCCCTCATATGCCTTAGGCTAGCCAGATGGTCTGTGTTGGATTTCGCCATGTTGAAATTGTCATGGTGGAAGAGGCTTCAAAATTTAATAATTCTGACAAAATTCTTAGTTATGGGTCTTTTGAGTTCACCTTGACACAAGAGAGAGAGTAGTCTAGGACATCAAGCCAAATACTTCTGCTATTTAGAACAGGAGTATAGGGATATGTGACCAGAACTTAACACAGCTCAAACATCCAAGATAACTAAAGGAAGCTGGTGCAGCAAGGAGAGAAATGGTATTAAATAAATCCTGATATAATGCATAGGTCCTTTATTCCCTCAGCTGTGTAAGTTCACTAGCAAGACACTACTCCTCTGGATCTGTATTCTCCCACATTTACTGGGAAACTAGAAGTGTTTTCAGCATACCATCTGTTGTAAATAATGCAAACACCTGATACCTTTTGAAATAGTAATTTGAAATAACTACAGACGTTCTCCTATTGCTCATATTTCAAACATTAACCCTATTTTGAGAAGAAATTATTTTTTTTATTTATCTCTCAGACCGAGATGCTCTACAGCTCTTCTATGCAAATGAGGATTATGAAAACATATACATACATTCTGTAGACTGCACATACACACTAGAAAACTGACACAGGAGATGTTCTGTAATCTACAAACTACATCACCAACATCATACAAAGACCAAGTGCCAAATATTTCATTGTGATGCCTCTCTAAAACTTTACATATCTGCTTGAATTTAACACCAATGCCATTCTTAAATCTGGATAAGTTAATTGCTATTGTCTTTTACACAGAAGTATTTAATGGATCAATGGTTATAATTCCTACTTATTTGCTGGAGTTTCTTTTCAGTTAACAAAATGACTCACATAAAATGCTGAATCTAAAGTTACACTGACTAAAATAATCCTGCAGATTAAACAATTTAAGTTTTTAATTTATACCAACTGCTGTTTCCATTCCAGGGGCAGCATGCACAAACCAGACCAGATGTCAGCAAAGGAAAAAAACCCACATAAATAGAAAATAAGTAAAATGCTTATATGCTGTCTTTGAAATGAAACAAGTAGAACAATGAATATTAATATTTCTCAAGTATGAAATGCAGGAAGTGTAAGATACTTTCTATTTACTAAAGGCGTGCTTAGTACAGGTCTTTTTGTTGTCTTTTTGAGAGCTTTTTATTCAGATTTTTGAAGTTATTTCCCCCTTTCCCCAGGCTGACATTAAACACTGGGATCACTACTACATCACTATATGTAGTGATAATGATGCTACAACAACTGAGCAAAAATTACAATCATTAGTTTCTTCTGAAAATGATAAAAGAAGTATGTGGCAGCTTGGTCAAAAGGACAGTTTGCTAAGGATTTTCTACAGGGAACACACTAGTAATACAAGGCTGATACTGAATAAATACATCAAAAATATTTAATCAAATACCAGACTGGGCATCTGAATGGGAACTCTTTTGCTCAGTATTTTCCACTACTTCAGCATGGCTTTCTGTCAGTTTCTTCTCTTTTCTCACTTTAACAAATTTTATTTGAAAATCTTGAAAAGACAAACAGAGGAACAGACATGCAAGGAAGACAGGACAGGAATTCTTAGAATCCAATTTCTTTTATCATTTTAATCACAAAAGCAAGCAGAAAGGGCATCACCTAGGTCTCCAACCTGTCCAATATGGAAGACAGCGTCTTGAATCAAAATTTGCACATTTCAGTTTAAAGCTGAAGAACAAACAGTTTAAACATGCCTAGAACAACTCGTGGAGTTATTTTAAAATGTAGTTTACACTTCTCAGTGAAACAGGCTATTAGTTTAACTCTCTACCTGTTTCCTGGCACTTCTGTAACAAGATGCCTTGGAGAAAAAAAAAAGGACAGATAACAAGTAAGTGTAGAGCACATATTTAATCTTCTTCTCTTTGTCTCTCAAGAAAGCATGATATAGATAATGAAGTAATGCAAAATCAAAACCTCAAACTGCAAGCAACACATCAGCTAATATCACAAGCTGATTATCCAGGCTTTCTTCAGATAATGTTATCTCTTAACAGTCACACCCAAAGACATCAACTTATACATATGGAGCACCCATTTGTAATTAATGCAGTGCCACACTATGGGTGAAGGTAGGGTTTAAGCATTTATATAAGTTTGATTCATGATGATAAAACAACTTTAAAAACACTAATTCTATTAGCTGGTAGTCTATTGACTATGTCCTGTCTGCAACCAACATGAAGGTTCAAGCCTAGGGTATTGACACACAAGGGTCTCCAAAAATTTTTGACACACAAGGGTTACCAAGGGTCACACAACGGTCTCGAAAAAAATTTTGAAGCATTCTGACATTACACTTTCCTGAAATTAAATTCAGCTTACTTTCATGTTTGTTAGCATCACAGCAGTGTTATTTTCTCCCATAAGAAATTATTTTGCTATTTAGGAGATGTTTACATATAACCTCACAAAGAACCACAAGTCTAAATCATCATCTCAGTCATCCAGAGCAGTAACTTACATTGCAATGTTGCTGTGCCACCATCCACTTTTAATAGGTCTGAGCAGCACACCACACAACATAGACACACTGAGAATATTAGACATGGCAAAATGGTATTTGACAAAGTACTTGGAAGCACACGAGGCAAACAAAGGGAAACATGAGCAGTTCTGGAAATCTATCCACACTGAATTCCTTACAGTCACATGACCTGTCATTTTAAAACTCCAAAAATACATGAAGTAAAATCATAGCCACATAAAACTGCAGAGGAAAACTCAATTTATCCGAAAGGTGGCCAAGTTGGTCTCTGCAAATGGCTCTCTTTTGACTCTAAGTTAATTGCCCTACAACTAGACCTTACCTTGCAGAAAGGCATTCATCATAGCACACATTTTGCAACTGCTACCATTTGCAAGTGTCCAGTGTGACAAATATATCCCTTTCCTCATGGGATGCCACAACCTTGGAGTTACCACCTTCTTGCCAAGACAGAAAGAGGAAGGGCCTCTAGTGGAAATTAAAGGCCCCTGTGCTTGGCAATATTAAAGCAGTAGGTGGGGTATGGCTTATTGCATCTGCTCCATGAGTGTGGTATTCTATGCAGTGGTGACAGAGCAGTAAATAAAATAAAACGAATAATCTGCCAGGCAAAAATGGTCCTCAGGGAAGAATTCTGTGCATGGATCTAGCACATTGGGCGTTCACTCCTATATTCTCAGCTTTGTTATGTCCAACTGCCAACATGCTGGATCTTGGAGGCAAAATGCATTACACACAGATTACTTTCAATTCCCTCCAAAAAAACCCCAAAAATCAGCCCGTCATCAACAGTATGAATATGAACAGGCTAGCTTCTTTTGCATGTAAATTGATTCCATACTGGCAAAACTGGGTAGGCTCACCTTCTGAATGTTTTTCTGTTAAATGAGAAGCTTTTCTTAAGAGAAACCTTGAAAAGTTTACCAGATATTTCACACATCAGTAAATTGTAGATTAAGTTTGTTCCAGTTCTAACAGCCTTACCTCTAGTTAACCTGCACAACTGATAAGATATTCTTAATTTTAAAAAAGACAGTGGTGGAAAATGTTTGGATAGAACATCTCAGTATAATCATATTTTTTCTTGTGATTCTGTTTTGAGTTTTACTTAATCCACACAAGCACTGTTCTCTAAAGATTGTAATAACCCTGCCGTTTATGAATCTATTTCAGTGTATTTTCTACCATAAGAAGTATCAAAGCTGGGTTGCCTCAAGTATCTTGGAAAAACCACGGAAACATGCTGAGCTTCTTAAGTCATCAGAATTTTCTTTGATAGTATGTAGAAAAATGAGGTTATGGTAACCTCTTAATTCTCACATTGCCCAGCAAGAACACTCCATCCGTACATTATTTGAAAAGCTGTAAGGAAATCATCATATCTCATAACCACCTGATAAGAACTTTCTCATATCCATCGGAGTTTTAAATCAACATCTTAAAAGGCCAACACAGATAAGAAGTCCAGGTACCACCTATAAGGATTAAGCCCAAATGGCACAACTGCTGACTAGGATTTGACTCCTCACTAAGATAACACTGACAGCTAGTCTGAAAATCTGAGACTACCAGCAGTATTTTAACTCTGTCAGATGAAAAAAAAAGATTTTTGTACCTTTCTGTTAAGGTCCACTTACAATTAATACAAATAATGAAAATTAAGAAACCACTGAAGAAGAGGCAAAAATGCTGTGGAAATTCACTACTATAGGTTTTACTACCCAACAAGAATACAATGTAGAAATTAAAAACATAGAGGTGGAAAGCTTGGAAACAATTATATCCTACTATAGGTTTTACTACCCAACAAGAATACAATGTAGAAATTTAAAAAAAAATAGAGGTGGAAAGCTTGCAAACAATTATATATTTTCTTCCAGAACTATGTGACCGTGTCAATACTGAACCAGCAATCATGTCATCACAGCCCATTTCGCCTTGAGCCACAGCTCTTGGCAAGGGAAATGTTGAGAATACTGAAGACATACATCTTGGATTCAGCTGGTGTTGAAAAGTTTTTCTTTCTTTGTGCTTTTCCAACCTACTACAAATGTTGCAGTCAGCATACATTTATACAAACTGGTCTTTTTCCAGTACAGTTTTAAAAACAGAAAGCTATAAAAAGTCAGTATAAAGAACAGGTTGGCTACAAAACACATATACCAATATTTCTGTAAGTTCTTAACTTGTATTTTCTAACTATTTTACTATTTATAATGTGCTTATTTTTTACAAGTTTTATTAATTCAAAAACTACAGAAAAAAACCCATCAGACAGCTTGCATGCAGCTTGAATATGAACCATTAAAAATACAATTCTACTTGACTTTTATGCTTTACAAACTCTAAAACACTTGAGTGGCATCAACTTAATCCCAAACCGGGCCTAACATGCTGTATGATAAAGAACTAGCCTGACCCCCTGTGGCCAAAACATTGCAAAACTAAATTTACCACCATCATCCGAGTCTTCCTCAGATAACCACCAGGGCACTGAATCCTTTTTCTTCTTTTCTTTTTTCCTGGGCTGTCCCAATTTCTCAAGAATGCTGGACTTTTTCTTTGAACTTTCAAGTGAATCATCTGAAAGAGACTGAATCAATTGCATGCAAGATTAAAGAGGGCTTTTACATTTTTACATTGTTTCAGCCACTCAGTTCTGGACTTCAGAGTCCAGATACCTCTCATTACTCTCCACTCTTTGCATTTTTTTGTATATGCATGACAAAACTGATTAAGAAAAAATAACTATATTCATATGGCATAATACTGTATATTTTAATAATCCCATTGCCAGAATTTGGATATATTAAAGGTTGATTGCTTCAGAGAATGTATGTTCAAATGAACAGCATAATCAGCTCTTTTTCAATTAGTTAAGACATTTAAGAACCAAAACCCTGACTATATCCCTGAAGATAATGAAGTAGAGCAGAAACAATTTCACCTTGTCCTTGCTTTGTACGTGAACATTATTATTAATATGCTAAAAATAACTGTGCACTAGCAACATTCTAGCTGCCAGAAAATCTTATTTCAGAAATTAATTTTATACTTTGTATTCATGGAATATAATAGAAATGCCAGAGCCATTCCTACCCAAATGTGTATTAAACTTTCATGTGTGTTAGTCATCCATGCTGATTTTGACTGATGGCTTAAATCAATGGAAAAAAAATCTGAGTATGGACACCATATGAATTTAAATTACTGATAAGTAACAGGAAGGAAAAGACAACTAACCTCTGCTCCTTTCCTTTAATAAAGCTCTTTGTGGCCTACAGCAGGCTCAGAGTCACAATTAACTATCCACATACTGAATAAGGAAATATTCATTACAATACTGCACTGCAACGTTATGTTCTACACATTCTTTGTGAAGCAAACTGAGGTTAAGGGGAATGGAATCCTTTTAACCTAAATTTTCAGCTACAACTGTTAAAACCAAATGTCCTAAAGTGTCTTAGAGAACATGATGCACAGAATTAGTAAAAGCCATAAATGATAAGAAACAAAGGATTCACATATGAAATGCATCACATGGAAAAATTTCAAAAGCTTCACTTTTTTAATAGTCACAAATAAAAAAATCTGATGGTATAAACCCAATATCAGAGGCAACAGGATTGTGGATACTTACCATGTAAAACACAAGGGAATGTTTTAGCAAAACAAGTCTCTGCAATCCACTGCCTCCTATTACATTAAAAACACTGCCATAAAAGCCTAGTTTTACTATATGACTAAAACTTCAACTTCTTCTTCATTTAAAAATCAAATACCAATTATATAAAACAATAATTTAAGAAAAAAATAATTGCAATAAAATATTCTCATTAGTATCTCTGATCAAGAACATCTTTAGAGCTTTCAGTTTCACTAGAGAAAACTAAATATCTGTCACACATCTCAGAAAAAAAGAAGTGCTCTGAGCCTTGCATTTTAAAAAACCACAATTTTAATACATTAGGAAACTGCTAGACAACAGGATGTATTGCAATTTCTCTAAGTTGGCTCTGTGACATAGAACAAAACAGCTTTAGATTTCTAATAAATATCCCATTAATAACAATTTCCTGACACTAGTCACAAGTACTAGTGCCATTGTCCCCAAAGGTCAGACTGTCTCCTGCTAGCTGGAAGCACTGACAGGTGTTTGATGCAAGCTCTGTTATCACTTGCTGTTTCTTTTACAACTAACAGTATCCTCTGCTCTGCAGGCAGAACTTCAGTGAATGCTCATGCTCCTTAGTGGATTGTAACTAAAGAACCTGCAACTCCCACAGGCTGTGCTCAAATTCTGGAAATTTTCCATGTCCAGCCATCTTGTCAACTGCAGCCAGTAAAGCTGCAGCAGCTGGGAGAGTAATGCTGACACAAAAATACTGGTGCGCTTTTCCCAACACGTCAGTTGTCTCAACAGCAAAACTTCCAGATTTTTTTTCCTTCCTTTGAAAAAAGGTAAATCAATCAATCAATCAATCATCAATCAAATTCTGGACTCGTAATGACTCTTCAGCACCAGTAAGTGGCACCAATTTCTTCCTTCCCCTCCTCCATAAGACAGCCTCAGCCTTTCAGGAACACAGACACACCAGAAGTGTCAGTTGTTTAATCTCAACATTAATAAAAGCCTAAAGAGGCAGTGTTATGACCTAGAACAACTACATGGCACATCATCAGCTTACCACCTCCTTTGCATGTGAAGGAACTGTAAAAAGTTCCCTCAACCTATGACAATAGGTAATACAGAATTTGATCTAAACTACTCAGACTTTCATGACCAATTGTCCTGATTAATTCATGATACCAGTATTTTTTAATTAAATAAGTCTACTTCAAAATATGCTTTTATTACACAATAATATGTTAATCTATTTGATATTTTAATAAAAACTTAAAATGCTCCTCTAACATGGCTAATGTGTGGTGTTTCTCTTCCAGATGCCATTCTACAGATATTCTAACAAGGATGATTTAGCCTTTCCTTTTGAAAGTTTTCCTTCTCAAGTATCCATGAATATCAAGTAGAACAAAGGTCAACTGAAAATACTAGAAGCACACAACAGCTTTTTCACAACATTGCTTTAAGTCACCAAAAAAAGACCAATTAATTCAATTAATTGAAGCACTGTGCATTAGAAAGACTTCCTCCCATTGCACATCCCAAGAGAACGGCACAGCCAACACAGCAAACACTGAAAACCTGCAGCTAAACCAGTGTGACAGATGATGCTTAAGGGCAATCCAATTGACAACAGGAGGAAGCACACCAAAACATGACACTGATGGTGAGGAGTGCATGGACCACAGGAACACAGACAGTGGAGGAGGAAGGATTACAGGAAGAATTATGGATTACAACAGGGTGTCTTGGCAAGGGGCTGGGAATAAGCATGACCAGGCAGAGGGAATCATTAAAGGATTTATCCTACATGCAGTCGTTATTACACATTTGTGTTTCCTTCTGTATAATGATAATAGTCTAGAAAATCCACTGATAGCTTTTAAAGTTCAGTGTATATACTACAAGACTTAGATTAATCCTCATACTAGACCTGCATCATCCAGCTGTATATACAGTCTTCCTTTTAACTTCATGTTTTAATCACAAACATACATACACAGCTCACCCCAAACACAGATTCATTAAGAGTTATTTAAAAGGGAAAAATCCTGCTCCATTTCCTCTTTGAAAGATTTGCTTAAACAATATGAAGTCTTCCCCAAACTACTGAGAAACAGATTTTACTATTCCCCACCCGCTGTGACGCTCTCAACACAAATATCACCTACAGAGAGATTCAAGAAATGGAGCACATCAGTTTCTCATCTTTCTAATATTAAAAGGCCAAACTCTTTTTATAAAAAACCTAAGCAAGGAGAAGGACATAGCAGAAGTTGCCTGTGTAAAAATAACAGAGAGTAGATAACATCATTGTCATTTGGGTCTGTATCTAGCTGGCAAAAAACACAATGCATATTTTTAATAACTGGATTAACAGTTTGGAAACAGTTTTGGATTGAAATTATTAAAAAAATGAAGACGTGAATTGTTACAGTTACATTCTCTGGGACATTCCAAATGCCACTTAGAATAATTCAATAGTTACTCTGATTTTTTTTTTTAAACAGGCATTCTCAATGTGGGCAATAGCTGAGGAGGAAGAAGAGCATGTCAAATGAGGAATAAAATACCAGAAGCAATCACATGCTGAGTTTTGACAGATGTGTACAACAAATAAAAGATTAAAAGTTCTTTCTCCTCCCCAAAGCAACTCCCTTTGCAATAACAGTAAGTAAAAAATTTTGAAGGAAATGCAAAGACTAGTTTTCTAATTTTACTAACATTAAAAATTTCAGAGAGTTCAAGAGTGCTAACTTAGTTACATCATTAAATTAAATTACTTTTCACAAGTCATTAAATTGTAACACAGCCTCTACTTAGAAAAAATTTCAAGCCTACATTACATATAACAGAGACTCCAGAAATATTCTCTGCCATCATCAGTTATGCTTATATACAGAATTAAAATCTAGTAAAGGCCTTATGTAGCAGTATTAATGTTTTAGGGTTACCACACTGTGTTCTTACAGATCAGAGGTCAGGTTCTGAAATTACAGGTCTTTGCATTGGAAAAATCATACCTAGTCAGGGCATTTAGATCATGTCTGATTATTCTTACCTTAAGTCACAAGCCACAGACTTGCATGATTTTGCCAGTACTCAAAACCATGAAGCACCATGAGGAATTAAAGGAATCTAATTCAAATTTTTAAATCATTACAACATACTTCATTTTATACAAGAATTTTTAAATATAATTCAGTGAGAGTAAGCACTGCACAGAAAAATACAGAAATTTTACAAACGTAGCTTGTGTTTATATACAGGCAGATTTTTTACCTCATTTTCAATTATACATCAATTTGAAACTTCTGGTACTAAGTAGCACCAACAATAAAGCTGAAACAAAAATCAAGAACCAAGGGCTCTTTCTGAAGATATAACCAGGCAATGACAAAATATTTATTTAATTACAAAACTGTTCTCTTGATTTCAATACAGCAAAATAGTATGAATTTAGCTTAGCAATCAAGACCCATAGATAAGACAGCTATGTTAATTATGTAACAAAAGGAGAGCTGAATCTTAAATTTCATATTCTTCCACAATCAATTTTCCCCATTTTTAATAGAGAATAGGGATGTGACCTTGCTCTCAAACATACCTCTTTCAGAAACTCTTCAAACTGTTCATCTAATTCTTCCTTTGAAAATCGATGAGCCATAATTTGCAGCTGGGTTTTACCTTCCAAACAACTGAGTCTAAAACCAAAAATTTAAACTTTAGTTAATTAAATGCATTCTGAAATTGATGTAACCTAATGATTTGCTTGAATAGAGCTATAAGCAAGAAAAACCCCAATCCAAAACTGACAGATGACAAACACTATCCTCCTTCATACCCAATATAAAACTATTTACTGAATGAGACAATCAGCGAAATCTACCTAGATCACCCAAATGCCTTACAAAACACCAGCTTCAGCATTTAAACTTTGAGGGGAAAATAAAATATGACTCACTCCAGCATCTTTACATTTTTCTTCAAAAACCAGCTCTCTTAGCAATCCAAGCATTTTGTTAATAATCTAATGAGAATCTGCTGCAGTAATATTTCCATTTTAAGGGTTTTTGATTACTTTCTGTGTTACTACTCCAACACTGGGGACATCTGGCACTGTTAGTTTTGTTTCATCATCTCTGCTGTGCTTTGGATTTAGTAAACAATAAATACACGTAAATCTTTTTAAGGTTAGGGAATGGCGTTTGGTTTGATCTGCCCTGACACAGAAAGCCAATGACACTTGCCCCCCTCTCCTTCCCCTAAGTCTGCATCAACTCCTCAGGTATGAAATACGTCCAACAACCAAAAGGCTGCAAAGCTTTTGTGTATCACACTGCTCAGCACATATGGCTGCCTTCAAAACTGCATATGCATGGCAGCATTAAACTGCACTATCATCTTCCAGCCCGAGAAGTGTGATGTAAACATAAAAGGGCTAAACATTTGCAAAAGTGCTTTTACCATTAAATAAAACTTCTCCCAGTATGGAGCCCACTCAGTACACAGGACTGTTACCTACCTAGTAAATTGATTTTGACAGGCGAGTTGTGACAACTGTTTCCTGCTTTCACTCCTTATCCATCCACAGACCACCCGACACTTTGGCTTTGGCAGTTAAAAAAAAGAAGTTATACAGCAGACTGCCCAGGCGTTGAGTTCAGCACGATATCCTTATGTAAGCATTTGGACAATATCTCTGAAAACATGGTAAGGAGATTAAGAATGTTACCTCTCAGGGCACACATAATCCAGTATCCTTTTATACTTTCACATCAAAGAACACTCGATGTTAAACATAGGATGCTTTAGCAATTTACTAACTGTGCCAGCTACTTTAGCAAGTGGGGAATATTTAATTCTAGCCTTGCCAGAAAAATAAAGTGATTCTCCTGACATTATCTTTACTTCTTCCTACATTAGAATGACGGCTTTCTTCTGGCTACCCTGTAATTACATCTTTTATAAAAAACTAACAATATGTAACTTAAAGGACAACAAACATGTTTACAATTTCGGTAACAGAAGATCATAGGCAAACATTAACCTTAGCAAATATACTTTTCAGGCATATCTTCATCTCTTCTTAGTGAACCTGGCGGCTCACAAATGACATTATGCTCAAAACAAAGGCGGCACTTGCTGCGATATATGCTACAACACAGCGCAAAAAGCGGAAGTTTTGGGGAGGTATGGCTAAACCACGGGGATGGAGGAAACCTTAAACAGCCTAACACATTTCACGTAACCTTTTCATCATCCCAGCCGCGACCTGATCCTCTTCCTCCTCCTCCGGCTGTCCCTGGAGCACACGCGCGGCTGGCGCACGGCAGCGCGGGGGCTCGGGGACGGGCGGGCAGGGCTCGGCTCGGCTCCAGGGCCCGACGGGCGCCCCGGGGAGCAGGGGAGAGGGAACTGGCCGCGGCTCGGAGCCGAGCGCTGCTGCGGGCGCCGGGCCCGCTCCGCCACGGCCGCCCCGCTCGCCGGCGGCGCGGTTGCCCGGGAAACCCTCCCGGCCACCGTCCCGCCCGCCAGCGGGGACCGCGCCACGTGATTCCGCCAAATCCACCAGCTTCCCGCCGCTCCGCCCGCCCCGCCGCGGCACACACGGCACGGGGGCGACCCGCGGGACGGGAGGGGACGGGCCGGGGTGCCATGTCCTCCGCGGGACACGCGAGGGGACCGGGACGCGGACGGGGACGGGCCCGGACGCCACTGACGGGCGGCGCTGGCGGGAGGCGCCGGCGTGCGGAGCGCGCCCCCTGGCGGGTGGGGGTGGTCCCTGAGCGGTCAGGGCGGGCGGGGCTGAGGGGATTTCATGTCCGAGCGTTCAGGAACCAGCCTGGGGTGCGGGGGTTTCATGTCCGAGCGTTCAGGGACCAGCCTGGGGTGCGGGGGTTTCATGTCCGGGCGTTCCGGGACCAGCCTGGGGTTGGGGGATTTCCATGTCCGGGCGTTCCGGGACCAGCCTGGCCTCACGCTGGCACCCCCTGAGCGCGCCCCGAAGGCCCTTGGCGGCTCCCCCGCCCCGCGGCCGCACGGTCGCAGCAGGTTTCCTTCCCACCCCAAGCGCTTCTCCAGAAGTCGTGCAACTGTTCTTCCGGAAAAGCAACAAGGAAAGGGTTAAAAGTGTGTTTAATTCCCTAATGCAAGGGTCAAACTCAAAGCATCCCTTCTTGCTTTTTCACAGAAATCCCTTTCTAAAGTTTTCCTAATGCTTCAGCCTTAGATGTTGGCCGTTGTGCTTTTAATGCGTTTTAGCACATCTCTGGAAATGTTTAAAACACGCAGGGAAATTAATGACCCCTGTTTCCCTGACCACTGCCTCTCGAATAACCACAGAACAATTGCAGTCTGTGCTTGCATGTGCTCTCCAGCGAGGGTCTGTCAGTTGTGTTTGTTGTGAGAGTCACGTTGCTTCAGGAATTTTTATGCCAGCATTTAGTAAATGGCAAAATAAAACAAGTTCACTTAAGAATACAAATGGACATTGTTCACACACGCACACACACACACACGTTTTGATTCTCTGTTCAGCAGACTTGGAACGAAAAGATTTTGAAAGGAAGTTTTCTTCAACGAGTGTTTGGATACTCATTGCAAGTGAGAAACCAGTTAAAGTCCTATTACTGCCTCTCATTTCCTGTTAGCTTGGGAGATAAAGACAGTGCTTCCAATATGGCCTTTATGTATCCCAGATTTTTTAATGCTAGTATAAATTATATTTAAATTCAAAGAAGCAAAGAAATGTGGGCTCTGTGTTTTCCACACAAGTCTATAGGAATTACTTTGCTAAAGGTGCTGCAGCCCTTCTTTCAATCAGGCCTATTGTCTGCAGATGGGGTATTATGTTTCCATTTGCAAAGTATTTTTTTCATCTTTATGTGCAACTTCTGCTGCTGTCTGTGGGAAATGTGGGAGCTGATCAAGGACAGAAAGCCCACATAAGCTAATATAGTAGAACAATTTGTTACACACGACGGCCCACTGATGGTGAAAACATCAATTTCCAACATTTACTCTTTTCTCTTGTTGCGTGAAAAAGCATGGAGTGAGGCACGGGAATTTGAAAAGAAATATGGAAATTAATTAAAAGAATGTCAGTCATGCTTCATGCCTTGATCCTGCTCAGATTTAAGCCAATGCAAATTTTACTATTAACTTCAAAGTGATAGCTGTGACATCATTCATTGATCATGAGAGTTACTTCATATATGATCAAATAATCACATCAAGGGCTCAGTCCTTCAAGCTGCTAAAAACTGTTGCACATTGAAGCTTTTCTGTTTGCCGAAATATGTTCAAAGAGCCTTGTACAAAGTATAGAAAAATGTGCAGAGGGATCAATGCTCTTGGAAACCTCAGTGCCCATATGGGAAAGAAAAAAACCTAAACCACTCTTGACGACTGTGGTGGAGAGGAGGCATTGCCTGGTGTTGAAATGTCATCCAGTGCATTCAAATAACATGCACAATAGCCACTTAAAAGATTTTCATTTCCTTCTAATGCCAACCAGTTGGAGCAATTCTCTCAAGAGCTCTTAACAACAGAAGTTAAGAAATGGGAGAGGGGGGCTAGCCATGAATTTCAGCCAGGATCATGGCAATGTGGGCAGCAGTGCTAATAAAGCAGAAGGATGGATGCAAATGCTAAAATAGATCCTGCTGGACAGAGCCCCAAATTATAAGGTAAATTTCAGGCTCTGCTGACATGGGTGGGAAGCCTTTTTTGGCTTCTATGAAGCCAGATTTTCCCGCTGTAGTCATTGGCTTCTCATTTGAATATGTGGCATGTGCACACATGGTACATATGTTTTTCTTGCTAAACAGCAAAAATATGAGGCTTCATGGATTATTATAGTAATTTCCAAAGATCAGTGGCAAAATTAAAAGGAATAAAATATGCATATTTCTATTCCGTTGTCTAATTTCAGTTTTGCATCGTCCATAAAATCAGTGGAGAAAAAGATACCAAATAAAAACCAAAAACCTCTGCCATATTCACTTTGGCTGAAGCATTGCATCAGATAGTATTTCAGTTCTGAGCCTGCAAATATGTGAAATACGAGATTATGATAATAAATATTTAATCATATTCTTGGTTATGTTTTTTTAAGGCTAACAGTTTCCTACTGAATCAAAAAGAAACAAACAGTGATGGACTAAAGTTAAAATTGCATTCTCTGTGTATGCTCACCGTAATGAGACTTCCTTAAGTGACAATGCAATAAAAACTCTTTCCAGCATGCACATCCAAAAGAAGTAAAGCCTTCCATAACTAGAAATTGCACAGAAAACATAAAGAATTGTGTGGAACTGTGTTCCATGTGAGAGAAAATGGTAGTAAAATTAGGATTACTTACAAAATAATTCACATAACTAGAATTGTAGTTTAAAAGAGCATTTTTAATGCTTTCACTTTTGGTTCGCTGCAGGTCTCATTTTGATCTGTCACCGATAACAAGTCCTCAGATCCCAAAGGCTGGAATTTTGGTTGATTCAGTTACAGTAGCCTGAACTCAGCGTCTCACTGTATGGTTTTTTCCATCATGAATTTTCTCTACAGGCTGAGAACTAAATTCTGTGTCATGTTTCAGATTATTCCAGAGACTCAGACTGGTCACAAATCTTATTTCTTCTTGCATCCTTTGAAGGGAGCGGCAAAGTTTGGAGTTTGGAAGCTGGGCTGTTGCTGGCCATTTCCCGTTTTCTGGAAGTTAGCAGACACGCACTGTTTCTCATGCTTTTTGAAAATGGATCCTCCCTCTGGCTTATTTGTGTAAATGTTTAATTGCCTTAATGTTGTGCCCTGTACTGCCAAGTTTTCAGTTTGTGTGGAAGAGTGCAAAGTTGCTGTAATTACTGGCTGCAGGAATAAATTCTTCACCATTATAGAGGAAACTCTCCTATCACCAGCAACTGTAAGCAATTAAAAATTCTTTCAAGAGGGTGATTGTTTGCAGTCAGTAATTAAAGGTGCTTATCACTCTGTCAGATTAAAATGTATTTTCCAACATTTAACACTGCTTTTTCTTTCTTTTTCTGATTCTCTATAAACTTGTTGGAAAACATTGCTCCACTGTGTAATCCAGCCAGTGGAGCAAAATCCCTTCTGTTGCTTTTGAGAAATCCTGGGAAAATTATTATGCAAAGGTAGGTACAAACATGGCTGGTTTGACTAACTGTAGCACTTTTGATTTACTCCAATGATGCTGCCCTGTGCCCACTGTAGGTCCTTCTTCGCCAGTGAAAATTCTCAGCTCTTGGCATCGGGCAACATGCTTACAATTCCTACTCTGTGGGACTGGAGAAACAATTTGAGTTGCTTCCACCTAAGATCATTTGAACTGCAAACCCTCATCTGCCTTGAATATTCTCCTTTGCATATAGAAAGTTTTGTAGTAAGTTTTTCTCTTTGTGTGAAAACACACTGCATGTGTTCTGTTCAGAAAAAGTTAATGTAAATATTTTTATAAAAATTTCTTGGTGGCTTAGGAAGGATCAAACTCAGAAAATTCTGAAGAGAAAAATTAAGTATTCTGATTTATTAAAATTTTTCAGAACTGTAACATCTTTCGTTGATCCTGACAACATATCTGCCTAGCACTGGCGGGAATGTTAGCTTTGCATTTCAGATTTTCACTTGGTTATTTTTAGTTCTTCTGAAGCCTGGGAAATAAGAAATATAACCGCTTTGAACAGTCTGAAAGAGCCAACTCTAGCAGGGCCTCTGAATCTGATTAGATAAAACAACAAAGAGGTTCTGTTAGGGCAGAGGCAGGAAGAACTAAGGTGGGTGGCAATATCTGTCATAACTCAGGGGAAATGTAGCCTCAAAGCACTCAAAAGTGGGTGAAAAAAATAACATAAGCATTAGACAACTTTCCCACATCTTAGGTCACTCTCCAAATGCAGTTTGAAAAACTTTCTCTAGGCTCCACTTTTTTTTTAAATTTTATTTTTAAAGTACAATAAACAGCACATGCATGTGTGTTTATATTAAAAAGCTGATTTAGGGGAACATAATTTCTCTTCAGATAAGTATCTGAAGAAGTACAATGTGGCAAGTGCAATTAGATTTGTTGGTATAGAAACTGTGTGAGATCTTAAGGGACAGATTTGCAATTTTCAGTGTTTTCCTCAGAAAGTTAGGTAGCTTGGGGATAGACACAGGGAATTTTTCCACTAAAGTACAGCTAGTCATAACAGCACATTTTATCGTATTGTGCAGAAAAAGAATCAAACTGTTGTGATTAGTGTAAATGGGAGGTGTTCAGTTTTTTGGGAGGCTTGATTTTAATTATCAGTTATTGGAGGGGTGGAAACCTGAAACACCCACTCAGCCAAGGATTGTGCTTCCCTTCATTCAGTGTAGGATGCATATTTTGAGTTGGAAGAGATCAAAAGAGATTTGTGCACTTCCTCAGGAAAATCAGTCAAAATGTTTTTGAAGTTGCTGTGCATCCACAATGTCGAGCTTTGTCTGTGTCAAAGACTGGGAGTGTTACCTGTTTGAAGCCCACTGCTAGGTGTGTCCCAAGCTAGTCCTGCAGCTGAGGAATGTGCTTTTTCCTCATATTAGAGTCATATAAGAAAAGTCCCTCCAAACTGCTCTTTCCCTGCATGTAACTGTGGCATTCCTGTGGAAACTCCAGGTCTGTCTCGCATGGGACAGACGTGGTGTGGAACAGGAGGTGCATACAGGTGTGATAACCAATGCTAATCCAATACTAGTTTGCACTGTTCCAGGGGCTCAGCCCCCTGTGCCAGACTGAGGGTGTTCATGTGTGAACTAAGGGGCTTGTAAGTGGTATTTTTCATCAGGCTAAAGCTAGTTACAGTGTACGTTTGGGCAGGAGAGCTGGAGTGTGAAATTTATCCCTATTACCTTTCTCCTCAAGTTTTTTCTCATTGTAATTTCATCAGAAAATTATCTACTCCACAGTTTTTAATTTTCTTTGACATCTCTCTGTGAGGTTCAGTCTTATATTCCTGTGCAGGGAATTGACCATCAGATCTTAAAAGCTTGAGGGGGAAAAATCAGATTCTTGCCAGGAATTGTTACCTATACAAGTTATGCTCCACCAGCTGATCTGTAGACTGTCCAGGTGAATGTATAGGAAGACTTTTCCCCTTGATGAATGGGAAAAAAGACAGATAAGTGGACATGGATACCCCTTTTTGTATTTGGCCAGTGAAGGAATAACCTCCTCAAAACTGGGTTAATATGCAATAACAAAACCCTGGGATGTGTTAACCAGTATTGATGAGGGGGGACAGGGTGACTATTACAAGTCTGTTCTCTGTGAGAAGCAGTTTACATGTTTTGTCAACTTAATGTAGCTGTCTCTCTTGTCATCTTCTCACTCGTGGAGACAGAGGACCCAGTCCCATGCTGTTTATACAGATGCTGTTGGTACAGAGATGGGGGAGGAGAAAGTCAGGGAAATCTGAGGTTTCCTTCTCTGTAGCTACATTCCCAGCTCTGCTCAGGGACATTTCAGGTAGGTGCAGGCCCCTCACCTTGAGCACATTTCTGGCACAATGCCTTTGTTGCCTTGTGCTGGTATAAGGAGGTTTCATTCTGCACCAGGTGAAGCAAACTTTCTGGAGTCAGCATGTGTCTCCTGCTTTTTGGTTTAATTTGTCCTTACCTGGAAAAAAAGATAATCTAAACTGATGTTCTGTGTACATGAAACAAGAGCCAGCCAGATAGGGACTATGGAATAGAAAACCTCAGTACTCTGGAATTCAAATCTGGACAGACAGATTTATTTATTTTTTTTTTCCTCTATAAACAGTGCTTTAGGGACCTGTCATTACTTAGGGATTTCCAGCATTAGAACCTTTGGTGTCTGTCTACCACCCACCTAGTACCAAAAATGCTAAGAGATCAGCTTGTCACGGGACTAAAATAGTCCTTAATGCTTAGCCTCAAAGGACCATGACACCTGTTCTCCTGTGTCTTCTCTTTCTCTCCATATCTACCCCACTAATCACCTATTAGCTCCTAAGGTACCAGAAATAAACACCAGCAATCCCTGGGTTCAGACAGTGTATATTAAGACCTGTGAAAACAGCCTTTTGCAATTATTTGTCTGGAAAATAATACCTAGCTTAAGGATTTAAAACCTACTGAGGTTTCTTTGTTATTTCAGGCTTCTGGGAACGGTCATTTTCTTAATGTGATAAGAAACTGGGAAATGTTTTCAAAGAAAAGACACTTAGATGTGTGGCCTGCCTGGATTAGTAAGGCTGGAAGCTGCTGTTCCACGAATCACTTAATTATGACAAACGTTCCCTGGCAAGCTGCTGTATATATATTTAATTGAATATTAGGCTATGATTTTTACATGTATACTAAAGGTATTTAGGTGTCACAATTGTCTCACAGTGTAATAATATTTTAAGTGATTTAATTTAATGTTGGATAAGCTTGGACTTTTTGTTCATTTCGTCTGCTCTGAGGGATAAAATAGCATGGTGTGAAAGCCTTTTAAGATTCAACAATATTGTTCAAGCATAGCATCTGCAACTAATAACTATGTAACTCTGAATGAAAAAAAAGTCTAATTATCATGGAAAAGAGAAGATGGTTGACTCATCTTCTGCAGTTTGGATTACATGTGTGGGATTGTGTTTTGGATGGAGCACTCCAGAATAGCAACACTCCATCAAAAACACAGTCATGCACCTGTACTCCAAATGGCTGAATAAGGCAAAACACATGTCATCTGAACTGTGTGAATCAAATTAAAAAAAAAAAAAAGAAAGAAAAGAAAAGAAAGGAAAGCTGGAAGAGAAATAAAGACAAGTACCATAACATTGGTGTGTCTGAAGAGTTGTTTCTTTAAAGCTCCCTGAGTGATTTATTTATCACTAAACCTCTGTTCGCAAGCCATGTTTGATTTTGCTCGATGCTGATATAGACACTGAAACTGGATATTATGGAAAGGACTGCCAGCAACTGTTTGATCCTGATAAATTACAATAACAGGCACAATTTACAATGAGAAGCTATTGCTGCTTCTGGCTCTAATGTGCAATGAGGTTTAAAACATGGTGGGCCAAAATTCCCTTACCTGGTGGCCCCCTCAGACCATTTACAGAAAAGCATTTAAGAGAGCCACTGAGCAGAAGAAAATTACATTCACAGCAAGGGCCAGGCCCAATTTTATATCAAAGGTGAGCACGTGTTTGTATGTGTGTCTGCCTGCATTTGGAGTGAAAGATGTGGGGAAAAGAAGTAGAAGCGTGTATAATCCACATGTTTGGAAACTTGTGTGTTAACTGAGTGGCCCATTCCCTGGATCCTTCTACATGTGTGCACACCCCCCAGCACCCCCCACACCACCAGCCCTCACCACCCCCCTTTATGGCTGCAATGCATATGTGTTGTGAATATTGAAGTATATGCTCTGGGAAGTTAATTGATGACTGGCTGCTTATTTGATCTTCACAGTGGCGAGTTCAAAATGTAATGAACGATAAAACCCACCCAATAGCTGGGCTTGGAAAGAGGTGCAAATTCAGCAAGGTGATATGAATTAGAATCCCCTGTATGTTTCATTTGCAGTAGTATTCTCAGACACCTGTCCCTCATTTCAGAAAGTTATACAACACACAGTCCACACCCAGAGAAGAAAGATTTCTTGGTATATTTCATTGCCTAGAAACTTTAGATACTGTCATCAGGTGCTGTTTTTCCTCTTTAGGGAACTTTGTGTCTAATCAGATTAACATACACATTCTTACTGATGTGCCAAAAGTTAATTGTCATGGGGGCTAATGAAGGATGGAGTGAAAGGGATGCTGCAGGAAAAGGAGGAACACGAAAAAGATAACGACTCCACATACATGAAACCATTCTCTGATCAGCTCATGTTGCTGGTGCCTCCTGTAGTGAAGTACAAGGGTAGAAGAGACAATTTCATACACTTTTGTTAGTGAAATGTTGAACGAGGCTTCAGAAAGTCTCTAGCAGCAGTGGTGATGTTCAGTGTCTCTGACGGATTGTTTACTTGACTTCTGAAGGACTGTAAAGCACCTCACCTAACACTGGATTCCTGTCTCTGGGAAGTGTTCACCTAACCAAGACTGTATCATATCTCTTGCTTGACCTCATCTTCTGTTAGTTGCCTCATCCAGCTGCTGTTGGATTCACGTGGGATGTGTTCAGAGATGATCAGGAGAGGTTTTTCTGTATTTGCACCATGCTTCTCCCTTATTCCAGCGTATGTAAACACTTGCACATGAACAGCAGAAGCAGTCCCCAGTTCCATATTCACAAACCTACTTTGTCTGTGTCCTCTGCCTTTGACAAGTAAACTTATAAACTTCCCATTGCCTTTTTTCTCTGGTTTTCCATTTAAAAACCTTATATATATTCCTCTAACCATTCCTCTTTTCCTTTGAAGAAATGTATGTATACACATGCCTACCACCCCTTTTCTCTGCTGCTACTTCCCCAGCCTTTATATAGGATCACTATTTCCAGTGTCATCTGCTGGAGAGAGGCAGGCAGAGATGCTGCATGTCATTAAAGAGTGAGTGTGTGTCCATGAACATACACATGTGCACACACATGGTCTCATGTATGGGCATTTCATCCCCTGTCTCAAGGAGTGAGGGGTTCCCTGGATCACAGAGAATGAAGCAGAAGAGGTGAACATGGGCTTGTGTCTCTACAACGTGGACACAGTTTAGCAAAGGCATAGTATGAAATATAGATCTGGAATGCAGAGGGGACAGGCATTGAGGACAAAAGGCACACACGTTCCCCTGATTCTAAATATAGACAAATGTTTAATGTCAGTATCTATGGACTCTGTGTGAAGGTGCAAACTACCTAAGAAACAAAGCTAAGAATAATTTCAAAAGAGGTGCCCATTTCCATGCTGCTGGAAATTTTCTGCCAAGAATTAGGTTGGATAATTCCAGGCCAGCCTTCAAGATTACATGCATACCAGGGGAGCATACATTAGAAATTGAAATTAGATATGACAAGCTGATCACAGGAGAAAAAATGCTTAAGTAAAAATATTTGGTAAGAGATCAGCTTGAAATTAATGGCTGCAAAAAGTGGCCTGAATATTCAAAATGAGAGCAGTCTATGGGAAATGCCTTAAATAAGTGGTGGGGTTTTTTTATTTTATTTTTTTTTTAATTTTTTCCTGAGCAGGCTGTTCAAATTGCCAAAAATGAGCAGAATTTAAGGGATTTGCTTTCTCTGTTGATGCCATAGTGAAAAAAGAAGCATGACTGTCATTTCCCTACTCTTCTGGGCAGTGTGAGTTGTGTATCTACAGCTTAGTGGATTCCCAGAATAGATAGGTCTGATCTTATGTCCATTGGAAGCACTGTGGTACTGGGACAGGTAACCTGTGTGACCATGAGTTACCTGCTAGGAGGGCAGCCATGAAGACGATGCTTTCCCTAGTAACTGGTTCTAGTCAGTAATAATGATTACTTCTTTTGATAAAAACCCATCTAATTCAGCACTGAAGTGTGTTTGACTTGAGCCTTCCAACTTGTGAGACTCCCTCTGTTAGATTAAAGAGCTCTTTAAGAAGTGCAGTCTATTTCTTTTCTGTGGCAGTACTAATATATTGAAGCCAAACCACTTCTTGGCCGGCTGCGAGTTAAAAGTCAGCAAACTTGCTGTGGGGAGTTTCTGCTTTCATTTTAAACCAGCTTATGTGATCATAGAGCATCAGGATGTGCGAGTCACTGGAGTTTACCTTTCCACCTGCTTGTGCTTGCAAATGCAAGCGATGAGAAAGTAAACGACCAGCGACAGCAGAGCCGGCCACCCGCAGTCCCCCGTCTGTCAGCTCTGCCTCAGCCGAGCCCGTGCTGCCGCAGGAGGTGTCCTGGGTTTCGAGAGAGAGATTTCCACGTGTCCCTCCTGCCTTCTGTAGTCAGCAAACCACCTTGCACAGTTCAGATTTCATCATGAGCCGTGTTTACTGAGTTGTCAGAGATAAGCCTGTCTCTAGAGGCAAGTGTTAGGACTGGGAACAGAAATGCCAGCAGTGAGCACATATGGCAATGTTTGTACTCTTAAGTTTGAAAGAACTAGACGAGTTAACAAATACAGATGTTTAAAATCAGTAAGAGTGTTTAATGAAAACAAACAAAATACTGTAGTCTATAAAGCTAAACCTGTTTTTCTTTGGCTCCTTTTGACAAGCTGGGATTAGTGTTTTTCTGAACCTATACCCTTCTTGACATATGGGACATTTTTGAGGGACATTAGTCCCAGCAGATGCTGGGTGGCACTTGGGTGGGTGCCTCTGATTTTTAGTTAGTTAATAAATCAGCTTTTACAACCATGTGTATCCTATGATTTAACACATGCGTAACAATAATACTGGATTAGGAAGAACAAACTGTTTCTGCAAAGGATATTTTATTTCTTAGTAATATTGCATACAATAAGAGCTTTTCTGTAACATAAACAAAGGATTCATGCTATTTTTTCATTTAGCCAGTGCCCTGCATCCCCATGGGTCAAATTGTGCTCGGAATTGCATTAGTACAAATGCAGAGTACCTCCACTGAGCTCAGTAAAACTCTTTCCATTCACTTCAAGGGATGCTGCGTCAAACCTCATGCAGACTGCTTTCCACAGGCATCAGCAGCCACTTCCTGCCTAGTAAACTCCTTAATTGATGTTCCCTCAATTAAAACACTCATGTAATGCTTTGCATAATCAGAAGGTTAAGTAGTGTCACGTTGCTTTCCTACAAAAATCTTTTTCCTGCTCTTGTTTTTGGAAGGAAAATTTTCTTTTTAATCTTTAAGCTCCCACTGCAGATATGTGCTAAGCTACTAGCACACATGACATCATCCTTGGCTTCAGCCTTTGAAAGTGAAGTGGTATTTAAAAATATGAAATTCTGGTAGCAATGTCAGACCCAAAGTTGAAGTTTAAAACAAAACTGACAACAAAATCAACTGCCAGGAAACAGACTATTTTTTAAATTAGACATCTATCATGTCAACTTTGAGTTAATCTCTGGAGCCAGCTCAAGAATGGATGAGGTAATATTTGCACATGTTGTGGATAAGATAGAATGAAAATGGATTTTCTCTCTTTTTTTTTTTTTTGGCTAATGTGCTACAAAGGTTATGAAGCCTGATGGTTGGAATCACGAGCTGTGATTGAGGGGTTATGTGTGAAGCAGCAGATTAGAATGGCTTTAATATGTTACATGATGATCTCTGAAAGATCCCAGGCTGTATGCAAAATGTGGTGAATAGAGGCACTTGCAGGAGGTAGGAAGATAGGTGATAAATGGAGGCTTGACATAATTCTGGAGAAAGCTCTCAAAGCCAACACATTTAGTGGATAAGTTTAAGGACTTGGTCTCACTGCTTTAGTTCTGAGTGCCAGGGGTTGAGGCTTAAAAGGGAGTCAGGACTTGCTGACAACCAGCTAGAAGATGGCTGGATGTAAGTTATAGTGCATGAAACAAAATGAAACATTGAGTCATAACCTGTTACAAGAGCAACCTCTTTTGCTATTACAGAAACTATCTGAAAATTTGTTTTTGTCTGTGTTAATAGTGCTTAAAAAACATGCGAATTACAGCTGGGAAAGGAATTTCACTAATTCCTGTTTTGTGTGCTGTTTGTGAAAGCTTTTCTTAGCCTTTGTCCATGCTGTTCTCTAAAGCATATTCCTGGCAAAGGCCTACATTCCTTGCTTAGCATTTGTACCCAACTGCCTGTGAAAGGTTGACACACGCAGAAACTCTCAGAGGTCTGGCTTAGGAAGTGTGGGGCTCAGGTGGCTTGTTCTATCTTGTTATTTTTCAGTGGTCTCAGTGGTCTTTTCTATAATCTTGGCAGTTCTGGAGACCAGTTAAGTTAAATCAGTTCTTTCCAAGACCCTGCCCAGAGGCCCATGCTGCAGCCTTGTCCATAATGAACAGCTATAAATTGCTAGTCCTTTGATCTGTTTCTCCACACCACTGGAGTAGCTTTGCACCTCCTAGAAGTGTTCAGGAGCAGAGGCAGGAGATTTCTACAGAGTAGAATCCCACGCTCCACAGGCAGACATACGAGTTTTTTTGGACCTTTTGTCTCAGCTTCCCTTGGGGATGTCAATGGAAGAGGACTGAAAGCCATACAATGAGCAGGAAGAAAAAGTTGTGTTCCTTTGGGAATGTGAGGGCCAGGAAAATAATTGAGACGTTGGTCTTTGAATCAGAGCAGGAAAGGTCTATCCCACAGCCATCTCCATCCCTTTTGAGAGATATGCAGACAAGTGATTCATTTCAGTCACTAATGTCAGGTTTACAAGTGTAAGGGCTGAATTTTTTCACAAGCATTTTTGCTGTGGGCAGCTGTGGGTTTGTTACCATCTTCTGGAAACCCCACAGTCAGGCGTGGAGCAGTCTTTATTCACAAGTGACCATTACATAATCAACTCCATTAATATTTGATCTCCAGCTGAACAACAGGTCTGAAAACTGATTAGCTCTGTTTAGGGCAAGGGCACTGTTCTGCCTAAAAATTCAAGGGGATCTTCAGGTCAGAACCAGCAAAATGTGAAAGAACTTAGACATGGCTCAACCAAGGAGCTCAGCTTCCTCCAAAAAAGAGCACACTGTAACTTCTTGTAGGACCACACAGAGCAGGACACAACACAGAGTATTTTCACAGCCAGATGCTATTCTGCAAATGGATAAAGAAGTAAAATCACTAATTAAAAAAAAAAATCGGTGTTTTTGAAAGTTTGTGGTTTTTCAATAGAATACAAAATGAGTACACAATACTCACTACTTTCAAAAGAGTCAGTGTCTGAAGTAACCATGACTAGGATTGGGAAGAAATAGAAATGAAAATTTTGAAAAACTTTCAGTTCTGTGTTTTTTTATTTCCCTAAGAGTCTTGAGTTTTTTCTGTGTTCATTTTGATTTGTGGAAAGCTGTTTACATGACATTTATGCTGTATACCTTTCTGTGAAGAAAGTTATACAACATATGTGTTAGTCTATGCAGGTGTTTATAACTGTAAATGTTACTTTTGTAGTTTGCCAAATGGAAAATGCACCCAACGGCATCCTCTTGAACCTGTAAATAAACTGTTTTCCAGAGCAGCCATCAAGCACATCATGAAAGGAAATGGCAGAACAATTCCACTGACAATAGCATGAGAATTATTATGAACCAGATGTGAAACAATACAAATATTAGTGAAAAGAATAGTTTCTGTCTACCCGAGCATGACAAAGCTTCAGGAAACACAGGGATATGGATTGAATGTGCAATGAAAATAAGTGTGTGATTCTCTGACTGGAACTGCAGGCTGAAATTCTTCTGGACAAGCTCACGGATGATGTGTTGTTGGTATGAACACTAACCAAAAGCCACTCATCCCTTTGACTGGGGCCAAACTTTTCCTGCTCCCCACGGGTGAGGAGCCATGGCAATCCACCTGGGCATCAAACCCACAATTCCTTTTGCCCTGTAGCCACAATTCTGTTATAGGTCCCTGTAATGCCTGATTCTGAAGGGACTTAGCAAGTTTACACCACAGATGTAGAGGATTTGATTCAGTGCTTCAGCCTTTGGTGTCTGTCTCGTGGTGCTCCTCTGTTTGTGTGTGCCTCCCCGAGGCAGTTGGATGCTGCTCTGGAAGGGGAGGCAGGGACATGAGGAGCAGTGGGTTGTGCACCCTGTCTGCCAGCCCACTGGGGATGTCTCAGACACAGAAGGGCATTTGAAGGGCAAGGACACCTATTTTTGGGCAGCTGAATCATGCCCTAGGTGTTTCACACAGCAGTAAGCTCCAGCAAGCTTGGATGTGGATATGAACAGCAATGCTGCTCTGAGGGCTGTGGCTGCAGATTGAATATACAGCAACACTGGCATTTCAGAAACAGAAGATAAGGCTTCACTCTGGAATTTACCAGGGTACCGGTGCTAACATGTGAATTAGGTGGAATAAGCACATTTTGTCTTTTTAATTAAGGTTAGAACTCTTCCTTATCAGCAAATGAAGTGTTTACCAACTGACCAGTTTCTGTTGAGACTGAGCAAGGGCAAACTGATGTGATTAAAATCTCACACTATTTTTTTTTCTCCACCAGTGTTTCATGTGAAAACTTCAGTGGCCCATCTGGCCTCAGTTGGTGGTTTTCTAAGTTGCCAGCTTTACTTCAGCGTATTGTGATAATATTATTTCAAAACAGCCACATCATCAAGTATCTTTCAAGATGTGAAATATTTATAAAAATATATATTCCTGTTTCAGTTTATACAACCCCTGCCATCCTTTACCTACCAAACTTGTGTCATGTGAGCTTTTATTCCATTATTAAAAGGGAGATGTGAAGTCATGTGGCCATCCTATCACAAGCTTTTGCCAGCTGTAAACCTCATCACAGATCCTGTAAAGTACATTTCCACAGATCAAGTTACTGCCAGGGAAGACTTTAACAATCTTCTACCCTACTTTCAACCCTCAACAATTAGTATTAGCAAATGGTCCAGGCCACTGCCTGAATCACATATGATTTCTATTCAAGAAAGACAAACTTTTATTCAAACCAGACCCATAAGCTAAACACATGAGTTTCCCTGCTTAAAATAATGAATCTGAAGTAGTTTCTATCATTCATTTTAAAAATCACTCTCACATTTGAAATCAAGTTGGCTGTTTTCCCTTGTCTGTATTAGCCATCTGGTAAGGGTGACTTTTCTAACACTGTTGTCTAGAGCTAGGATTCATTCTTTAAAAAAAAAAACCAACCAAAAACAAACAAACAAAAAAACCAACCAAAAAAACCCCAACCATCTTCCCCTTCCCACTTCAGTTTTTTTCATTTTTGGAGCTTGTCTTCATAATATAGACAAAACTCATGCTATCTTTGAAAAGGGAAAAAAAAAAAACAAACCCTCCACACATGGCATAACTTCCTCTATAAGATTCTTAATACATTTTACAGTCAAAATGTAGTTTTGTATGTGATGATTTAAGAAGGCACACACATGCTTTCAGGTCATTAAAGTGCATTGTAAAAATAATAGAGACACAAAGGGCTTATTCTCAAGAAACGATGCACACTCTCTTCTCTATGGAATATTGAAGATCTGTTTCATTTTTCAGTATAAGGCAAGTTCAAAATGCTATTTCCTTACCACATACCTCAGTGGTGCATGACCCCTGAAATAGAAAAAGTGAGGGGATTTATATGCAAAAGAAAAATCTTGGCACTTCTTAACATTTTGCTGCTCTTCCTAAATAAAAGACCTTCAGAACAAATCCTCTTACTGCTGTTGCAAGGGGATTGTTGTGAGAGCCTCGTTTTCTGTAGATGCTCCCTGAGTGAGTCAGAGATTTTCTTAGATGCTGCTTTATAACAAACTCTTGTGAAACTATTTGTATTTAAAACTGCCCTTTTCCCCTCCCTGATGATTGGCTGTTCACTACAGACGTGGATGAGAGATGGTATGTGTGGTTCTGATGCACCAACTAACAGAATTGTGATTAAAAGCTGAAAGCCAGATCAACCAGAATATTTTTCCAATTAAGTATACCTCAAGGTCTCTTAACAGGTACTTTTTGGCAGAAGTAAGCTGTCTCTATGCTTTTCACCTCCTTAAAAAATATAAAATATCTTGGTACACTGAAGCAAGGATAAATTGCCTCTCCATGCAGTGCAACATGCCCAGTATTTCTTATAGAGGTTGGTCTTGTCTTACTGGCTGTCCTTGCAGTGGTTCAAGTCTCTCCTTTGTGAAGGTATTGGCTCTCCCTGGATGAGTGAATGGAAAGAATTCAGCATTTGCCACAAATCTTCCTGTATCCCTGCCCTGTTAGTAACAGACTGCCTAGACAAATTCTGCCATACAATCATAGAATGTTTGGGGTTGGAAGAGACCTTAAGGTTCATGTAGTTCCACCCCACCTACCATGGGCAGGAATACCTTCCGCTAGACCAGGTTACTCAAAGCTCCTTGAGTGTGGCCTCTAACACTTCCAGGGTTAGGGCATCCACAGCTTCTCCAGGCAACCTGTCCCAGTGCCTCACCATCCTCACTGTAAAGAATTTCCTCCTTATACCTAATCTAAACTTACTCCCTTTCACTTTGAAGCCATTCCCCCATGATATGGTAATCTGAGAAAGCCAGGTGTAACGAAATTTGGTAACAGCAGTCCCTGCAGGTATTCTGGTTGTGCAGCAGCCCTTAGCTCAGGTGCTGTGCACGTGAAGGACTCTGTGACAGTGTGGGAGCATCAGCACAGCAGCTTTCACATGTCACATCACTTGCCCAGGCTGCCCAGTGGGCATCAACCTCCCACGCTGCATCAACCATCTGCATCCCCAGCCTAAGGACAGCAGGAAAGGGCAATCTGGGGCTCACAAAAAGCAGTGTGCAGGGAGGGACAGCCTAGCCAGGGTCCTGAAGCTTGACAGTCCCTCCATCCTGAAGCCTTGGCCTCCATCCTGCCGTGAAGGGTGTCCAGTGACTGTTCATGGTGCAAAAAGGGGCTCCTGTACCACGGTCTGGAGATAAGTAGCCAAAGGTTTCAGGCAGGAGGAGGTCAGTTTGGTTTCTAACTAAATAAGAACATGCCTCTGCCCTTCTAATCTGAATACTAAAGGACTGCTGGTAATAATATTTTCAACATTTTGATCAAGGTTTGTAAGGCGGTGAAATATCTTTTATTACACTAGTCTGAAAAATCAGGCAAGATTTCAACAGACGAACTCTTCCTCAGATCAGTACGAGAATGCCTAGAGAGCTATTAATGTTTTGTGTTTGTGATCACTTTTGTGGTAAAAAATGTCCTAGGATGTAAACAAAATTGAAAGAAAACTGAAATTGCATAGCACCCCAGAAATATTTTCTGTAATATTTATACCACTTAAATGCATTTTGGGAATCTGAAATTAATCATCAGTTTAAAATGTTGTAAGGATTCCTGGTGAGGTATATTGCCATTAGCTCACCAATTTACAAGCACTTGGAAAGTGTTTAAAATATTAAAAAAAAAAAATAAGTGAGATACTAAATAGACTTACTGTTCATAGAGAGATGTGGCAAGAGCAGGGATGACAAGCACTTGCCACCAGCTCTCTTGAGCTACACAATGGTTCTTTATTGAGCAGCCATTGCTGCACCACATTGTTTATTTATGAGGACATAGCCCACTCATCCCTGCAGGAAGATGCTGTTTGGCTGTTCTCACCATCATCACTGCCATGTGCAGCTCCAGAGCTGTCACAGTCCTGAAGGGTGTTGCAGACCCACCCAGTGCACACTCCTAGGGAAACTTCTCAGTCTGTGACTGCTGGCCCAGAGCGCCAGTCCCACCCACAGAGAGTTATGTGACATGGCCCACATCCTCTCCTGTGCTCCCCTCACACCTGGGCTGAACTGGGAGCACAGTATCACACACAATGCCCTGTTTTAGGTTCTGTCTGTCTAGACCATTTCCTTGTGCCTTTGGCTCAAGTGGAGCCTTTCCAGTGTGATTGCTGGAGCGTGCACACAGGAAAGTGCCGGGCTGTCTGCAGGTGATGCTCACGGGTTGGGGTTGCATGGCGCGGGTAACACGTCAGTGCATTCCAACTTGATTCCTTTTCATTCGATCTTTGCCGGGACATCAAGCTTTGCTATTTGCTGCACGGGTTTTAACAGTCCCCGTGAGCCTGGAGAAGCTGAGATGCGGGGTCCCTGCAGCCGGGGGCTGTCCCCCAGCAGGTGCCCAAGGTGGCCACCCCAGGCCTCAGGGCTGCGGCCCTCGTGGCAGTCAGCAGAGGGTGCTCCTGCAGCGAGGGAGTGCTGCCATGCGTGCCCGATAGGAAGTTTTGGTTTATAAGTTATTAACCACAGCCCTCTGACACACTAGCAGACTCACATCTGTGGACATTTTATATAAAAGACAAGTAATGGGAGAAGGTGAGATCTTCAAAGTGTCTTGTAACCCAAGAAGGTCGGTGCTGTATAAGCACAGGAGGCAGCAAGAGATTACAATAAGTTGTGTTTGTTTGGGCTACAGGGAGAGCCCCTGCTCTTTGGCCACTGTTTGATGCCTGGGGCCAGCACGGAGCCTTTGTCAGCAGCAAGTTTCCTGATGGTGATGCTGAAGGGAAGCCCTGGAGGGAATATTTTGGCTGCTCACTTTTGGGTAGGCAGGCCACGGCCAGCTGCTATTTGCTGGCTGCCACAGGATGTGTGGGAACGTACAGGGGTGTACGGGGATGTGCGGGGATGTTTGGGAGGAGAGGTAGCATAGCTAAGGGCCGAGAGCAAGGAAGGGCTGCTGCCAGGAGGAGGATAAAAGTAGAGGGAAAAAGCAAAAAAATAAAGGAAGAAAATACTCCAGTGGCCCCAAATACCTCTTGACTTGTTGCATTTTTTTGTTTTCACACTGTGGTTGTTTTTCTGGGCCTCTTAAAAACGGTGTGTGCTCCTTGTGTGTATGTGAAAAGAGGAGGTTGCGGAGATGCTTTGAAATGGGTTTCTCAGGGCCTGCTGTAGGAAACTCAGTCAGTTTTATAACTTGGAGATACCCTCAGCGTGATGATCTGGAAGATTTGCTGTAGACAGCTGGATTCTGGGTACTTTGTCATCTCATTAAAGCCAGTTAGTGCCCTATTGAGGTCGCAAATGCTTCTTTCTGGCTGATGTTTTTCTACTCAGTTATTTGCTGGTGTCCAAGAAGTTGGGAGTTGGAGAAAACAAGGTTTTTTTGTTTCTTAAATAATTTTTGCCGTTAAAATTCTCACTCAGCATGTTCCTCTTGTCATGTTGAAAAAAACTAGTACAATTAGCAAGCATTTGGGTGTAGGCAATAAAACAAAATAAATAAAAGCATTTTTGTACTATCTCACACTGTTAGCTCCTGAGGGAAACTCTCATAACAATGAGAATGGAAACGGACATAAATTAGGCTGTAACTACAGCTGACTAAATAATAGCCGGAGTTTTTTGTCAAATAAGTTGTTCAATTAATATTATTGTGGTCTTCAGTGGGCAGAAATTACTTGACCAATATTGCATTGTTTTTTTTCTGCAAATAAAGCAACGTTGATAAATATATGCTCTTTTGCCTGGAGCCACTGACTTTGCCTTTATATTCTTTTTAAATTAGGCTGTAACTACAGCTGACTAAATAATAGCCGGAGTTTTTTGTCAAATAAGTTGTTCAATTAATATTATTGTGGTCTTCAGTGGGGAGAAATTACTTGACCAATATTGCATTGTTTTTTTTTCTGCCAATAAAGCAACATTGATAAATATGTGCTCTTTGCTTGGACACTGACTTTGCCTTTATATTCTTTGCTTTTAATCACTTCCTTAAAATGGACTTTTCCTAAATGGCTTATATGTGTTCTTTTTGAATAGGCATTTTTGAACCAGAGCAAAAAATCACCCAAACTGGCTTCCAGACCCTTGTAATGAGCATGGCTTCTCCCAATCCATTTTTATTTCCCCTTCTCTTGACTCATTTCTTCTATCTATAGGGGTGTATCCACACTTTTTTTCTGTTTCTACATATGGGTAGACCCAGCTGCTCTTCCTGGAGCCCCCTGATCACAGGGGGATGCCGAGTGTGTGTGAGGAGATGCATCTGCCCCTGCAGACAGGGCCTGTAGTTGGAAAGCTATTTCAGTAGTGACCTTTTCTTTGCTCCACAGTAAAGCCACCGGCCAGCTCTCAGTGCTCACAGAACAGCAGCCTCCACATGCACTGAAATTGAGGTGAGTCAGCACTCGTGGCAGCAGCAGACATTGAAAAGTAGCTGCAAGTCAAGGGATATGTGATAGTTGGGAATGAGCAGGATTGTCTGGTGGATATGAGGTAGCTCAAGTCTACTGTATCCATTGTTGTTGACAGCAAGTGCAGATTTTTAGAAAGAAAACAAGGTGTAATATCAGCTATCTATTAAACCAGAGATGTTTAATCTCCTGTTTATCTGAAATTCCTTGGATTATCTTCATCAGTGACACTTTTAACTTGCCCTGCCTTCAAACAACTCCAAATCAAAACATTTGTCCAAACTAATTCCTCTGGATATTTCATTGTACAGTCGAAACAGACTGTGTGAAGTGGCTGTTTGTTCACTGGATTCACAGGATTATCCAGGAGGATGTATCTTGTGAGGAGTTAGGAGAAAAAGGCATTTTAAACCAATGCAAACATGGAACACCTTTAATTCAACTAGTTTCAGTTTTACCCCACTTTCATTGTGGATCCAAGCAGACACTTGTAACTGCAGCATTACAAAGTGAAAATGCAGATTTTGCATGCAGAATAGTTTTCTGCAGCAGAATATCAGTGCTGGGTTAAACCACAGATTATGTGGTTAAAAGCATGTTTTCCTCCATGTTACATAATTGACCTGATCCTGGAGTATCCCCCAACACCAGTGGAATTCAATGGCAAAATTCGCATGTACTGGGAAGGATGGGATCCTTGAAACCAAAATCTCTCAATCATTGCAGTATTCCCATTGAATCTGAGGATTTCACATACATCAAGGTTTATTTAATGGACTGCTATGTGTGCTCAACAAATTGTAGGATCGACCTGCCTGCCAGATGAGGGATGTAGGGTTGCAGCTGCTTGACTTGGCCAGATTCAGAGCAAGGTCGGTCTGAAGTGACAATTCTGCCCCAGGGAGTCTTCAGGCTGTGACTCACCTGTGGCAACAGAATAATACTGAGTGGCTGCAGGGGGTCCTGCCCCAGGCCATGTGCAGAGGGGGCTGCATTCTAATGGGAAGGTGCCACCACCATCCCATGGGAATCATCTACCCTGCTAGCTGCATTGAGGTGGGCTGAAATTCCATCTAATTTCAGACTGAAGATTGTCACTGTCTTGTCTTTCAGTTGAGCTCTTCCAGAACAGATGATTTGTTTGGACTTCTGTGGCAGGGATGGAGTGACAGAGTGGGGGTGAAGTTACTCCAAACCTAAACCATTCAGATAGTTTTGGTGGATGGCGCAGTTAAAATCCTAAAACATCAGAAATAACTATTGATCTGTGGTAATTCTTAACCTTTTTTTTCTAAAAAACAAATAGAAGGGTATTTTGAAATGAAACATCCTATTTTAATTAGGAAACATAAAAATATTTTTGTACAATATCACTGTGAATGATTGGCATTTTTTAAGATTTCCTAATACATAAGTGGTTTGTTTAAAGCAAAATGTGTTTATAAACCTCATGAATTTATAGCTCATGAATTTATAAACCTTATGCTGTCAAGTCTGAATTTATTAAAAAAATGCAACAGCACAAATGAATGTGATAAAAACTCCTTTTATTTGTTGTTCTAAAGTAAAAACAATGCCAAAGAACATTTTGATGTTCCTCATGTGACAAGTTCCTTGATCCAACTGAAAGGTTAACTACTTCTAGCATTGAGTACATCCAAAAATATAATGATATTATATAGTAAAATTTCATGTAAATACAGTTAGGTCTTTGTCTACTGCTTTGTCAGTGATGACCTGAAATCTTAGCTCAAATCTTAGATGGATTTTGCTTGATACTTGCAGTGAATATTCCCTGTCTAATCTGCAACCTGAAAATGATATTACTTTACATTAAAGAAATAAGCAGTCAAATGACAGCTTGTTCATAGGATATTTATAAAGAGAAAAAAGCCAGCCCAAACCTAAAATCTGTAACTATGCTGTTAGCTATGGCTATACCAAGGACTTTTGATTTGCCTGTTTCTCTGCAGGGCTGTGAGGGTCAGGAGAGCCTTGAAAATCTGATACAACCTTCCATCAGATTTTCAAGAAAAATGTCTTGAGTTTTAAGGATTTGGGTTTGAATTAGTATCTGTGGATCAATGACAAAATCTTATTTTGGTGTCACAACCATTGTTTTATTCTGTGAAATTTTGCTTTGTGCTGCCTTAATATATAAAAGAGAGTGACTGAAATGTTTTTGCATTTAATTCCATTCAGCTGTTGGCAAATTTTGTCTCCTGACAGTTGCAATTCTGAATGTTTGCATGCTCTGCATGAAATTGGCTATTTTACAAAAGAATTATACAAATCCTAGAATCCTTGGCTTGCAAATGGGCTGGAATGAATTATGACCTAGTTGTCGTGTGTAAAATTAACTAAAACCCAGAGTAAAGAAAAAGACCTTCAACAAGCGCTTTTCTTTTTCTGCTACTAGGCTTTTTCTAAGAGATCATGTTGAATTAACTGTTTCTTGAACTTCCAGGAAATGTAGTGACTGGATTATTACAAAAGTCTTGGCTCTATGAAACTGAGATCCTTTTGTTTTAGAAAAACAATAGGAAGGCTTTTTTTTTCTTTTTCTTTTTCTTTTTAAATATGGACAGATTCTCCTGGGCTAATCTGTGTGATGCCTGCGCAGTTACATCATGGTCAGCAAAGCCTAAGTGAAACTAACTGGTTCTATTCCAAGTGCATTTATTCCTGGGTGCTTACACAGAGTTACATACATAGGAAAACTGAGGGGTCACCATGGATCCTGTGTGACACAAATGAAAATCTGAGTTCTTGAGTCAAATCATAGGAAAAAATCCTCTATTTGGGAACAGATAAGAAACTTAGCAGGAAGTTTAATAACTGGAGCAACATTAGATACACTATATAGATGAAATCTGTATTCTGGGGAATAGTTCTTACCACAACAAGAGATTATGTCTTTATTCCTTAGAGACTGAGGGAAAGAACTGGGGATTATGTATCACTTAAATGTGCCACACACATTGTCTCTGAACACTGTGGTAAAGAGAAAAGTGCTTTCTAAGGCCATGGCTTCCTTGCTTAGTTGGATAGCTTTCAAGGAAAAAGAAAAAAAAAGGAATGAAAAATTAATAAAGGAGGGGACTTTTTACATGTTTCACATTACCTTTGTTTGTTAAGCTGGAGTATGATGTGTGGAAAAATTTTAAATCTTTAAGGCATCTTTTAATATTTTAGTTACCTGAAATATTAACTGATTTATTAGGTTCTATGATATTGGATCCAGGTCAGTACAGGAAATACTCAGCTGCAGTGAGTCTCTACAAAAAAATAGGTCAGACTATCCATATATCTTCTTATATTATTGGGAAATTCCTTCCCAGATAGCACTGTAAGTAGAAATGTGAGGTTTTTTGCCATATCCCCAGTGGTTGCACTGTGACTTCTTGCACATGCTGTTCCAATGCCCCTCTGTCCTAGTCCATAAAAGAGCTCACTTCATATTCCCCAGAATATCATGAAATATGGAGACAGTGATATTTTCCATTTTAGGAGCAGGGCATGTTGTGACATTCTATGAAAAAAACCTCTTGGTTACATATTTGTGGAGCCTCAGCATCTCAAAGGCAAAAGAGCTTCTAAAGGTAGGGATAGAGGGTATAATATTTTTATGTAAAATAAGAAAAGTTTTTTAAACCACTGTGTATTTATTTTACTAACAGAATGCAAATCAAATTCTACTACAGCTTCGCAGATCTGTGTGAATTGTTGTACAAAACCAAACTGTACTATTTGCTCCAGAACCTTCTTCCATTTCATGTTGTATATGCACACACAAAAAATCAAGAGAATGAGTGAAAAATCTCCAATGTCATAGATAAAAATCTGTAAAGTTCTAGTCTAAGAGTTGTTATTTCAGGTACTGAGTTTTGGGTTTCTTATTTATCTTAGCCCTTCTCACTACATCTCACAAAACTCTCCCTAGATGCTCCTCTTGTTGCACCCAGTGGAGGCTGCAGCTTTCTGCCACTGTATTGCAGCCAAAATGAAAGAGCAGCAGTTGGATGCAGAGTGCTAGAGCTGAAAAGTCCCACTGAAAGTCCAGTGCTTTTAGCTCAAGCTAGTTGCAGCAACTTGTTCTGTAATTTGCTGTTACCCAGGACATTTCCTGCCACACTTGGTCATGCTGTAGAATAAAGCATCGGGAAAAACCCCCACACCTTAAGGAGTGGAAACCTACAGGCCTAGGGTTAGTAAGCCCAATTTGCCTCCAAAACCATTTTTAAAATGTTTTTGTATTGCCTTGGATGCCCAAAGGCCTACAGCCCACAACAGGAAACCCTAAGCACAGGGATTTATGTGAAATTAGGCTGCCCAAAACCTGGTCCAAGGAGCTGTAGGGAGCTCTTCCATCTTAAGGATGTGCAGGAAAACAGTTTTTCCCCTGAGTTATGAATCAGGTTCAAGGTGCTGATTCTTGCCTTCAAAAAACAGGCAGGACCTGAGCTCAGGTTTTCCAGAGGACTTTACAAAGGTTTGTATGGCTGTTGGTCTTCACCTTGGAGACTTGCTGAGGCAGGGACCTTCCCTGCCCGTGGAATAACTCACTGCAAGAACAGAGGATCATCTGCACCTGACTGAAGATGAGGGTATGTGTCTTTCCAGCACATCCAAGCTCCCAAAAGCAAAGCAAAGGAAGAGCCCAACAGCCAAATAAAGCACTGTCACATCCACAACTCTTGTCCAGACAATGGGCCATATATGACAGACACTGCCCTAAGGAAAGAGACTTCCATACTTGCATGCTCTTGTGATGACCAAAGTTATGTAGAATGTAACAGGTAAAGTGATTTTTTCTGGCCTCCAAGTCCAGACCTTCGGCATATTTGAGGAGTTACTTTACTTACATCCTCACTGCAGCCCAGGAAATGTTTGTGTTCTGTTCTATTTGCAGAGTGGGAGGACCTGATCTGTTGTTTACTGTCTGAAACACTCGTTTATACAGTTTTAGTCACTATATCACAGGAAGAGGATATAATTTGTCAATTTCTAAAAGTAGGACAGTAGGTCTTAAGAAGACCTGGTGATAAGGAAAAGTTTCATAAGCAACCTTTTTTTTTTGGCTTTTTTTTTTTTACCTGAAAGGCAAAGGAAATCTTTGAAATAGTCTTGTCTGTTAACTGAAAATGATGAAACAAAAATATATATCTAAATGTTGACCAAGTCCCCTACATTAAGTCCAAGTGTAGTTCCTTAAAATAACTTGGCATTTTCATGCCCAGATTCTAGATGTTATCTATATAAAAATATTAGGATTGGTACTTATGCAGTGTGATGCGTGGGTCAAATGCCTATGAACCACAATCACAAAATCCAATAGGCTGAGTTGGAGTCATATAAACTAAGAAATTATGAAGCTATATCTTAAAGACTCATCCTGGTGTGGAACTTCAGTTATTAACTCTGGGCTCATTAAGACTTGAATGTCCTTTTGGAGTTAGGTATTCTGTAACCCTTTTTTATGCAGCATCTCCAGTTCAGTTATGCAGAGCTTTGGGGAAGCATTTCTGTTTATTTGCCTCATTTTGTTTAATGTTTTCTAGGTGCGAAGTGATTCTATCCTGTGATAGATTGATGAGGTTTGGTGGATGTAGGGATGACTGCATGGGTAATGGGCTCTGTTTATCCCGTAATTTGGTGGATTAACTCAGCATCTGAAACCACCTTGTAAACTGCTTGGTTCTTTGTCTTTTCACCTTCCCTATTTAAGGGTATGGTCTTTCAGTGGAAAAAGACCTACAATGTTCTTTATCTCGGTGCTCTGTTAAATTTTTTTTTCTCTAAAAGCTCAGATGAGAGGCTTTCAAAGGGCTTGCCTGGATCCTTTCAGATGAACTTTTATTATTATACCTCAACCAACAGAGTTGTGGTTACCTAATTCAGACAGCACAGAGTGGTTCTGCCTTGTACTGTTGGAGTCATACTGTTGGCTAAGGAAAAATGCAACCAAAACCAGTTTGCTCACTTCTATTTCAGGCCATGGAAAGTTTGCCCATTTGGGAAATGCAGTTAGCCAGTGGATGAGCTGTCATTACTCAGTGGTGCTCCGTATGGAAAGGCTGGAACCTCTCCAGCAGCAGGACAGATCTTCTGCACAGTGTCCAAATCTCACACCTGCAAAGCAGCAGCAGCTTTGCTCACCTTTCGTCTGGTGGAGACCTCAGTTCCATGCTGGCTCCAAGCTTGCTGGGTGAGCCTGCCAGAGGCCTCTGGGATGTGAAAGACTACCCCTCTGTCAATGCTAGCATGACTGTTTGCAACACATCCAACCTAAGTGAGAACCGTGATTGTGAGTAAGGAACCTATCCCTGTGGATTAGTTCTCCAGCATGAGACAGCTTTCTTTTCCAACCCATATATCTCCTTTAAAAAAGTTGCCTCTGGATCAATCACTGAGAACACAAAAAGCTTATTTCTATCTCTAAATGGACATGTAACGAATTATTATAGAAGAAAAGTCTCTGTTTTCTCTCTTTCACATTGCCAGTCTTCCTGCTGTTTTAATCCTTGTGGAACAGAGCAGCTGTCAGAATGTGCATGTGTTTCACTGCAGTTGCATCCACAGTGACAACTAAAAATAATACAGGAGGGAGATAATTAACATATTGCTACTTTTCTCTTTGTACTGTGCTGCTTACACATGTATTTACTAACATGCTGCTCTATCATGGTTCCCATTAGTGTTGTAAAGTTTTCCTACATATGGGCTTTAAGCTTTTCTAAGCTCAAATTTGACTTTTATTAGAGAAACTTGATATAAGACAGTAATTTCAAAACTGACTTATTGCACACTTATTGGCTCAATTTGTGAAGTTTTATAAGATGCCATTATTTAATTCCCAGAGCATGCTTACAGCTGCTGCTGCTCTTCTTGGAACACCTTTTTGCTTTGGCAAAATTGCGTGCTGCAACCCCCTCCAGTTGGTAAACACACAAACAGACCATTGAGCGCTGAAACAAAGTATTCTGTATGCTTCTGTAAGTGATCCTAATGCCTGCCTGAAGGGCTGAGACAACGCTTTGGAAAACCAGAGTTTTGTGCATGGCCACAGGCTTTGGGTTATCTCTGGAGCCAAGAGTGCCTGCGGTGTGTTTGGGATGGTGAGTGCAGCTGGCAGCATGAGGCAGTGCAGACATACTTAAGCCAGTTTTGAACAAGGTGGCTGAGGTATTGAGAGGAGGCCAGAGGCTGGGGCTGCAAAACCCAGAGGCTGCAAAATGGGCAGGGACCCACCTTGCTCTTGGCACCACCAGAGCCACTTGTACGCATCCTGTCACCTCCCAGCTTCTCAGCAGCACTGCTTGGTTTGGCTGCTGCACAGAGCACGGGGAGGAGGAGCAGGGGGGTGCTGCAGAAAAGCTCAGCTCTGGCCAGCTGTCTCAGCAAGAGGCATTGCTCCACATGTGACCACCTCAGGGGCGGCAGCGGCCGCACAGGGCAGATGTCAGAGCAGTGGGTGTTTTCTGCCCCTCAAGAGGCTCCCACAGCCCTCACTGTGCCTGAGCTGGTCCACAGCCACAGGCTGGCAGGCTGGGATTAAAGGCAGTTCACGGGTGTCCATGTTTCCACTGAGGCTCCCAGGCAGACAGAGCTGAGGAGCTGATGATACTTTGTAAGCGTGGGGGGGATGCAGTGTAGGGCATTGTGCTAAGGTGTAAACCAGGACAAAGCAGATCATCACAGTTTTTCCACCCTATGTCCAAGTTTTCCCTTAGTACAGAGTTTAAAACTTTGTCTGCTGATATTTGCTCTGTGTACCATCTCTAAGGCTGGACTGCTCTTAATAGGCCAGTTTAACCTCCCTAAGCGTTTGGTGAAGAGACCCAACGTGGGCTGTGAAGAACCTTAAATTTATTTTAATTGCTATCATCTTGCAACTTTCACAACAGATTGTATAGTTATAGATTGTCATCATAGGGTTTCTTCTGGAATTTCTTCTTTTGAAGAACTGAGCAAGCATGGCACAGCATTACAGTGTTATGGGCTGTGAGAGCTGATAATGAAAGAAGAAACACTAGTGCTCCGTAGAATCCTTCTGCCTGTTCGTTGATATTGTCTTTAATCTTGCTCATCAGTCTCTGAGGAACCTACAATGATGGCTCATTCTTACTGTAGCTGATTTTATTTTCCATATGTCTTAACATTCCTACATCTGGTGCAAGAAACCATAACAGAGCAAGCAAAACAATTACATTGCAAAAACCAAATGTGAAATGCTCTCATGTGCACTGTGTATGTGTGTATTTTAGAATGTGGACATTTAGAAAGGTGTAAGAAGGCAGAAACCAGTCGGATTAATTTCAGCAGATCTATGGAACAATGCCTTCATTGGAAGGCTGGTCCAAGGCATTCCCTCAGTCTCTAACCACTGAGAGCTCCACTCTTTTCCAGAGGGAGGTGGAGGGAAGGAGCCTGGTGCCTGAAGTCAGGAGCTCTGAATGTAGATACACATTCTGGAGCACCTCTAGGACCATCCTCAGCACAGATTTTTTTTTACTTAATAAAACTTCTGTCCAAAATACACCTTTGAAACTGACCCAATAAGATGCAATTTCAGAACAGAGGTGCTGATACAACTTTCATTATGCTTATATTAATGCTAGCGATTCAACTTTATTGAAACATTCAAACTTATTTCATTCAATATACCCATTTATAGAGTGCATGGTCAGGGTAACCTGAATCTGTTGCTGCCCTAAGGGAAGCATACCTTATTTTCTGAAGCTCAGGGTAATTTCCTCCGTAGACTTGCCATCCTTCCACCAGCTAATAAGTAAAGTATGCTGGGGATTAAAAGCACTATTCAAGATATCAGGTGATAATTTGGCAATCCAGTGATGGGAACATAAGTTTTCACTGCTTATTAATTTGTTTGTTTTGTACTGTTTCAGCTTATAACTTTAATGTTTGAATTCAATACCTGGCAAGATGTCCTATGAGTTGTTAAATTCTCAGGAGAACATGAACATGGTCTTGGCACTGCAAAAAGCTGAAGATCACTCAGACACAGTATCTTGTTTCTAACAGTGGTTGGCAGCAGGCATGAAGAGACAGAATACTAACTCAAGGCAGGTAGAGCTTCACTTATCTTTCCAGACTTTAGTTATCAGTGCCTTAGTGATACCCTACACTGTCATCCACTGTGATCAATAACTTGAGATAGACCTACTTCCCATGATTCTGTTTGTTTCTTTTTGGGTTCTACAGCTAAACCACATGCAGTGCTAAAAACTATCTCTCTACAGGCATTTTAACCATGTGACCAGGCATGAAGAGACAGAATACTAACTCAAGGCAGGTAGAGCTTCACTTATCTTTCCAGACTTTAGTTATCAGTGCCTTAGTGATACCCTACACTGTCATCCACTGTGATCAATAACTTGAGATAGACCTACTTCCCATGATTCTGTTTGTTTCTTTTTGGGTTCTATAGCTAAACCACATGCAGTGTTAAAAACTACCTCTCTACAGGCATTTTAACCATGTGAAAATTTCACAGGTGGCACAGGGCAAAGAGTAGGTTCAAAGACAGTGTGGCTACATCCAAGAAGTAAATAATAATTTCTGATTTCTCTTTACCATGCCAGTTACAATGCTGTCTGTTGCTCTGTAATACCCCTTTCCTGCTGTTGTCTTTTCCAAACTGAAGACACACAACCTATGCATTCTCTTGAATTGCAGGTGTTGTGTCAGTGATGCAGCTAACATGCCTGAGGCATGGGATGCCATTCAGAAGGACCTGCACAAGCTTGAGAAATGGGCCTATGTGAACCTCTTGAAGCTCACAAGGCCAAGCTTAAAGTGATACACCTGTGTCAGAGTAACTTCTGGTATCAACACGGGCTGGAGGATGAAGGGATTGAGACCAGCCCTGCCAAGAAGTACTTGGTGGTGCTGGTGGATGGAAAAAAAATGGACATAATCTGGTGCTTGCAGCCCAGAAAGCCAACTGTGTCCTGGGCTGCATGACAAGGAGAGAGGTCAGCAGGCCAAGGAAAGAGATTGTGGAGTGCTGCATCTGGCTCTGGGGTCTTTAACCCAGTAAAGTCATAGATCTGCTGGGGAAGGTCCAGAGGAGGGCCAGGAAGACGAACAGAGGGCCAGAGCACCCTTCAAATGAGGGAAGGCTGGGAGAGCTGGGGTTGTTTGACCTGGAGAAGAGAAGGTTCTGGAGAGATATTATTGTGGCATTTTGATACTTAAAGAGCACTTATAAAAGAGCTGTGAAAATAGAATTTTGGTAGTGTCTTTAGTGATAGGATAAGAAGTAAGGTTTCAAACAAAAGGGATAGATTTAGACTATATATAAAGAAGAAATTTTTTACAATGAAGATGGTAAAACACTGGATGCCCTGTCCCTAGAAACATTCAAGAGCAGATTGGACAGGGCTTGGATCAACATGATCTAGTTGAAGATGTCCCTACTATTGCAGGGGAGTTTTTCTAGGTCACATTTAAAGGTCTCTTACAATCCAGACTATTCTGAGGATTCTGTGTGTGGTAGTCTGGGTGGTCTGTCTTGGCATTTTCTCTAATTTTAGTACATAGATTCCCAGCATTTGATGACCTGGTCCAAAGATGTGTATTTACGTATATGCTTAAAATTATTACCCAGAACCAATGCCTCTGATTTTTGCTTGACTTTTTTCCATTGATATATTTTCTCTAGGCCTACCCAATGGTTGACTTAACAGTCTAGGATATGTGCAAAGCAGATAATATGTGTAGACTTAGTACTACAGGCAAAAAACCCTAGAGGTTATTTTAAGACAATGGAAACTAAAGTGCCCTGGTATCCCTTCAGCTTGCCTGATTACCTGATGCTTTGCCTGATTGCCTGATTTTTTGGGGGGTTATCCCAGTAGTTTCCATGATATCTCTGAATTTCATCTGTTGTTCTCCAGCAGAGCTAATCCAAGTGTGTAAATGCTTTCACAATATAGGACTGCATCTTCACATTATGTGCTCTTTTCCAAACCTCCTTGCCCATGAGTCTCTTCTGGTTGAACACCAAGAGCTTCCCCTGTCATTGCCTTCATTCTATTCCTACAGTCATCGTTCTGTGAAGAGCAAGCATGTTATGAAAGGGGTGCTCATTTTCCAAGCAAAATCAAACCCTCTCCAGATCTCGTGCTGTAGTCCTCTCTGTACTTACCCTGTTAGACCACTGTCAGGGCTGCTCTTGTTTTTCCCTCCCAACAATTGTATATTTTGGCAGTCAAATGCCCGCAGTGCAAATTCGCCATCCTCAGGCAGCAGATTCTGACTGAACACAGTCATGCAGCAACTGTTTTCTGCAGCCATTGCGTTTCCACTTCAAAGCTTTTGGAAAACTCAGGAAAAGATAAACCTGGTCTGTGGAGTGCGTGGACCACAATTTTGCCTGGGAAAGGCTGGTTGGCCTTGGAGCTTTTTGGGACCTGCAACTACTGCCCCTCTGTGTGCTTAATAAGGCCTGTGGGCATAGAGCTGATTTAGTGGAAACTAACAGTCAGAGTTTAAATATGCTCTGATGACAGCTGACTTTACTTGTTAGAGGTGTTGCACAAGGCTGTTGCTAATGATTAAAGCAGATGGACAGGAGGAAGAAAGCAGAAAGCTTGAATGTGTGAGAGGTGAAAGGGCAGGAGAATTAGCCCAGAGATTTCCTGTGGTCTGTGGGTGTTTTGTGTTAAGCGCTAAATCAAAGAATTGTTTTTAATGAATGAAAGTGCTATACTTCAGCAACTTAATTACAGCTAGCCTTCCTCTCCCGCCACAGTGGGAGTGGGTATTATTTTAGATATACTCATGGTGTAGTATAAAATCGCCTTGCTTCAGCTTTCTGCTGTTGTTCTGCAAACACTTAATTTGCAGGGACTTGCGAAGGGCGAGGCTGCGGAGCATCGCTCCCCTGAGCAGCAGGACGTGGCTCAGGGCACCGAGGAGGCGAGGGGCAGAGCCTGCCGGGGCTGGTGCTGGCCAGCAGCTGCCCGCAGAGCTCGTGCAGTTGTTGCATCTTTTGCACTGGCACCTTGCAGGGTTTCTCTTCACACCGGCCTTCCCGCGGCCGCGCTGTGCCATGCCGTGGGTGTGTTGGCACTGAGCAGCTGCGGTGTCCCCTGCCCCAGCAGCGTGCCTTGCCAGCGTCCCCATCAGCCTTGCAGGAAGGCAGGAGGGTTTGGGCAGCACAGCCAGCTTGTACACAAGCATCCAACTCCACCACGGCCGTGCTCTGGTAACGGCATTAGAGGGAGAAACAAGGCCAGGATGAAGCTCTGAGGTACATTTTTCTCACCATCTCTTTCCTAAGCATAATGCATTGCATTTCTACACAGTCTAGCTATATAGCTATATAAAAACCCTATTGATTTTAAACCCAAACATAATCACTGGATTTTTTGAATGACACCCAAAAAGGCCGTGATTGTACATCCAGTCATGAAAATGAACTCATAACTGCATCGTATTCTGCTTTACTTGGCCATGGTGATGCCAAAATATTCTTCTTTAGTCTTCAGTGATGAAATTATTAAATATATTTTAGTTTTCTCTTAAGACAAATTGAAGTACAACTATATTTACTCCACCATCAACTGCATTATAAATTAAATTAAATTAAATTAAGTTAAATTAAATTAAATGAAATTAAATTAAATGGAGTCTTCTGTCAAGGAAAACATCTGCAATTCAAAGCAAAATTATATTTGTTTTGGTGAATTTTATGATTCAAACCTGAAAGGAAATTATTTTGTGCGAACATATGAGGAAAAACGTAGTGCTACCTGCCCGAGTTCTAAATATTTTGCTGTTTCATGTCTGGTTTTGTGAGTAGTTGGCTATGTATCTGCATTAGCTTCAAGATATGAATATATTTAAATTTCAAATTACTTATATTGCTAGAAGAAAATTAAGTCTGTGCAAAAATATAAAAGAAATGAAAATAAAACTGCTTGCAGTTTGCATTCTACAAAACCTCTGTCTGGAAAACAACATTCCACTTGATTATTGCAAATAATAACAATGATGATGATGATGAAAAAAGGAAGTGCTATAAATTTTGCAATGCATGTGAATTCCAGAATAGCAGAATTAAACTCTTTTTAAAAGCTTACTTTGCTATTTTATTGTTGCTTTCACGTGCCTATTCCCTGTAATTTAACGTTTGGAATGGTAATTTGGTTTAACCTCTTCAATAAAAGTGTTAAGAGTTTCCCTCTGTCTTTTTGGCTGAAAGACTGCTTATTTTAGGCAAAAACACTTCTCCATTCTGGAAGAATCTGTTTGCTGTGAAGAAATCAACTTTGATGAAATTGTAGGACTTCCTACATTCTGGTGAAAATAGGTAAATAATGATCAGGGAAAACCTTGTATTAAAAATCAGCATGATTTTCCATTTTCATATGTGCAGGCAGACAAAAGGCACAGATAAAATATTTTCTAGAGTTTGGCTCAAGATGAAAAAAAACCAAACCAAAACAACTTTGGTTCCTGTGAAGAAAAAAAAAAGACCAAAAAAAAGAGAAAAATCCAACATCTTTTGTTCCAGTAATGTCTCTCCAGCTTTGATTTAAACTTCAGTTTCATTCAAATTAAACCACTTAACTTTGTCTGGTTTGAGAGTCATAATCATACAAAACAACAATGTTTTCCAAACACAATAAATCAGCCCAAGTTCAGTCTAAATTTGTCTCACATTTTTCCAAATTCAATAAATGTTTAGCAGGTTGGACCATGGTTTGAGGTTTCTAATGGATTCCCTGACTGTCTTTAACCTCTTTTGATGGTTTGATACAGAAAGAAAACACAGTTCTATCGAAATCTAGGAGCTGACCAAGACAGGCAGATGGAGATCTGCATAGACATGTTTGTCTAGTCCTCCAGAATTGTTTAATCGTTAAATTCTCTGTCTAATGGAGCACTGTAGCAATAATTGGTCATGCTCAAGGTAGTAGGCTTTGTAGATATTTCAATGGCTACAAAAGTCCCCTGCCTGCCTGCTGTATGAACTACATCATTAAATTCTCTGTCTAATGGAGCACTGTAGCAATAATTGGCCATGCTCAAGGTAGTAGGCATTGTAGATATTTCAGTGGCTACCAGTCCCCTGCCTGCCTGCTGAATGAACTATTCTTTTCCAAGTCATGCAAAGTTTAAGTCCTTTGATTTCAGGCAGTATTTTTTTTTGTTTGTTTGGGTGGTGTTTGGTATGATGATGAAAAAAATGCCTTTGATTTCAGGCAGTATTTTTTTTTTGTTTGGGTGGTGTTTGGTATGATGAAAAAAATACAGGATACTTTTAATTTCTATTTATGTTCAGGATCTTCTTGATATGACTACATTTCTGTATCTGGATATATATTTTACTGAGCCTGGATACAATATTCCCTATCAATGGAAAGGTTTGTTGTTTGATGGATATTCTTAATTTGTTGAGGAAGTAGGGAACCATGTTGATCATGTGACTTAAAAATTGAAAAATCCTGATTTATAGCAGTGTTGTGAGGTTTGCAACAGTGTCTTTAATTTTATAACTTCATCCTGCTATCCATTCAGAAATGTTTCATTTTAACTTCCAAATAGAAAAGTCTCTGGTGAAGTAACATCAACTTCTCTTGAGTATAAGAAATGTGAAAGTTTCCTCATGGCAATTTTGAGATTAGAGAGTGTTAAAATTAACAAAAACATGAAAAAAAGTAATGTTGTCATTAAAGTGAAAAAAAATCTGAGAAAAATTATGTTCATAGCTTGAATTGCATTATTAGCTTTTTAAGAATTAAATAATGCATTTTTTTCTGTCATGTTAAGGTAGTATTATTGCTACATTTGAGGGGGGGAAAAAAGGAAATGATACTTTAAAATGTGTTATGATACACTTTTGCTTTAACTAAACAACAGTTAAATGAAGAGACACAACTACAGCGAAAAAAATCTGAGAAAAATTATGTTCATAGCTTGAATTGCATTATTAGCTTTTTAAGAATTAAATAATGCATTTTTTTCTGTCATGTTAAGGTAGTATTATTGCTACATTTGAGGGGGGGAAAAAAAGGAAATGCTACTTTAAAATGTGTTATGATACACTTTTGCTTTAACTAAACAACAGTTAAATGAAGACACACAATTGCAGCAGGGAAAATACTGCAGTTAATGTAAGTAGAAGTAGAGAGCTGATTTAAACTACTTTCCTTCACAAAACACACAACTGAAATAAAATTGCTCATGAAAATTACTGATTGTGCTTGTTTTTGAACACTTTGGTTCCCACTTTTGTGCAGCTGTGAGGGACTCCTGCTGTATACACTGATGCAGCATAAGCAAATAGCAGAGTGGATATAAAGCTATCTTTCAGTCACATTGCACATAGAAACATATGATGGCAATTATGAAGGACAATAAGCTTGGACAAGGCAATATGAACAGGTACTTGAAATATCCAGGCTGGCTCCAACCCTCCTGGTTTTGTTTAAACCCATGCATTGCCTGTGCTGGGGATGCCAGTGGGACCCCAGGATGGGGGAAAACTGATTTTGGGACTGTTGGGCATAGTCTGATTTATGGTCAGACTCCACCTGTGTTCAGAGCTGTGCTTGTGTTACTGGTTTATCTCTGGAGATAACAGCAGGTGACAACAGAATGTATCTAGAGCCAAGATGAACTTTTTTCAAGTTGCTGTGTAAATCTACCATTTGAGCCAGGGAAACAAACAAAAAACCCCACTGTCTCTGCAGCTGTCTTTTGCAGCTGTCTTTGGAAGGAAGAGCTATGTACAAAGGAAATAAATTTCTTTTTTCCTAAAATGCTCCTAAAACTCTCTGGCATTATTTTCCTCAATTTATCAATTTTCTCACTTGATGACAGTTGCCCAGGTCTTCATTCATCTCGGTTGTATCTTAAGTTGTAAGATAAATTGCATAGGCAAAGGCAGAAGAAAACTTCTGAAGCCAAGAGGGGAACCAAGAAAAATCATATTCAGACATTAAGTGAGAGTCCTGGCAATTTAAATTCTGAGAGCAAGGAAGCTGTCAAAAGCAGGAAGCAAGGAAAAGGTGCATTTGAGCACCGTGGTCTAGTGGAAGGTGTCCCTGCCAATTATGTAGTGGTTGGGACAAGATGATTTTAAGGTTTCTTCTAACCAACTATTCTATGATTATACACTATATATTTCGTTTGAGCTCTGAAATGTCATATGGAGGAGGTATGGATAAGATTAAAAGAGATTGGAAGGTGCCAGGACTGAAGAGGGGAAAAAAACCCCAAGTCAACAATATGATTTGTAACTGTTTTTTATCCTTTGCTTTGGAAATAGGAGGGATGTGAGACAGTGAAAGATCTGGTATGGAGGAACTGACATTAGTCAGATGTTGCCTTTTGTGGCCCTGAACAGGCATGGTGAAGGAGAGAGGAGTCCCCCGGAAAAAGGGTGGCAGAGCATAACAAGTGCAGAAAGCCCAAAGTGGAAATGAAGCCTGAATAGTCTGTTGAGACGTGTGTGTTCTGTAGGGAAAGGTAAATTATGGAGGGGAGAAAGGACGGGAACAAAAAAGGGAGTAAAACATGTTGAAGACTAGAATGTAATTTAAAAAAAAGGGCTCTTGGAGAAAGGGTACAGCATTTTCTACATGTAGCCTAAGAGAATTAAGTGTGGATGTGTGGGAGCCCGTCCAAGACTGTAAGTTAGAAAAGGGTAAGAAAACATAGCTGCAGGAGTGCTGAATTGAGATCAAGAGCAAACATCCTTACAGGTCACTGGAAAATCAGCATTAGGCAGTCATTACCTCACTGTAACCACTGATATCTTCTACCCAAAGTGTAGAGAAAAAACATCCTAATCACAGATATCCTTGTGTGTGAATTCTAGATCTGTGGTAAATGCTGATGATACCAAGTGAGGTCTTTAGGTCTGACTGGCTTCAGTAGAAAAATAGAGCTTTAGTCTCAATTCTGGCTTGCAACCATTTGCTCTGCTGTTTTATAGCACGGCTGTGGGCCTAGTTTCTAGTCAAAAACAACTCAGGACTTGTCTTACATAACTGAGAACAGGAGAAGGTCCTTAGGCCCATAACAGAATGTCCTTAGGCCACAGCTGTCTGAGAAGTGACAGTTCATTCCAATGTTCTTGTAGAGTGTTCTGGAAGATGTTGGTTGTGGAACCAACTACCATCTTCTTTCATCTTGACAAATTTGCAAAAACATATCACAAGCTTGGGACAAAATGAAAATGAAGCAGAGGCCTGGATTCCAAATGTTCTTTGTTTCATGGGATGAAGTGAAAACAATGGTAGAAGCAATTGACAGGTCATTTTTTAACCACAGAATTTTACCATTGTTTCACATTAATTTTCATAAATACTCAATAGTGTGACACACAGAGTTGACTTGTGTAACAGTTTGCCATATCTGAAGCTATTCTGTTATCCTGATTATTTTATCACTTGCACATCTGATAGACAAACTGGGCATGCTGAATGCAAATCTGCTTTGTTCCTCCAACTGTTTCAGTTACTCCTCTCTCTTAACTCCATTTATTAACCCTGTATTTCTTCCTTACTATACTATAGAAGATCATCTGAAGGAAACTCACATTGCATTCTGGCTTCTGCCCTTATAATCATCATAAACTTCTCATGTGCAATGTCTCCTTTCCCTGCTGTGCAAACTACCTCATACTCCAAGGAATCAGAAAGCCTAATGCATGATGCAACACTCATGGAAGAAAATGTAGAGATCTTTCCTAAGCAAGTCACCTATTGCTTCCTTTTCCCAGTATTTACTGCAAGCATGGAGCTCCCAATTCATGACTCCCTGAGATATAAAGCATTAAGTGCTTATAATTCTTACATGATTCTTATAATCAATCCCTACATTTAATATCTAAGAACAGTAGTGATTCAGACCACTGCTTTCTCAGCAACAGTACAAATGATTGATACGTTGAAAGAAAGTGCCTCTGTCACAGGCAAATTAAAATCTTGGTAGATGAGAAGGGAAATGTTTTGATAAAATAAACAAGACGGCAAGGAAAATAGAGAATAAGCATATACTTTCTCTGAAATTTTGTGAAAAAGCTTTGTTAGTAAGAAGAGAAGGCTGTATGGAAGACTTTTGAGAGCTAGGGGTCAAGGCTGCAGAGATATGGCCAGTGTCCCACCCCTGCTGCAGACAAGCCCTTGCACAGCCAGGTCACTGTTAGCTGACAGGGTAGCAGGGACTTCATTCCTCAGCATCACTCTGTGTGCAAAGCTGAGAGGACTGATTGTTATTACACACTGAAATACACAAGGTATTAACATGAGCTCTTGCTCAGCTATTTTGTCAGCTCAAAAGCTCAAAAAACAAGGAGGCAAATAGGTGTTTATCACATATATGCATGTGCTACTTCAGGTCAGCTGAAAAGCTCTCCCGCTGAGTCCTTAAGGATTTGGGATTCTGTGGGTAGCTGACACCAGGTAGTCACCGACATCCATCCTAGAGCCAAGACTGCCACCCAGCATGCTGTGGCTGGCATACAGTAGGATTGCTGCAAGGTCTGAAGATGGGCACCACAGTATTGTGGAGGGGGTGTCTGTGAGAGGCACCAGGTCCTGCACCCCGCCTTCATTAATGTCAGCCCATGACAAGTCTGGAGACAGAGGCTGCTCAGTGGCTTCATGCCTCTCTCGTGAGCAGCAGTTCATGTGTTTCTATGGGAACAGATACTTTCCATGAAAGAAAAACCTCATCTCCCATAAAAAATTGCCTGCTGTAGGCCTAAGCAGTCTATGTCAACTTAGTCAAGTCTTTAATTATGTAGGCTTCATATTTTCTCTGAAGGCTTCATATCAACCACCTTGTGTATGAAATGAAGCAGTCATGAAACTTGGATTGCAATTTCAATGTACATGGTATGTCCATTTGAGGAGCAAGGAGTCTTCAGCTTAGGCTTTAAATCACATACACAGAATAGGATTCTTCTGCCATCAGACCAACCCCAGCAAACGCTCTTGGCTTGATTTCCAAAGTTGCTGAACATCTGTTGTTCTTGCTGATTTCAGCGCGCTGTGCAAAAGCTCAGCAAGAGCTCAGCAAGTCTGAATGTCAGACTGGCTGCATGACATCCTGAAGTCTCCTGTGGTACAAGGAGGTCCACAGTGGGTTTCATGCTGGCATGAGACCAGTTGTTTCATATGTGAGAAGAAAGAAGCACTCATGCTCTGTGGCCAAACAGGCAATTGATGGAGGAAATGCAGCAGTGGCACAAAAAAATGTGGTGCAAGCTGAGGCAATCATCACTCCAGCAAGCACAATGAACACCTTCTGGCTACATACATGGCTACATGTGTTATGCATTAGAGTTACACATGTTAACTATACCCATATATTTTTTCCTTCTGTAGAGATAGCCAAGCCCTGGTACTGAAGGCCAGTTGACTGACAGACAACATGATCCACTGGATTCATAAGTCTATGGGCACAGGAGGCTCAAGATGACTGCAGAGCTGCTGACCAGTGGATTGACCTTGGGTGAGTTTCCTTCTTTGCTACTGCTGTTCTCTTCTCTGCTGGTCAATCCCTTCCCAGCAGTTGTAAGCTCCTGTCAGGAAACACCAGAAGGAGCTGGGGGAATAGAGGTAGCTTTTTCCAATGAGTGCTACTGCCTGCTGACAATTAACTTCACCTTAGGAGGGTCGGCAGGGTTGAGTGGGATGGCTTAGGAGGAGGAACAGGTGTTGATATGGAGTTAGTCAGGAAGAGAGACAAAGGGCAAGCATAGACTTAGAGATAGCAAAGGTGTGAGAAACTGTGGGAGGACATTATCTATCTTCTTGAGTCAAGGCAGGATCTTCTGTACTGAAACTGTATTTGACAGATGCATTTCTTCTTACAAATGCTGCCAGTATTCGAAATTGCACAACCTCCTTTAGAAACACCTTCCTGTGTTTAAAGATCCTTATGGATTTTCCTAATACCTCATTATTCTCTGCTCCAATTTAAGTGTGTTACTTCTTGTCACATCTAAATAGAGGTGAAAAAAGCAAGAAAAGGTTTTTGTCTTTTGGCAGCTATCCTTCAAAGCCTATTGCCATTTCTCATCTCAGTATTTTTTTGTTGTTGTTTTTTTGCTAAACATTATGAAATTTCTTTTCTCCCCTTGTTTTTCAATCTCAGCTTATTCTTATTGTCTTTCTCTGAGTCCCTCCCTTAACATCATTTTGAAGAGCTGCATCCAAGACCAGACTCAATACTTCAGCAGAAGTCCTCCAATCATGCCAAAGACTGTCTCACAAATGTCGCTCCTATTTATACCCCCAGCATTCCCATTTTCTGCAGTTCCCAACAGCTCACATTTGATGTCTAAGATATGGGATACATACCTTGGACCTCTTTCTGTGGGGCCTGCTGTGTAACAAGCTGTGCCTCCTGAGGAATTCAGGCTGCCAACTGCTGAGAATAAAGCACGCAGAACAAACTAGAAAGCCAGGGCTTTGACACATGATTCATTTTGAAATGGACCATTATTTACCGAGCAAGAACTGGGGAACTCAGCACAAATAAAACTGTTCTCCTAAGTCCATGGAGAGCTGCCTGGCCCCAAAACCAGTTTAATTTAACCTCTGCTAGCCAGGCCCTTGTAGCAAAGAAAGCTGCTGGAACAATAGTAGCAGTCGCAGCAGCAAGGAAAACAGAAGCAGCGAGGTTTGTAGGATCTGGATGCTGGCCATACATCTGGGCAAGCCCACTGCACACAACCTGTGATGCAAGCCCTGCACAATGCAAACAGACATGTGCATTTAAGTCCAGCCTAAGTTGGACTTAAATGAACATGTAAGCTTTTACCAATTGGATCCCTGGGAATGGCCCTCTTCAGCATTAAGAGACCATTCATTTCCATGTTGGAACATGATGGAGAAGGGCCCAAGAAGGGTATAATGGGAGAGTCACAGGGTCTTCTCATCAGAAGGGAAGACTCTTTGGCCTTCTGGTAGACACTGATGCTTTTGTCCTTCACTCTTTGTAGTCTCTTATTTGGGCAATAGATTCAAATTCCAAAATAAATCCATGTAGTAAGGAACAAATCTCTCTGAATAAATAGTTTGAAGGGATATTTTGCTTTTAAAAAGAGTGCTATCAATAATCAAATTAATGGCAGCGTTTCAATTGTTCTATTTGGAAAAACAGTTTGCAGAAAGTACTGCACTGCTCTACATAAAGTTCACATAAGTTTAAGGCTTACTCTTTTCTTTAAGTTTAGATGAGACACAATCTCTCTGCATGACTTAAAGAATACTGTGGTTAAAGAATACTGTGTGTGTGTGTGTGTGTGTGTGTGTGTGTGTGTGTGTGTGAGAGAGAGAGAGAGAAGAACATAGTGGCTTTTATTTTCTTACTTTTAATAGGGCTATTTTGTGAGGCTGAAAAAAAATTGTTAAACTTGCCTTAATTGATTGTTTAAAGTACCATGGTGGATTTGTCTTTTAAACATAGCCCGTGGTTAAAGTTCCTGTTGCATTGTATTTGAAGTAGGTCCTTTGTGCTTTAAAATGAAAACTGTAAAACTTTTGGTGTTTAAGGCTTTCTGACTCCAAGTTAATTGTTTTCCTTTAATATGAGCAGAATTAAAGATATTAAAAATCGACTGCTGGAGCACATAATTGTGGCCTCCCATCTATTCTTCTTGTGGAAATGAAAGGAATATTGAAAGAGTTTCTATTTTACAATACCAGAGGTGGCCATGCATTTACAACTCTATATATTCTTTTAGTTGAATTCTTCTAAACCTCACGCCTGGCTAGCAGTTTTCTCCCAGACGATTTTCATTTTCAAAACATTCACATCCAATAAACTACACGAAACATAGTGTGAGAGAAAAAAGGGGACAGGAAATGGCTCTGTTGCATGGTTATTACATCCTATTGCCTGTGGGTTGCTTTGTTATGAGTTTTAACTATGTAAATATGACGTATATGACATCAGAATTTAATCTAAAGCTACTAGGTGGGAGATAGAGTGTGACTTTATTGTTAAGGCTAAAATCAACTGGGTGTTGACAGGTCTCAAAAGTCACTGAGTATAAGCTTAAAAAGGAAAAGCTCAGACTGATAAGCTGTTCCTTGATTGACAACTTCAGGCTTGACTGCAAGTATTGAAAACAGTTGAGCAAATGGAGGGAAAAAAAGTTTTATTTCATAAGAAACTACACTGGGAAATACAGGAGGATTTATAGGCTGACGTAGCACAAAAACCTAAGAAAAACAGGTGTGAGGTTTATAAAATCTGGAAACTGGGAAAGCACATTGTCCATGAATGATTTCCCCATTATAGTTTAATTAACCTTGTAAAAGCCCCTATGCAAATATAATGCCAGAATGGAGGGGAAAAATAAAACACTGGTGTCCACTAGCTTCGACTTTCAACAAATCATATGTCAACAGCTTATGGCAAGGAGGTGGGTTGAAAAAATGAGAAGAAAATAAGAGAAAAGGATTTCAGTGGGAAATAAATTCACCAGGGAAAACAACACACTGATTTTTCATCTTTCCAGTGAAGTCAGACCAATTTTTGGCACTGTAAAACCTATTATGGAGACAATAAAATAAATACAGTTTAAAGTAGCAGTCGTGGGTTGATTGAAATGTTATGATAGCTACACATACTATATCTTATCAAATATTATCCATGAGGAAGCATTCAATTCATTTTGTGCCAATTATCATACTCTGTGCATCATAAACTTTTATTGCTTGTTATGGAATGCCACTCAGCCAACTTTTTCTTCAGATATTGCATCATCAGATTCAGATGGAAAACATCTTTTAATGTGGCAAAGTGTTAAAGAAATCTAATACTCTGGGGCTGAATGAAAATGTTAAGGTTCATCTCCTGGATAAGAAAAACAATTTATGAATGCAATATTCATTTCCTGAGGTGGGCATAAGCAAAAACCTCATCTGAAACTTAAAACCAACACGTTTGCCTTCACTAGTTCCCTTAGTTTAACTCATTGATTTCATGTATTCTGGTCCACTGCTAAGACCACATCTGGGAAGGACTCACTTTTTCAGTTCTCCAGATCACTTTTACAGGGAACTGCTTGTATAATTGCTTGTGCTGAGATTTGAACCTCAAGGGCCAGCAGATCAGATTTCACTTTTAATATATTACTGGAGAATATCAAAATAATCTACTTGTTTAATCTTGATCATGCCAGCCGATTAACACTTTGACACCCTGAATCACAGATGTTAACTACTACAGGGTAAGGTTTCAGAAGTGTACACACTGTAATGAGTCTTTGTGAAGTTACAGATCTAGGGTTAATGTATTTACTTAAGCATTTGCAGTACACAAAGCAGGGCTGTAGCTATCAAAAGATAAGTTGGACAACGTTTGTACAAAACTCCCATTGTAGGTGGGGGTAAGTGTCAAGATTGGCAGCAGCTTGCTGGATGGGATGGGAATATGCCCCTGGGGGAGGTGACAAAGTGCTTCTGATTTCTCTTTTAGGGGCTTCATAAGTGAAGCAGGAAGGGTTCAGTAATAACAATTCAATTTAAAAGAACACATGGATCAATGGCTTGTAAGGGAATCTCAGTTTCTGATGCATCTCCTATGTAGAAACACTGGCAGTAGTAAACAGCACAAGTCCCCAGACCTGCAAGGAACACTTAAGAAGTGGCTGAGACAGGGGACATCCCATAATGTCCTCAGTTATAGCTGGTACAACTGAAGACCAGATTGTATTGGGTTTTCTGATGTACTGGATCAGCTTGCTCAATTTGTAGTGTTGTCTCTTCATCCCATCAAAAGCCCTATTGATATCAATGACAATTTACAAACATAACTTGACACAGCCCTAAAATAATACTTTTCTGAAGATGATGTTGTTTATTCTAAATTTTCATGGTTTTCACTTAGTAAGTTTACTGACACCAACTGCATGGTTCAGTAAATCATCTGAGGATCATTATAGGTGTAAAACACATAACAACGTATCAAAGAAATGAGACAATGGGGTTGACTCTGCAATCCATATTGATCCAAACACCTATTCCAAGCTTTATTCATCTGAATCATACTTGTTTAAGAAGAAACCAAAGCTGGGAGGCACTATGTAATGGTCAGGTTATCTAATGTGTGTGATGGAAGAGGGAAAGACCTGTACTTTGCTTCTTCAAAGAACTTTTTCAGGATTCCCTATCTGTCCTGAGGTTGAAGAGAAAGCTGAAGTATCCTACTGTAGGAGATGTCTCTCCAAAGAGTGAACATTATGTACCTGAAGGGGTTAAGTCTGACAGCCTATCCACTAGCCTTCTCTACCAGTGTGGAAATCCTGCATTGCCATATCCATTTTCCCCGTTTTCAGACATCTGAATCAGTGGACAGTGAGGAGGGCAGGAGGTATAGTCTTTCATACAGTGAGTGGGGGCCAACAGGGTGTTCCTGTGTCTGCTCCCCCCACTGGGGGAGTGGACAACAAACAGAGGTCTCCAACCATCCCTTATGCCCCACTAGATAAATCTCCTCACCTAGTTGAAAAGCCAGTGTATGTACCACTAAAAAGTTAAGGGGAGAAAAACCACTGAAACAGGGCTGATTGTCTGCAGGTGTCCACTGTTCCACTGGGAAGGAAGCAACCAGGATCCTAGGAGACCTGGTGACCACCAGCTGCTCAGAGGCCCCTTCTTCTTGTCCCTGGACATCCCACCAAAACACTGCTGGTGCCATTCATGCAGGGCATAGTCAGCTGAGGAAAAATGTCAAGAGTCATAGAGTGGCCACTTCTATTTCTTTTCCAATGTTTTGTTTAGCTCCCTGCAATAAAAAACCATCAGCCTACTTCCAGAAGTGCATATTTCTATTCTGTGAAATACGAACTGCTCCTGAGTCCTTGATCTCTTTTTGCATCTAAGAATTCTTAGTTATTCCCAGTTTACCCAGAGAATTGGTTGGCATCTCTAATGTGTGCATGATACCCGGCCCTGCTGCTGTAATGCCTCTGGCTCACCGCATCCAAGGGCTTTCCAAATAAAAAACTAGGACTCCAGTTATCCTTCATTAAACTTTTGTATATGACCCACTGCTCTCCTAGGGCAGCATTTTCTCTTCTTGATGACAATTAAGAGCGAGGTTTGCAGAACTCACCAGTGGATTGTTTCTGTTCTTTTTGAAGTAAATGGTATCAGATTTAAGCTAAATCTGACCATTAAAAAAAAGAATTCTAATAATGGATAAGCAAAAAACTATAGTTTCTTGAATGTGCTGTTGAACATAAGAGTTTCTGTAGGTTCTACTCTGGCAACATACTGAGAAAACTACCGTATTTCCTTCACGCAGCGAAACACTCTATTTCTTCATTTCTTCCCACTTCAGTGGCAGGCAGAGATAGATTCCATGTATTAAATAATAAGAAGTTTTGGAGGTTTTTGTTTTTTTTTAAATAAACTATTTTTGGTCAAAAATACAGCAAAACACCAAAGCCTTAGTTGCAAAAGAGAAAGCATACAATCATTTGGCTAGGTCTGTTTACTATCCCAAGGGCCATGATAAATGCAAGTTACTTAGGGAGAAGGAAAAAAAGTTCCCCATTGCATCTCTTAAACTCTTATTACTCTCCCAAACTTCTGCATTCACTTTTTGAATATATTTCCCCCCTCTTTATTAGACCACAGTGCCAGAACTCCCACCTCACACCTCTGGACTCCGGACTTGGCAATGTCATAAAAAGAGATCCATCAGCCACCACCAGATCTGGTCCAAGAAACCAGCGACAAAAGAAATATGTATATAACCAAAATTGGTTCCTTGGGCAACAAAAGAAGAGCAAATAGGGGTGCAATGTACACTACATTTTTTTAAAACTCTTTTTGGAGTAAAAGTATTTTTTCCCATTCAGTTATACTACAAATATGACACACTATATGGGAACATTTATCAACGAATTTCATAATCCTTCTGACAGAATTTACCACTAAGTTGCTGCTGTTGTTACAGCTGCAGGAAGACTAGGGGCCTTGATCCAAAACTCAGTACTAAAAAAGATGTGGGAACTCAATACTAGAAATTATGTGGGAACCTCAGCCATGCAGAAGATCCAAAGAGGGAGAAGAAGGATGTCTATTTACCTCTGTTTGTGCCTTTCCAGAAGAGTTGGAGGGACACTCCAATTAGAACAGGTCAGAGAGCCTGGCATTTCCAACTGATGTGAGTTTGTTCTGGGTATAAATACCTTGGCAAACCATTTACTGCAGTAGCAAATTAATGTTTCTAAAGCAAACATTCCTGGCTGCTCAGGTGGTGGATCCAACCTGTAATCAGCTGGGCAGACACATGTACTGCAGTTCTCAGCAAAGGCTGGATATTGATCCCAGCTACTTGGGTTTTCAAGCACCAGGGAAAGAAATGAGTGGTACAGATGCTCAGGCAGCAGAGGTGGTTATAGGGGAAATGTGATCACATTCACTGAGTTGCAGTTCAACAGTTATGTTGTGACCACTGTATTATTAATGTGACCATACATCTTCAGTTTTCATCATGCATCGGTAATGTTCCCTCTCAACCTTGTCTCACTCTTGCCAGTAAAATCAACTCTGCCTAATCCTTCTGCAAGGGATTGTAAAGTAGTAACAAGGGCCAGGTCCAAGCAGCTGGGGTAGTCCAAAGCGGGTGTGACAGCACCATCAGCTGTTTTCCTGCTCTCTTTTACTTCCAGGATCTCTGCATAACCTGTAGCTTGCTCCGGGGCTCAACTGTGGAACAAACCAAACCATCTTCTGCAAAAATCAGCTACAATACAGAGGTGAGACTGGTTCATGCTGAGGTTCCCTTCCCTTGGAGTGGCAGTGGGAATGTGAGACAGTTTCTACCAGCAGAGATCTGGCAGGGATTCTCAGAACTGCTTGGACATATTCTCTAAAAAACAGCCAGCATATCTGAGAAGAGAGAGTAACATAACCTGGCATCTGTGCAAAATCTGGTGTCTCAGCTAATCTGGTGTGAAATGAAAGGATTTTGCTAATGGTGGAAAAGGACCAGCAACAATGTATGTGTACGATTAAGATAACAGTCTCTGACAGTAAATGCAAGGGAACTCTGTTCCCTCTCTTCCAACACTGTGAGTTAATAAGAAAAAGTATATGGTTCTTGTCCCTTCTTCCCCTAAGCCCTCCTCATGGTTAGCTGGCAGCAGGTACCAGCATCCCAAACTATGTCACTATTAGCAAATTTAAAGGGACTATCCTCAAGCGCTGAGGTCAGGAAAAGACAGAGCTCAAGCTCTTCTTGTACTCTCCAGAAGAAAGAAGGTGGAAACATTGCATTTCCTTATTTAACAATATTTAAAAGCAGAGAATTCTTTTCTCCTTGAGTCCTGTATAGCAGAAATTTTGGGTACAACAACATAGTCCAGTGAAGCTGGTCAGCATATGGAGGCAGGTCCTTAACCAAAAAAAAAAACCCAAAAAAAACAACCCAACAAAAAAACCGCAAACTTTTTTTGGCAATATTTAGTTTGCTCCTCTGCCATGATTTGGAGATGTCAGGACTGTGCACACATATCTTGAGGTTTAGCTTTTTGTTACACACTACAATGTAAGAAGTGAGATCAATGCTCATTAGTTTGCTTTCTGTGGCGAATGCTGAAATGCATGAACAAACTGTAAGCATGTCAGCTGTGTTTGTTTAAGGATGTTAAACATAGCTCTAGTTTCTAAGGACAGACATATCTCTTGTCCATCTTTTCTTCTGTCTTCTTGCAGCTGCTTGGCTATTCTGGAATGGCTTAAACTATGTGAAGAAAAAGAAAATAAAGTGACACAGGAATCAAGAAACTTAGGAGGATGGAGAAGATCCTGCTTTTTTCCAAGATGCATACTTTTTTCAACATGAGATATCTCATAATTCATTAAAAGTTATCCTCAAAAACATGAATTGGAAAACCAATGGCTTATTTACTAAGTTTATACCTATGGCAAAAAGCAGTTGTAAATATATTCATTTGTTTACTTGGTGACTAAACTTTGGTCAAATTCCGCTTTGAGTTACATCAATGTAAAGTTGGAAAGACTCCATGAATTTTCAGTGAGAGCAACTTTTCTCACTCCCAAAAGATCATTAGGTTCCTTCAACACTTATTCTTTATTTTGCCAAGATAAAGATTCAGATGTTTTGATTTTTCAGTTCCATTTCTAGAATGCAGTTTTTCTATGTTCTGGCAACATATGGCATGAATATGTTCTTTTCTATTTAATACAGGAAAATTATTTCAAAGTTCAGACTTGCTTTTAATGCTTTTTATTCCCTTGTAAATTCTTTAATTTTTTTGATTGCCTTCTGAGCAATGTCAAAAGCCAGGACCAAGGGAAAAAAAAAGACATTCCATTGAAGCATCTTCCTACTGAAGTGTTGGCATGCCTAGTATAGCAAAAATTTAGGAAAAGACCATTTTCAATGTTCACTTTGTTGGACAACAGGCCTGCCTTGGTAGAAGTTTCAACAATGAAATTATTGTACATATATTTGCTTTAATGTCTCTGTTGTTATCATGTTTTTTTTAACAGTGGTGTTGGTTATTGCCAGATGTCCTGCTCAACAATGCTTCAGCACACATGGGAATGCTTGTGATGGCAAATCAAGTGAGCTGGCAAAACAGAAACAGATGGCCATGGATGTGTGCTCTAACACATCTTTAATGAAACTGGGCCCTTGTGTAGATGGTTACATTGCACTAATCACCATCTTCCTATCCTAGGCCCTGCACCTCCAGTTACAGACCATCTAGTGTCCTAGTTCTGCATTACACCTTGTTTGTTCACCTACTCTAGTTTCAGCTGCATGGGATACTACCAAAGGATGTTCCAGTGCAAGAAAAACTGCTTGAAAGAACAGATGTAAATCAACCGCCTGGTTTGAGAAGTGCACAAAATGGACTAGAAACGTGCTAATTATTTATTTTCTGCCTTTTACCTCTTGGTGGCTTTTAGCAAATAACACTGGAGCCATGTTTGGTTGAGCTGCAGTACAGATCTGATTGTGGTCCAGTATTACAGAGAGAGCCAAACATTACTGGATGATCTGTGAGAATAGGGATGTGTGCCAAACCAAGCCCTAGCAATGCATCTTCCCTTGATTTTCCTGGGACTCTTTAGCTAAACAATTGGCTTCAGGTGCAATTAGAAGGGCTCAGGAAATCTTGCAAGAAAAGCTGATCAGTCAGTACCTCCTGCAAGGTAATTGTATCGTCTTTCAGTTCTTCCCTGTTTTGGCAATCAACTCCATATTAATTCCTAAACTCAGGAGACTCTGGGGTGAGCAACATGCTTTGTCTCATCTATACAAAGGCTATGTATGCTTAAATATAAAATAATTTTATTAAATATAATGTTTAAAAAAGTCACCAAGCTCCAATCAAATACCCAAAGCCATTTCATTAAGACAAATGATGGGTCTGGAAAGGGATAATAACTAAGAAGCTTTTGCATATGCATCCAAAATCCAAAATTCACTCAGGGATTCAAGTGTTCTGTCTTTCCTTGCAGCCACAAGAGCTAGAAACTACTGAGCTGTCTGAGATTTTGGTTATGAAGGTCTCCACAGACACCCATAGGAGGCTCACAGTAACATGGTGAATGCCGGATAAACACAATATAGGAAGAAAGTGTTCTGATTTATCCTCTGTTGGACGTCCATGGGTGCTGTTGATTTTGCCTTTGTAAAGGCAACAAAGTATTTCAGTATTGCATCCAAAAGGTTAAAAATGGACATGGATTTTCAAAAGATTGTTAAAATGTGGGTGGGAGGAGGGATAGAGAGGTCCCTCCTGCGTTTGATGGAGAGCTACACAAAGCTGGGGATTGTGGTGGGGAAGCTGAGCAGCCAGATCTTGGGGGACACCATGCAACATGTCGAGGTCCACACCCTGTGACCACCGAGAGCTTGGTTCCCTCCCACCTGGTTCCATCATACCAAGGCACAGCTCTTAATGCTCTCACAGTGCACTTAAGGTAACCTTAATGTTGACACCTCAGCATCTTCATCCCTCAATGTGCCCACTGGGAGATACCAGCCATTCCCTATTCATGTTTAAATTAGCCAAATAGATTTTTCTCTCCTGTTTAGTGCTTTATGAAATTTTCTTCCCAAACTTACTAGGAAGTTTTATGCAAGGGTCCCCTCTGTAATTTTAAACTCTTCAGATTTTTTTTTTTATATATCTTACAAATGAGCAAGAGAATCCTTAAGCCCCACAATAACATTTATTTTCAGTTTATGTCTGTTATAAGCTTGTTTTCAGACAGACATAAATGGATGGTATTCTTTTAAAGCATGTTCTCAAACCCTCTTTGCACTTTTCAAGTAAAAATGGCTCATGTATTTTTGGAAGAGTGCAAACAATAAAATGCCAGATTTCAGTTACTACTCTTAGTATATTTAGCCATTCAGCATACTGTAATTGGCTCAAACAAAAGCTATTACAAACAAAACCCAAAGGATGATGAAATAAATCTAAAATGTCAATCTTTCAAGATTTGGATAAGTTTTAATAACATTACAGAAATTCCAAAGGTCTCAATTTGGAAATAACAATAATACCAAGTATAGGCAATTTTTTCAGGGGAGAACGGATACAGTAATTTGTTTTCTTAATTTCCGTTTTGGATTAAGTCTTTCAGATTTCATGTATATATGAAATATATAAATAATTTATATTTTGTATAAGTATAATAGAATATATATATATGGATATTACAAATATATTCTTATGTATAACCTTACTTAAGGAAGAAGTGGAGTCACTAATTCCATGCATAATTAATTGTATTTCTATCCTGGCTTTTTACACTTAAGAACATGGCAGTATCTGCTCTAGTACTCTTCTGAATTCCTTGATGTTCTCATCTGCTCAAACATAAGGGTCTTTTCCTTTCCTGCAGGTATCACTACTCTGGGTAATTCAGCCTAGACCTATTAATTAGATTTTTAAACCACGAATATATTGAATCAATACCAGAATAATACCATCCATGGTGATGATAATGCCCTATTCTGCATAGCTGCCAAGGATAATATTTGTTTTACCTCTGTTATTCAAACACTGCATAAATGACTACACAGCTTTTTCATAAGTATCTTGGAAGCAGCATCACAGTGTCTTGGGAGGGCTTGAATTTGGTGGTGGATGAGTGGACTTTCCATGCTTTGTACTCAGCAGGATGCTGGGTAGGTTCAAATTTGCTTCTGAAAATATAAAAATACCACTCAATGGAAAAAAGAGATACCAGAAAACACAGTAAACTCAAAGGATTTGATTTTTTACAATTCCAGTTTTCCACTCTGCTACAAATGGTAACCCCTCAACTGTACTCTTGCATCTAAGCCAAGACTGGAATCTGGGTCAATTCACTTCTAAAGCATTACCCCAAACAATCCACATATTTTCTTCCCTGTCCTTATAATCTTCTCTATTTACATGCTGAAACTGTACTGCTAAGAGTTCCTTCTTTCTTATTAGTTTGTTTAATGTAAGGGAAAAAATTTATGAAGGAAAATAGAGAATGCTCCGTACTCCCATTTCGCAGGGCTAATTTACATTTCCTCTGGATGCTTTTCTAGTTTTGACTCTGATGACACAGAAGTTTAATTTTTATGTGCTATTGCAAAAGAGATCTAGAAAGGTGGAGCAACAGGACATTAGCATGATGAATATATATTGACAGCTAATCAGCAGTGAGAGCTTTTAACAGAGCTGAAGAGCTGTTGCTCAAAGTTGTGTAAAACTGGGTTGTAGGTTATGAGAAGAGAAAAATACTTCAAACCATGTCCATACCATCAATGTAGAATGGGATTGTCAGTACCTAAAACATTATTTTCTCTTGAGTAGCCTGTAGCTCACTGGTGCTGATGCTTGAGCAGCTGCAGCTGTGTCAGAGGCTCCATGCTGGGTTCTGAGGCATGTCTGGTATTGACCTGGTCACACTGGCTCTCCTAGCCATGGCCTTTAGCTTCAGTTACAAAAACACAATTGATCTGAAAGACCAATTTCCTAAATTTCCTACTTCAATCATGTGGGGCTTCAGTCAGATTCTCAGCACAGCCAGAAAATAGCAGCCTTCCAACATCACCTCTTACATAGGCTAGTCAGAAAATTACATGGTGTTTCTTGGTGTTTATAATTGTCTACTGCTCCAAAACTTGAACTTCACATTGTATATGGACAGCCAAGTGACTGCTGGGCCCTCGATATTCTTGACCACCCACACTTGCCATGCTCCCCACAGACACAGAGGTGTCCCTGTCAGGACTCTGGACAGGATGCCATTTATGCTTCACCATTTGACCCAGGGCAGCACAGCATACTGCATAACCTGTGGTCTTCATGTACTATCTGTACTAAAAACCAGCAAGTATTTTTGGTGCTACTATTCAAAGATGGAAAGACTTGATGCTCTCCATGTCTGGACTAATAAACAAACCACACACAAGCATTAGTCACCTCTAGGGGCTCAGATTTTGGAGCACTTTGGCCAAAGCAAAGGAGGAGCTCCAAATTACTTTTTTGTGAAAGCCATTGTAAACTGGAGGTCCTGGGGCCATGCAGCTTTAGCAAAGCTTCTCAGATTCAAGCTGCTGAGTGGCATCTCGCATTTGTCCTGTTTGTATTGTTATAAATTGCAACTTTTGTTATGCATTATTTGTGCTACCAAAACATTTAGAAGCTCTTGTGATGAATCAGGGCCCTGACATGCATGACAGAGAAAAGTCTGTGCTGATGGGTGCAAAAGAAAACTCATTTGGAAGAGTTAAATTATTTTCTTTAGAACTCTGTTATGGTTACCTTCCTTGTAACACCACTACCTCATAACAACACCTTAGATGCCTGGGATAGTGTTATGATGAGAGCAAGCTCAAGTATATTTATAACAAGAATAGGTCAATGGTCCAGAGGGTAGTTTCCTATTATGGGAGGTATAAAATAACTAAAATCAATAAATCTCCAGATCATAAATGTAGCTACAGTCTGGGCAAGGTTGAGAAAATTATTAGCAGAGCCTCACGATGTCTGGATATTGTAGCTTGTAAATTTATACATACATATGTGTGTGGTTATGTACACGCTTGCTATTCATCCCCCACAGAATTCATCGAAATGCTAAGAGGAATGTGCATTTGGTGCTCCTTTCAGTGCTGGTAAAAGAAAAAAAAGAAAGGGGAAAGAGAGAAAAAAAAGAAAAGACAAAAGGGGAAAAAAAGAAAAAAGAAAATAAGAAAGAAAAACTTTAAAAATAGGAAAAAATAAAAAGCAAAAAGAAATAGAAAAGAAAAAGTTTAAAAAGGAAAAAAACTAAAAAGGAGGAGGGAAAGAGGCAAGGGAAAAGAAAAACAGTAACTTATATAAGGGCCTGTATCCTTCAATTCATGGTAAATTTTTTCATATAACTGACTCTAGAGGCACAACAAAATGGTTTCATTTATAAACCAAAGGTCTGTCTGCTTTGAGGTACAAGAACTGTTGCATCTTTTTTTAAGTAGATATTAAGTCTGGTCAACCATTCCTATAATTTACACCTTTATTGTGAACTATCATCGCATCTTACAATTCCCTCAATTTTATTCAAAGGAAAGGACTTCATCTCTTCAAACTTCAGTTATCTATAGGTTTGCTGTTTAAGGCTGACGTATTCATTTAGGCTCCCTTTGTTATCTGCCAGGAGAGGAGGCAGCTCCAGGCAGTGTTTGGTCTCAAGTGTCTAAGATTGTTTTTCCCTAGACACATCTGTTTCTTCCTGTATTGGTTATCTAAGCATGCTTAGCTATTGGTTTCCTTTGATATTAAGCTGGATAAATCTTACCTACTGAGCCTAAATTTCTTCCTGTTTTGATGTAATCATAATTAATAGGACCTTCAAACTCCAGTAAATATGTAAAACGTGGCTGAATTGCTATGTTCATGCTTTAGTGAACCTACATTAATCTGTAGGTGATTTTTGTCATAGAATTGTAGAACTGTCTACGTTGGAAAAGGCCTCTAAGATCTTCAAGTTCAACCATTCACCCAGCACTGACAAATCTACCACTAAACCATGTCCCTGACTGGCACAACCACACATCTTTTATGTATGTGACTCCACCACCTTCCTGGGCAGTTTGTTCTAATACTTGGCAATGCTTTTCGTGTAGAGATTTTTCCTAGTATCCAACCTAAATGTGCCCAACACAACTTGAGACCTTTTTGCTCTATTGATTGTTAGTTGGGAGAAGAGACTGACACCCCCTGTCCATCTGCTATTCAGCAATATGGTGTAAGAGTATAACAGGAAAAAGCCCAATATTCTCAGTTGACAGAACAGTTAAAAAATATGAGGTGTGGGAACTGTGTTTTCCACAGGCTGTTTGATGTATTTTCTAGAGATGAGCTCAATCTAAATCTTGACTGAATTCAAATACTCACTAATTTGAGAAAAGTATGAGTCTTGTATTCAGATGTGAGCTTTGCCCCCCAGGCAGCTCCAAGACTGAACTGATTAGTCTGTCAAAAGACACAACTGGTTTGGAAAGCTTTAAAAAAATAAAGGAAAAACTATGGAGAAAATCATGGTGCTCTGATGTAGCCGGCGATTCCAAGGCCATAGTCACCCTTGTTTTTATTGATTTTGTGTTTGCTAACCCCATTATTGTGTTCCTTTCTGTTTTAGATTTAAAAAGTTCTGTGAGAGCACAAATAACAAAGCCTGGTTTCCTATATATTCTGCCTTATGCACCCATATACTCCTTCTGCTGCGTTAGCACACACTTTTGCCTTTCTGTTCCTCTTGCTGGTGTTCATCCCTATGTTCTCAGCAGTCTCCCATAACTCTGCTAAATCCTTCCTACATACCCATGACCTTACCCTGGCAGTGCTTGTGATTCTTCCCTCTGGAAGCAAAGTCTCTGCTTTGCCCAGAAATGTGGGAGAAGCCAAGCAGTCATGTACCTTCTTTTATACATTTGCCAGTGCAAAGTGCTCCATATATACAAAAGTCACCAGGAGAGTGATGAACAGGCAGATGGAGAAGTCTCACCAGCAGAAATATCTGCTGCTGTTTATTGGTTATGGTTGATATTTTCTACAACGCCACAGTGTAGTAAAAAAATCACTGGGAGAAGAAGATACGGGCAGAAATATTTCGTAAGCTTGAAATATGCTTTCCTGTTTGCAGGGTATTATTCATTTCAAAAAAATAATTTAAAAGATCAATGATTTTTAAAAAGGCTTTAGGTATTTGTCCTAACAAACTGTTAGCAGTTATAAATAAGGAATGTGTTAAAACTCTTGCCAATTATCCCAACCAATGGAAAGCTGTGTATGAGCCTGGAGAGGCAAGAATTTTTCTAGCTGAGGCATTTTTAAAGGAACTTAGTTTAACAAGGGTGTAGAAGAAAGCATGGAAAAGGAGCCAGAAAACTTATGAGTAAATGAAATACCTCAATGTTCAGAGCCTAAGCTGGTGTTTTTAGGAGCTGTCAGAAGATTTATTAAGTCTTTTAACTTTACTACATGCAACAGAGAAATTTAAAAATTATAGACCAAATCAGAGGCCATAGGGGGACTTGGGAGAACCAGCAGGCTGCAGAAACTGCATGGCGCTGATCAGTCAGGTCTCAGACAGTCAAGGATTACCTTGGGACAGCTGTTACACTTCTCCAAATGGCAGTAATAAATTCATAGAAATTATTGCATTGTAGAAACCTGGGTCCAGTCCATCCCTATCTGTTAGGGCTACAGCAAAGAGAATGGGGCCAGGTCCCGGGGAGTGAGGAATAGGAAATAGCAGCAGTCTCAGGCCTTACTAAGTTATCTCAGTGGCCAAACACTTCCATCAAGTCTGGAGATGGAAAAAACTTGTCAGTGGGGTATAAACCATGCATGACACTCCAGTCCCAGGAAGAATGTTACCAGGGTCCCACGTGCAAAAGAAATAGAAGGTGTTTTCTGCTTTGAAAAAGCATTAGAAGGGTTTGAAAAGTCACCAGAATCACTAGGAAAACCAAAGAATGCAAATAGCAGGAGATTAAAAAAGAAAGAGGACAGGGAAAAAAACCCAAACCAAAACTGAGAATGATAAAGCAATGTAGCAGGAAAAAAAAAATAAAATAAGTTGCTGTAGAAAGTACAAATGGGAAATGTATTTAAGGCCATTTAATTTTGATTCAAA